>NW_027466124.1:490000-1055000 GCF_046127955.1 Nelusetta ayraudi | reverse complement strand
CTCTCTATTTTATTTGTTCCTTTGTTTGCCCGTCTTAAACTCCAACCGTCTTGTTCCATCGAGTTTTGTCTCGCCGTCGCTCCATTCAGTACGGGCTCAAGCTCAACTGTAAGAATTTTCCAAGAGAATGCACGGTTGAAGGACGGAATGCACTTTATGCATTTGGACTGCAGCTCTCATTCTCTCATACTCTTTCTTTTCATTCCTCAGTTACATCGAGAACCAAACAGGCCTGGAGAACATAACAGATACTGATCTTGTTAACTACAGAGAGCTGAAGAACCTGTAAGTATATTTTAAGAATCTCTTTTAATTTTCATTATAAATGAAAACAGATGCTGCATCTCTCACTGCCTCATGCATACAAAAGTGAAGGTGAAAAATAAATGTTTTTTTTTTTTTTTTAATCAAACCCAAAAATTGGATGACACCCTTGGTTCATTTTATCTCCACTCTTCAGTGTCTGAGTCTCATTTGTCTCATTTTATCTAGAAAAAAAACCGAACTGAGTGTTGCTTTAATGCTCTTCCTCTTCTCTTCCCTCCTCCTCCTCCTTTTCTTCCACCTCCTCCTTCGCTTCCTTCTTCCCCTCCCTCCTCCACCTCCTCCTCCTCCTCCTCCTCCAGCACCATCACGTCATGCAAACTGCGCTTCATTGCTGCCAATGCCTTCCAGTACAACCTCAAGCTCCAGTTTGTGTAAGTGTCCTTGTGTGGACAAAAGCCACGGCCTTTCCCCCCTCTCCCCCCGCACCCCTCACACCCGCCTTCACCCGGCACCCACCGTGTTGTGACCCGTGTGCCGATTGGCCTATTTGTCGTTGTCATTCAGCCAGTCAGCCGGCACTCCACCGTCCCCTCCGGCCGCCCCAGGGCAGGTTTGGTGAAATAAGAGCTGCGTTAGTGCCGGGGAATTGATGGCTCTGACACTTCTGTTACTCATCGCAGATCTGGGAAAAGACAAAAAAAAACTAAACAAAGATCATCCGGGCAAATGGCGGCGGTGGCAGCAGCAGACCACAAATTGCATTTACAGTCATCAGGTTGCCCAGCCAACGTCGTTTACTGTATATTTGGTGGTCCATAGAGTTGCACAGGGCTCCACAAGGACACATTATTAAGTCCTTGGCACTCATTAGGTGAGTTCTCATCAAATGGAGACCTTTCGTGGCCAAGTACTCAACGTGAAAGGGGAAGAAGAAGGAAGAGAAAATAGGATGACAGTAGCAGTGGTGGTTTTTTTGGCCTTTATATCTGCTACAGCCTTCAATTTCAATTCCATTCCCCTTTGACGTACTTGGATGTCGCTGCACAAGAAGCACAAGTATGGTTTTCCTGTCTGTTCCTTTTTTTTTTTTTTTTGCATCGCTTCCATTGGCTGGAATTTCCTCCATCCTCAATAATCCAGAACTTTGTATGTGGAGTGCAAAAATGTCACCAGAGCCTCCTGTGACATTTTGGCAAACAAAGGAAAAGCTTTCATTTTGGCGGAACAAACCTTTAGGTTTAGACACGCCTGACTAAAAGTGGCCTTTGAACGAAAAGCAAAGTGCAGGTGGAAGATGGCAGACGACATTAAAACTCCTCCTGATTAACTGCCTGGGATCGACCGACCTGCTCTTTCCTGTGATTAAAATCATCGCAATATTCTGCACAACCGTAATCTCCTCTCATCAGCAATCGCCTCCTTCTTTCCCCAGCAATCATTTAAAGAGCAACATTAATCAAGCCGCCTGCTTATTTTCACATATTGCTGCTTAATTTCTTGGGCCGGTCGATAAATAATACGGCCAGGAGTTATCGACCGCAACCATCTGATCTGCCTATTCATCGGCAGCCCGACCCCCTCCTTATCTCAGACATCTTGTCCTCATCGCTTTGTGCCACATGTCCAATGTTGTTGATCTGAACCGTCCAGAGGCCCAGGGGTGGGTGGCAGCGGTGGCGGTGGCGGTGGGGGTGTGGGGTGGGTATATCCTCGAGAAATTGGAGAAGACGTCCACCAGTCACCTTTTACTCGCTCACTTTGCCGGATTATCGACAACTGATGCATAATAAATACACTGCACTGAGGGTCCATTATCGCTTAATCAATATTTCACTGTGGACGGGGAGGACGGGGCTCCCCGAGTGGCAGATGTTGTGCTGAGATGGAGCGGGACTGACCATGAGCCAATCAAGCGAGGGGACATGATGCGTTTTTTTTGTTGGTTTTTTTTTTTTTTTTTGACCCTCTCATCATCCACAGACCAGCCACGGTCACAGTGATTTGAGCCTTTCAGCTCTTCCTGGCTCTTCTGGGTTCTTCCTGGTTCTTCCAGGTTCCTCCGTACTCTTCCTGCCTCCTCCAGGCTCTTCAGCCGCGGCTGGTAATCGAGCCGGTAATGGATAAGTCCCCATGGCCAAACCATCTGACGTGAACTTTCGGGAGCAAGCAAAACAAATAATTGAACCCTTGGCCCTGCCACACCAAACGCATATTGGCTTCGATGTTTAGTTGTTGTTTTCTTTTCTTTCTTTCTTTCTTTTGCCGCTCCCCAGCATGACTCCCTGTCGTCTCCAGAGGAAGGCTTATTTACAGCCCGCCTCCTATCGGCTCGCCTGCCGATCATGTGACAGGCACTCCCGTGAATGATTGACGGCACGGCCTATTGACTTCAGGCATCACAGAAATCTGAAAACCCGACAATCACGGACCTTATCGACCTGTATTTGTTTTGTTTTTTTTAAGTTGTGCAAGGAAAAAAAAAAGATGGAGCTGTCACGAGGTAGTTCATCGCTGTTTATCATTTTTGCATGGAAGCACAGAATTTGTGGCCTTTTTTCCCCCATCAAAAAAGACAGACAGGAAGGGATAATATGAAAAGTGTAGAAAATGTGTTTTTAGTCTCGGAAACATCAAAGTCATGAGGAAACTGTCTCTGAAAACTGTGCATAATGGCAGTAAATACCAAGCATTTTGCCGAGACAGCTCTGGCGGCGTTTGTGAAAAGGTCTCTTATCGAAAACAGGCGTCAATTCAAGCAGCTGCCAGTAACAAATCCCCAAATATTTCAAACACCCATCCCCCAAAAAAAGAAGAGAGAAGAGAAAGGAAAAGAAAAGCAACAAAACCCTTCTAACGCACTCCTCAAAGTGTTCGTGTTCATTGTGGTCTGCCTCGTCCCCCCCTCCTGCAGGTGTTTATGAGTCCAGACTAATCACCTAATGTACTGAACGCTAAGAAAACACCGGCAGCTGCTGCCGCTGGAGGTGTTTGCGAGCGTCACTGCTGTGAAACACTCGCCACAGTAATTGATCAGAAGCCATTTGGGTGCATTAACGTTTTCCACCGAGGGTAATTCAGAGCAGGTAGGCATCGCCGGGAAAGTGAGCAATCAAATCACAGTGCAGCTCAACCGCCGTGGAGTACGACTAAATGACAAGGAAAAAAAAAAAAAAACTGTATTTCAGTATATAGAAGTTTTCTTTTGATTTCAGGTGTCTTTTAACGTAGCGTTTATCATCGATCAGCAACTATTTGTTCAGATAAAAAAAAAAGGTAGGAAGGCTTTGCGTGCGGGCCAGGCAGAGCAGAGATTCAAACTGGGTCAACGTGTTAATAGTCACATCGGTTGTTCTCACTCTTTTACAGGAACCTGACGTCCAATTACCTAGAACACATCTCCTGGAAGGTTTTCAATTGGCTGCCGCTGCTCAACCTGTGAGTTCCCGTCGAGTTCCTCGCCACTCGAATAAATCATTGCCAGTATGATCCCACTGATTGAAGCTGCAGAGCGGCCTTAACGAGCCCACGGTCCAGCCACCTGTGGCTAGTTCAATAAGCTGATAGCCGCTGAGAGAAAAGATTTGGCCAGCTGATTGGAGAACTTTGCTATGCCCTTTGTGTGTTCAGTCCGTGTATTTGTCTGTTATTTTGCAGAACACAATTCCAAAGTTGAGATCGACCTGCAGCTTGCAGACTTGATCGTTACTTTCAGGACTGTAATGATTGAGAACCTTTGCAGACTTTGTCAACTGCGAAGGATTGAAAAAAAAATCCCCCAAAAAATATTTCACATATCCACCTAAGAAAAACATTTGCAAAAAAAAAAACAAAAAAAAAAAAAACAGGTGACTGGACAGCGCCACACTTTTTTATTCACCTTTTCATAAACATAGGGCTAAATGCGCTCTTCCGTTTCCCTTCTTTCTCCCCACAGCGTCCTGAGGGACAACCCTCTGGCCTGCTCCTGCGACCTCCACTGGCTCCAGCAGTGGCACCTCAGCGGCCGCGGAGACGTGGACAGCCAGATGATGTCGTGCTTCTCCGCCGACGTGGAGGTTCCCCTCGGCTCGCTGCAGCTGGACAACTGCAGTGAGTTTGGATCTTACTACTGCGGCAGGTTGATGGTGCATCGCGTGACGATGCGATGGGACTTGTCCTTTTCAGTGAGGTGTGAGCATGAGTGTCAAAATTGGATATAGGATGATGAAGTCACTCAGCAAGTGCGTGTTTTAACTACTTTACAACATTGCAACATTCTCCAAAATGTCACCAGTGGGATCTCTGTTGAAAGACAGAATTCAATTGTTGTGACTTGAGTTGAACAAAAAAAAAAAAGGAATATCGGTTTTCTTGAAACATTCACATCAGATCAAACTCCTCTTGAAACTCCCGACCACTGCTTTCAATGTCAATTCTTATGAAACTGAAAAATGTTGGTCCAAATAACCGGTCCAATGGATTTCAGTTGCGATGTGAAATGTTGTGGTTTCTTGTCCACAGACTGAAAATAATGTTTTTGTTTGAATGTTTTTAGTGTAAAACGTACCTTTCTTGTCCTGATGCTGATGCGTCTCTATTCACTGAGCTTTAGTCCTGTTTCATTTGGGCTCTTTGAAACGCTGGCGCTGTGAACAGAACCCGGCTTTGTTGCCTTAATCATAAACAGCGTGTTGCCAGGAGACGTGAGCAGGTGTTGTTACTTTGGTTTTGGGGGGGGGGGCGTTGTGCTTCTTCTTCTCCTTCTCGAAACACTGCTACGATTTTCAGGTCTGCCCGTGGTCTCCATCGTCCCCTCCCAATCTAAGATCCAAGAAGGAGGCAACCTGACGTTTGCCTGTCATGTGACAGGAAGCCCCACCCCGAAAGTGCAGTGGCGAACTGAGAAGCTGCGCTCTCGCTACTCCACGCAGGTAGTGAGTAACGATTTAAACATATTCCACCACTGAAACAGACCCAGAAACGATGGATAGACCAGCGAGAGACTGTTGACCTGCAACTGTCTCTCATTGGTCAATACATCCTGTTTACTTTGTGTCAACCGCATGCTGGAATGGACGGTTGATTGTGGAGTTTGACAGAGGGACAGCCCCTCTGCCCAAACACAAAGATACAAGAAAACACACACAAACGTGACGCATCTCTGTGCCAAACAGATTCAATCTTGTCTTCAAACAGTGAGCGAAATTATTTCCCTCTGTTAAACTCCAGAACGGTCTTGAGGGTTTGAAGATTTACTTTAGAGTAGTAGCGGCTTGAACTTTCAATCTTGGCTTGAGCCGTCCCTTCTAAAAGTGTGTGTGTGTGTGTGTGTGTGTGTGTGTGTGTGTGTGTGTGTGTGTGTGTGTGTGTGTGTGTGTGTGTGTGTGTGTGTGTGTGTGTGTGTGTGTGTGTGTGTCCACTCGCCCCACCCTCCCTGCTGCGTCAGATCATCTGGGGCCCCACGCTGGAGCTGGTCCTGCATCTGTCCAACGTTTCCAGCAAAGACAACCTGCACAACCTGACCTGCGAGGCGGAGAACCAAGCTGGGCCCGGCAAGGAGATGGTGCCGCTGGACATCGAGTGTAAGTGGAAGGGCCGAGGGGGAGGTGGAGGAGGAGGAGGAGGAAGAGGAAGAGGAAGAGGAAGAAGAAGAAGAAGAAGAAGAAGAAGAAGAAGAAGAAGAAGAAGAAGAAGAAGAAGAAGAAGAAGAAGGAAATAAGAAGAAAAAAAAAAAGGCAGACTCTTGAAAGCTTGCGAGCTCGGTACAAAGTTGTCGGGCTTAATGGAGGTTGGGCTGAGAGCACACTGGGGCTGCTTTTCTGCTGCAGGCAGGGTAGACGCCGGCTGCAATAGAAAAAAAAAGAAGGTCTCCGCTGATTTCTTCTAAACGCCTCCTCGACAAATAGGAGCGTGCGGCGCCGGGCTTTTAATGGAGCTCTTTGTCATGTGCCACTCACTCGGGCCACTGGTGAGAAGTGATGAAATAATGCGAGTGAAAGGCTGCAGGTACATTTCATTTCAGGATGCGGGCGCGGGTACAAAAGAGAGTCCTGCTCTCCGAGGACTCCCGGGCCCAGCACACCTCCTGGGAACCCACAGCGGCAGCTTGATCCGAGAGAGCGGTTCTGTCCCCACCCCCCACCACTAGCAAAAAAAAAAAAAAAAAAAAAAATTGGATTTCTTTTTTAGCATTAGTGCACCGGAGGGAAAGTTGGAGAGGCTAGCGGTCCAAGGCTAGCGGCGCTAGTGAAAAAGAATAAAAAACAACAACTAAAGGACCAACACCCCCCCCCCCCTCCCCAGAACGGTATCAAATATCAGTGAGGCAGTGACACTCATTAGAGCATAAAGCCCCCCTCCCCCTCCAAAAAAATAAAAAAGGCGGGGGCGCCAATCAGCTGAAGGCAAATGTACGAGCATCAGGGGACAGATAATGAACGTCAGGGAAAAAAAAAAAAACAACAAATAAATAAATAACCCTCGATAACCCGCGCCTAGATCCGATTTAAGCCGCCGCTAATGGACTTTTTTTCCTCCCACTCCGGAAAAGCGCTTCGTCCGCGCTGATTGGCAGCCGCTAAATGCGTTAGCGTAGCTAATCTATCAGCATCAGAGCCCCCCCACACCCCGGTGGACGGACACTCGTTAACCGCCAGCCCTTTAATTACTCTTAATGACCTCCCAGAACAGTGGGTTGATGCTGGCTCATGGCCCTCGAGCGGCTTTCCTTTCACGACGGAGGCTCGTCTTAATTACACATGCACTGTGATTGTGAAAAGGGAAATATCTTGAGGACTTTTTTTTATTTATTTTTTATTTTAATTTGCCACATTTTGCTCTTAATTTCCACAGAGGTTTAAGAACTGGCTGCTCATTAAAGGTAGTTCTAGCCTCCCTGCTGCGGGTCCAGCTCGTATAAACGCTTAATAGAGGCCATTTAATGGATGATTAGCTAAATGCGCTAATTGCCACTCGTTGCAACAGGCCAAAGTGAGAGGAATTTGCGAGGCAGCGCTTTTTGAGGCCGGGGTCGCAGGTTAAGAGCAGCGGAACGGCTGCAGGGGGGTCTCAGGCTGCACTTTTCCATCTGAGCAAGGCCACTTTCCTGTAACTTCACATCCGGAGACGCTTCCAGGTAGCTGCTGCGGTCGAGGGGGGGGGGGAGAAACGGATTCATAATTCATAGTGGGTCAGCATTGATTCGTGGAAACTTGGTGAGAACCTCTGACCCACATTGGTTTGCTGTCAGGTGATCAAGGTGTAGATTCAGCATATAATCACATTATTGGAATGCAGCCTTGTGCTTTAGAGAAACTTCTTCTGAAGTATTACTGGATTTTATTTTTTTTTCATTTCATTCCCGACTGGATTATTAATCATTTATAAATCTGAGAGTGCAACACATTTCATGCTTTTAATGAAATGTGTTGGTTTTTTGGGGGTTTTTTTTCCCCCTCCCAATTTCATTCAGCAATTATTCCAAAACTGAAAAAAAATGTTCCATCTGAAGTGGCTCCACACCATCCAAAATTCAGTTTGCTAGACTGTTTTCAAACTAAATTGTGTGTTGGCAAATTTGGCTCAGAAACTACAGTCCATTTGGTGCTTCTTCACTCCTAGTTTGTGACTGCTTTCCCTGCAAACAGCAGAGGAAAGATGCTGATTGATCGGGACTTTTTGGCCAGTTAATCTTTGAATTTTAGAACAAAAGGAATCCAGTATGATTCAAAAGAGGAAAGAAGAAAAAAGCTTTGATGCTTCCAGTTGTTGTTCCGGAGGAAAAGTTGAATCGCCTTTTCCGCCGATAATCTCCCGTAAACATCTCCTCCCGTCGTCTCCTCCTGCCGACAGTCCCGGCCAGGATCATCTTCCTGCAGAACGCCGAGCAGCACCACCACTGGTGCTTCCCATTCAGCGTGGACGGGAACCCGGAGCCCAGCATCACCTGGCTGTACAACGGCAAGGAGCTCAAGCAGTCGCCCTACACCTACACCAACTTACTGCCCGACGCCGGCGACGGCTCGGTCAAGCACGGCTGCCTCTCGCTCAACAAGCCCACGCACCTCAACAACGGCCTCTACACGCTGGTCGCCGAGAACAAGCTCGGCAGCGACAACGCGACCGCCACCGGAACCTTCATGGACAACCCCTTCGGACCGTACAACCCCGAGTGGGTGTTTCCCGGTGAGATCCCGACTGCCGTTGGCAGCTTTGTGACTATATTTAGCGCGTAGCGTGCCAAGCTGGAAAAAAAGATAGAAAAGATGTTCATGCGGACTGCTTTTATTTTTCAAATGTTGTGGCTACAATGCTTTTTTTGTTTTTTGTTTTTAATTCCCATTTACCATGGTTATGGTTACTCATATGGTACATTTACATGCTCCTACATGGACCATCAAGTAAGGTTAAAGACCAAACCAAATTTCAGAAAAAAAAAAAAGTCTCTGCCACAGTGTCTCTTTTCTCTCAGGAGGAAGTTAATTTGTAGTTCTAAACATATTAAACCTTTATTTGTCTCCCCGGCAACGACCTCTCATTCATTACAAATACATGCGTCTGACCAATTATGCAAAGAGGAAGTATGAAGAACAAAAATAAAAATAAAAATAAATAGTGTCATAGCAGCGGAAAGACATAATAATCATAATAATAATGTGAATAATAATTATAATAATAATGATTTTCCATAATCAACAAGGCGTCTTCTGGCCAATAGCTACTTTACTTTTCTTACTGGGCAAGTGGCAGCACTGATCCCAACGCTGCTGCTGGGGCGGTTGCAAACCAAGGTGAATGCGTGCGTCTCTCTTGAATAAGATGCCACACAGAAAGAGAGAGTGTGTGTGTGTGTGTGTGTGTGTGTGTGTGTGTGTGTGTGTGTGTGTGTGTGTGTGTGTGTGTGTGTGTGTGTGTGTGTGTGTGTGTGTGTGTGTGTGTGAAGTGTTTAGCACGCCACACGGCCTGTTGTTGCTTTATTTAACTCATGTCTCTGTTCTTGCTTCCATTGTGCCAGTCCTTGTGAATCCAAGTAAGACTTCTTCTTTTTTTCTATTTCTCTGAATGTCTATCACCGCAGTGTGTCTCAAGGGTATCGGGCCTTAATGTCCTTCCTTCCTGTCTCCTCCTCCTCCTCCTCCTCCTCCTCCTCCTCCTCTGCCTCTTCAGTTCCGACCAACAGGTCAGTCGTCAACATCACAGAGAACCAGGAGAGTGGCATGTCTGTGGTGCGTCACCGTCCCGACCTCAAGTGTTTCCCGTCGCCACTTCCTGTCAGTGACTCTGACCCCGCCTCCTTGCATGTGTGTGTGTGTGTACAGATGTCAGTCGCCGTGGGTCTGGCCATATTCGCCTGCACGTTCCTTCTCGTCATGGTCGTGATCGTCAACAAGTGCGGGCAGCACTCCAAGTTTGGCATCCACCGTGAGTTATCGCACATTAACGAGCCCTTGAATTATTCAGCGCCTGCCGGGGGTTTTATTTATAAATATCAATACTACTTTGGCGTCTGCGCGCTAAATATACGCCGCCGCACGCGTCAATTAGCATCGCACCAAGACCAACTACGGGGCTGGAACGGCGAGCAACGCGGTGCTGCCGAGCGACTCACCTGCTTTTGTGTCCGCCACATTTCTCGTTGACTCCTCACAAAACCAGGAGCCTGAAGAGGCGTCGAAGGCGGAGTCTTTCTGAGGTTTGGAAAGATTCCGCAGATGCTTTTTCGCAGCGGCCTTCGCATAACTCTCTCACAGCAGCAACAAATCTTTCCAGTTTGGAGTCGCATCAAGATTTTTTTTTTTTTTTCGGGAGGGGGGGGGGGTTGTGTTAGGGTTTTGTGTGTAAGCTTTGAGTCGAAGACGCGCTTGAATAGGCAACTTTTTGCAGCAGAAAGGTGGCCTTCTGCACAGCTTCTCGTGAAATTTTCCACATTTCACCCCCCCCCCCCCCCTCCCCCGTCCCTCTACCGCCCAAACGAGGAAAATTATTGCTTCAAGCGGCGACGGTTCCGTCGGGCCTCTCTCCCTCTCTGGAAAGCAGCGGCGGTGGCGGGAGCGACGCGGCTAATACCGGACTTCCACTGGGCGGCTAACTCGTGGCCGCTGCGTCCTACGAGCTAAAGTGCCTTAATTACTGCAGGAGAGTGGCAGCCGAGCGCTCCCCTGGCCACCGCCACGTGCTGAGGGCCATTAAAGAAGATGGATGGGTGGATGGAGGAACAGCTAGACATGATGTAGCTCGGCCGCACACACACACACACACACACACACACACACACACGCACACACACACGCACTTGCCCTTCTCACTCTCAAAGCTCCTAAGTGGGCCTGATTGCCTAAGTGGACCTGCTCTCTCTCTCTCTCTCTCTCTCCCTCTCTTTTTCTTTTGCCTCTGTTCCTTTTTTTTGTTCCATTTTGTAGCCGGTTCGTCTCTTGGGGGCCTTGGCGGTTTGGAGAATTCAGACCCCCTCCACACACACACACACTTCTTATTCCACTTTTAATACACGGCGTCGCTCGTGTTTCCCGATGCGTTACATATTTTATTTATTTTTTTCCTTCTTCTCCTTCTCCTTCATCTTCTTCCTACTTTCTGTGCGGCGACTGATTGCCGCGTGTTTGATGATGGTGATTATTAGAGCGTAACCATTATCTGTCACCATGGCACCAACAAATGTGCAACCAGGTTGGCGGCGGCTGAACGTCGATTCCCCGAGCGAGGCTTGTTGTTGTCGGCGGCGGCGGCGGCGGGGGGGGAAATAGATCGTGAATAGCTCATTTTGACGGCAATCACAAATAGTTGCGGGCTGATTAGGGTTTTTTTTTTTTTTTTCATCTTCCTCACTTTGGCGCTTGTCTGCACCCCTTTCCTATCCCCACCCCTCCCTCTCTCGTCAGGCTCATCGGTGTTGGGCACCGAGGACGAGCTGGCCGTGTCGCTGCGGTTCATGAACTTCGGGAGCAGCCCGCCCTCCTCGGACGACGACTCGGGCCTGTCCAGCTTCGTGGAGAACCCGCAGTACTTCTGCGGCATCATCAAGGAGAAGGACATGTGTAAGTGGCGCGCGCGCAGTCACGCCGCCGCACCGAAACAGCAGAACTGCAGGTTTCCCTCTGCTCACGTGCGTCTCTCTCCGTTCGGCCCGGTCAGGCGTCCAGCACATCAAGCGGCAGGACATCGTGCTGAAGTGGGAGCTCGGCGAGGGGGCCTTCGGCAAAGTCTACCTGGCCGAGTGCGCCAACCTCAGCCCGGACAGTGACAAGATGCTGGTCGCCATCAAGGTGAGGCGACGTCTGATTGGTCTTTGAAGGTCACATGGTGGTAGCATCGGAAAACAGCGCGATTAGCCCTGTGTTGATAGCCTCACTGCTTACATGAAATAAAAATAAGGTTTTGTCGGACCCTCCACGCGTCTTCACGTGTTTTGGGAAGGGTTGTCACCTTTTGTGACGTCACGAAGGGTCTACTTCCACTTGAACTTTTTTCTCCTTCTGGTGACCTTTACATTCGCATTCAACCTTGACCTTGAAATTTGGCCTCGGGACATCTTTGTGGCCAACGGCCAAAAGTGCTCAAAGATTACAAACATGGATGTACCATAAGAAGTGGGTGCCAGATTGACAATATGGCGGTGTCCCCTTTTCCTTTCAGTGGCCACTTGAGGTACTGCAACAAAAACATCCTATCCCTGAAAAGCATTTTCCCCATTGACTGAAATGCATTTCATAGCAAATCTTTCTATTGCAGATTTCTCAGTCGAGCTCTTTTAGTCTTTCAAAAAGATTACGAAGACCAGGAAAAAAGTTGTGGACTGTGTCCTGGCTCGTTCTGATTGGCTCATGCTTCCTGATGTGTCTCGCCGTATGCGAGCTGAGCAACTACATTGATATAAACGGGCCGCCATTTTGGATCCCGGGGGCTTCCGGCCAACTTTTGGGATTTGATTGAGGTATTGGAGGCCGTGCACTTAATGTTGACGGGACTCAGTGAATCAGCGAATCGTTGTCTGAGTGATTGTGGCCAAATCAGTTTGTTTTCATTCAAAAGCTTCTCTTTTCGGCTCCTTCCTTTTGTTGTATGAATAAATAAATAAATAAATGAATGAATAAACAAACGCCACAGCAACTTACTGGACGCACTTCCACTTAACACAACGCTCCACAGCTTCAGAGTGACTCCTCGCCGCTGTTGCTGTGGTTTAATATGCAGCTCACGTTGCAGCAGGTTAATGCAAAACCGCAGCCGTGCATTTATCAGCCCATTAATCAGACATATGCTTTTATTGTGGTGCGACATGCGAGAGAGGGAGAGAGAGAGAGAAACAAACTGAGCAACGCCAGCGAGTCCATGCGCTGCAACGTCCATCCACGTCTGGAGCTAAAAAAAGCCCTGTGTGTGTGTGTGTGTGTGTGTGTGTGTGTGTGTGTGTGTGTGTGTGTGTGTGTGTGTGTGTGTGTGTGTGTGTGTGTGTGTGTGTGCGTGTCCACAGACCCTGAAGGACGCCAATGAGTCGACCCGGCAGGACTTCCAGAGGGAGGCGGAGCTTCTGACGGTGCTGCAGCACCAGCACATCGTCCGCTTCTACGGCGTGTGCACCGACGGCGAGCCGCTGGCCATGGTGTTCGAGTACATGAGGCACGGCGACCTCAACCGCTTCCTGCGGTGCGTATGGTGCCCCGAGACGCAGCAGTCCACTTCTTGGTTTGACCAACAGGCCCCCCACAGGCCCCCCACAGGCCCCCCACAGGCCCCCCACAGGCCCCCCACAATCCCAGCCTCAACCGGCCCCATGAATCAGAACTCTCAACAAATGCTCTTAACTTTTCCTCACATCTTTGCTAGTTGCAGCTTGTCAACACTTTTTTTAATACTGAAAAATACAGAGCAGCGTTTCTCAACTGGTTGGTTCGAGACCCGTGTGTTTGTCGCTGGCTGTTTTGATTGGGTCGTGGCTTCGTGGCCAGTTTCTTTTTTTAAAAAGGGTTTTTAACATATACATAAGTTGAGCATTTCCTTTGCAGGGCACACATGATTTTTTTTTACATGACATGATACAAAGGGGGTTAATGCCATGAAATACATTTGGGCTGCGACTTCATGCTAAAAAAAACAATTTTCACTTCACAATTGAACAACATGAAAACCAAACAGTGTCTTAAAGGCAACATTTCATGACAGTCCCTGACTTTATAGATGTGCTCCTGAGACTCTCGTCGTTGAAATCTCCACGCGTTCGCCTCTTTCTTCACGTCCTCCGCAGACATGAAAATGAAAGCATTGCGCCGCTGCTGTTGTGGCTCATAGCAAACAAATATCACGTCATTTTCTCGCCGTACACAATGGCTCGGGGGCCGAGGGAGGAACTCGTCGTTTGTCTGAGAAGGACAAAGAAAACACTTCTCTCCAGTCGCGGGAACCACGTTATGCACTCGCAGGGGCCAAACACGCTTTCAGAGAATCCGCTGTCGCGCCTTAGAAAAATCACGCAAGCAAACGCTCTCTGGTGTTTTCTAAAATTGTGTTAAAAAAATTACGATAGCGTCGTCGGTTGTGCAGTACAACAAACTACAGATTTGGGGGAACCAGCGAGGGGGTGACCGCCGAGTCCCTGGGAACTGAACCAATCGGCGGACCACCTGGGGGTTCGGTGTGAGGGTGGGGGGGGGGGGGGGTCAACACCATCTGACAGGACGCCCCACCCCCCTCCTGCACTCCCCCCCCCCCCCCGCCCCGCCAAGCAGACGCCGTTGATTCCATCCGCCAGGTGTCGTCCCGCCACGGTGGGAACCAAACGTGCGCGTGCACATGCGCGGCCCGCCAGAAGGTGGAAAATCGCATTTCCCGGCAGACAGAACGCGCAGAGACGTCGGCGGGGCCCCCGTAGCGCAGCTGCCTTCCCACCCTGCCACCTGCCCGCTAAACTAATAGTGAGCGCCGAGGCAACTTCCTTTTGGCGAGGATGGATGAAGACGCGTCAGCTGGGGCCGCCGTCCTGACGTGAGAGTGGGTGTTTAGGATCGACTGGGAGCCGACGGGCTGAATCGCATTATTGCTAATCAATTGGAGACGTATTACGAGCCTTATGTTTTCTATTAACCCCTTGCAATAAAAAAAAAAAAGAAGAGTCCTTATTACGGAGTCCTATTATAGCCAAGTGTTTTTTTTTGCATGCTGGAGATGTGCAATCTGCAGATTGCATGTGGAGGTCATTGTCCTTCTGGTCAGCCAAGGTTGGTGCCATAGTTACCGACCCGCTCGCAGTCTGATCTCAGCCTCTCATTAACTTTAACGGCCAGTTGGAGGAGAGGCGGCATGTTCTGTGCTGGACAAATGTGAAATGTGTGCGTGTGAAGTGTGGAGTGGCCTTTACGCTGCACAGTTCAGCTCCGCATTGCTTTTGGTAGGAATAGTTTGATTTTCAAAGAAAGGCTAAAGTGTTAATAGGCCCCATTTAGGGAGAAACTGTGTTACAATCGCGAAAGGAATGTAAAGCCTGATCAGATTCACCTCTCAGCCAAATACGTTTTTAATTTCAGAGAAGGGGAGATGTAGCAATGAGAGTCGCCGACTCAATAAATCATCCAAACAATGGCTGAAAAGCGAGCGCGTGTGCGTGTCTCCCGCGCAGAGCTCACGGCCCCGACGCTCGGATCCTGGAGGAGAACAAGGTGCTGCCGCTGGGTCAGCTGACGCTGCCGCAGATGCTGCACATCGCCGCCCAGATTGCATCGGGCATGGTCTACCTGGCCTCGCTGCACTTCGTCCACCGCGACCTGGCCACGCGCAACTGCCTGGTGGGGGAGGGGCTGGTGGTGAAGATCGGAGACTTCGGGATGTCGCGGGACATCTACAGCACGGATTACTACCGGGTGAGTGAGGTGGGGGAGGAGGGGGAGTAGGCGGAAGAGAGGAAGGAGGTAGAGGGAGGATGTGGGTGGGGGGAGAGGAGGAGGAGGAGGAGGAGGAGGTGGAGGGTGTTCTACGTTCTGGCACTTTAACTGTAATGAATCACTATAGAATTTTTTTTCTTTTTTTGTACATATATATATATATATGTATATATGCATATATGTATATATATATATATAAATAGATCAGACAAGAAAATACATAAATAAAAAACAATTGTTGCATCAGTGCAAATCATCTTAAACTTGTTAATCAATTAATGCGTGCGTGAGTGAAGTAATACCAACGTAACACTTGGAAATACGGCGTAAACGTAAGGCTTTTCAAAATAAAAGTGGGCCTGACAATGACACACAAAGCGCTGAATGTGGCCCGCGGACCGAAATTTGCCCGGGTCTGACCGAGAGAGTTTGTCATATGCCAGAAATCATAACGATAATGAAAACAAAAGGTTTTGGGAACTGGCATCAAAGATCAACCGACTATGTCAAAGTCCTATTTTTGGACATTTTCTGCCAATCGGGCACGACCATTAACACACTCAGACAGCCTGAAGCACACCCATGATGCATTGCACCGTCTTCCCTCCGCAGGTGGGCGGACGCACCATGCTGCCGATCCGCTGGATGCCTCCGGAGAGCATCATGTACCGGAAGTTCACCACTGAGAGCGACATCTGGAGCTTCGGCGTGGTCTTGTGGGAGATCTTCACCTACGGCAAGCAGCCCTGGTACCAGCTGTCCAACAGTGAGGTGCGCACGCTGCCGATCATGTGATCATGTGCCCGTGTGTGGATGAGCTTTGAGAGTCACTCCTCGACTGCGTTCAGACTGCAGGCGAATGTGATTCCAATCAGATTCCTTCTCAAATCCAATTTTCAGGGCTGACTGTCCACACTGTTTTTAGCAAGTGTCCACATGGGACCTGGCTCTGTTCAGACTGGCCCACATTACTGACCCATCTGACAGCTTGCTGTTGCAACGGCGCTGGAGTGGTACTTCCAGCGTGTAGTGTGTGACGTCATATCATTGCGACAGCGGCACGTGTTGCCATGCCTGGCCTGGAGCTTGGCTTGAATGGAGCTACAGTATCTCCCCACACACTGATGAGCCAATGAGGTTCCTCCTCTGTCCAGGCACTGCTGCTGTGTTCTACTGCTTCTGTCTGCTCCATTACGTTACAGCTCCGCACCTGGAATGGCGCTCGCTGCTCCGGCGCTTTGGGTTTTGCGTCGCCTAGAGTGACGTCACAGACGGTCAGAACCCATCGGTGTGTTTGGAGCTGTTCACACTGAGACGCATCTCTTCCAAATGCCATTTGAAACTCCCTCCCGAAGATGCTTCCAATCCGTTTAGCAAAAATCAGATTTCATGTGATTTGTGACTGTTGAGACGACACGAGAGCCATCCAGTTTCAATCTGGTTGGGCTGAAAATCAGAATTTGACTGGCAGTCTGAACGCGGCTTTAAAAATTCAAACTTTCTAGATCTCCAAAACTTAGCCCCTCGTTTAAAGCCTCCTGCTAAAATGCTGCTTTAGCTTCCCGCTAAATGCGGTACCTGAGTTCTTTGTTGGACCTTCTGCACCTTTGCTCACAGACAAGAAACAAGGCGGTCTCAGAGGGCAGCTGGCTAGTGGCTTGGTCCCTCATCAAGCTGCCCTTTGTGACATCACCACACGGTCATTCCCTTTACTGTATGTTTTTAGCATGCGTCACCTTATTAGATGAGAAAGCAAAAGATTTTTTTCCATTGACTGACCCAAATTTTCGAGACTTATTTTAAGATGTTTTTATTTATGTTCCGCATCAACTCCCCCCCCACCTCTTTTCCATAATTTTAAGAGGATTCCAAAAAAAATCTTTTGCCAATTGAGCGACACGGCAGGATTTTCTGTTCTCTGAACTTCTCCCGCTCCCGCCGCTCGCCACTCCGACGCAGCCGCCAGTCGATAAAGCGGCGGTAGGGAAGCGCAGTCCCGTCTGGCCCTCTGCAGCCGGCGCACCGAGAGGTGGGACCCCGTCGCCGCCGCAGCCTCTCTCCTTTCAAGAGGAGGGTAGATCACTTTTCGCAGCCACTCGATCCTAATCTCATTGGCTCTCATTTTAGCCCCGGGGCCAATGAGCTTTAACCTGGTTAGCCCAATCTGTCCCGGGCCAGCGAGGGGACGGGCGAAATTACTCTGTTGCCTAAACACACAGTGGAGGAGATCGATCGCCCCCGAAACATCGGCACCGTTCTCTCTCTCTCTCTCTCTCTCTCTCCCCACAGCAGTGCAGTCAGTTTGAACGCTGACGGGCCACTTTGCCCTCAAGTTGCTCGCCGAACGCCGCCGGGCCTCTTGTGTTCATTGTATGGTGGCTGAAGGTTAACGACGGAGTCGGCGGCACTCGAGATAAAGAGCGTGGTGAAACGCCCTCTTCTCATCCTTGACAGTGATTTATTCAGCGAGCGGCGGCAGGAGCGTGCGAACTCCATCCGTCACGGCGAGCCATTAGCGTCTGATCCTGGAGGCTCCTGGTGCTTTTTTTGACTAATGGACGCACGCACGTCTGTAGATCTGCGGATGGACGCCTGATGTGTCCCAAAAAAAAGTTTGTTTATTTATTTTTTTTTAAATAAAGGAGGTGGATTGGGGGAAGAGGAGGGGTGTGGTTGAAATTGCCGCCGCCACCTCGACAGGATGGATGCAGCCAGTTTGCCATTTGTGGCGCTTTGTCCATTAAAAATTCAGCGGCGTCTCTCTGCAGCAATATGTGATCCATCAGTGGAGTCCCAAACAGAGGCTCCCGGACCCCAGGGCCTGTTTGTGCAGCTGCAAGGGCGTGCCAGGAAATCTCCTGCATTAGCCCAAATGGCTCTTCACTCGCAAAATATCCAGATAATTGATCTCATTCTGTCAGTGAGCCGAAGGAGAAAAACGCAATACTAATAATAATAATAATAATAATAATAATAATAATAATAATAATAAAAAAAACCTGAAAATCCCTGTGGGCTTCATTTCAATTCCCAAGCATTAGTCTGAAGCGCAAAAGATAATTTGACATTTGCAGAAAATTAATTTGGTGACTAATTCGTATAAAGTGGATTCATAAAGAAATTTAGACCTTCTTGAAATTTTTTGTTGCTACGTGATGCTGCATGAGTTTAGCCGCAATCTTCAGTCTTTCCTGCTTGTACACCAACACTCTCAATATGTGAAAAGGGAGAAACGTCCTTCAACCCCCCCTTGCTTTATTCCACTTTCAATACTCTTTCATTTGGAACTTTCTAAACCATGAGGGCTCAGCAGTGACTGTGGGTCAAGTCAGCTGGATTGGGTTTAGAAGCAGATCAAGAGAGCAACCAGAACCAGCGCAATGATCATCAGCCCCCCCACTCGCACCCTGCCAGGTTCCTCCAAGCTGCTCAGTGCCTTCTCACACTTTTGACACTCTTTTCTCAACACGCTGATCACTCTGTCCCTCCTCACAACAAAGTCCACTGGAGGAAGACAAAGGAGGAAAATAAAGCAAGAGCAAAGCAGAAGTAGAGGTGGTGTCATGTGTGAACAGGTGGAGTCCAGCTAAGGTGTAGAACTGCCTCAGAGAAGTGGGACGCAGCTGAGCAGAATTTCAGTGTGTGATTATTAATCAGCCAGTCAAAAAAAAAAAAAAAAGTCTGATTTTTTTTGCTGAGGAAAAAGTTAGCAAAAATGTTTTTGGTAAGAACGTGTTAAAGGTCTTGTAACATAACATTTTACAAAGTTCATTTAAGGAATTCCTCATGAACAAGAGAACATAATCCTTGCTTCCGCATTCTAAATATGTCCAACACAGCATCGGTTGAGCAGGAGGCTGGAAACACAGGGTCAAAAAAGAAGCTGTTTTCTAGTGAATGGAAGATTTGTTTGGGCAACAATGTGCTGCTCGACTGAAGGCTGAGGCCAAACACACGAGACTGAAGACATGACCTTGACTCAACGACACTGTCTGCCCTCTCCCACAGGCCATTGAATGCATCACACAGGGACGTGAACTGGAGCGGCCGCGCACCTGCCCCAAGGAGGTGTACCTGCTGATGCAGGGCTGCTGGCAGCGGGAACCGCAGCAGAGGATGGTCATCAAGGAGATCCACAGCCGCCTGCTGACCCTGGTCAAGAACCCGCCGGTCTACTTGGACATCCTGGGCTGAAGGAGGCGCCAGAGCGGTGAAAGAGAGAGAGAGAGAGAGACGCTTCACCTGTGGAGTGGTGAATCACTTTGAACACGCTTTGAAATAATATTACAGCTTGTTCAGCTGCTGCTGCTGCTGCTTAGCCGGCCTCAATGCTTGACGGACAAACAGCGTGCAGCCTGTGCACCCCCCCCCACACCCACCCCTCCTCCCCCACCTCCCCGCCCCCCCATCTCTCTTCCTTCTGTTGCCCCGGAAACCTGTCGAATGTTTACCAAAGTGTTTGCTGTTTATCTGAAATGAAAAGACTGATGGAGGGACATGATGCATGATTATGTTTAAAAGTAATATATATACTGTGTATATGTATATATATACGTATATATACATATATGTATGTATATATGTGTATATATATGTATATACAGTATGTATGTACATATATATGTATATACAGTACATATATGTACATATATATACATATATATATATATACATATATATATATATATATATATATATACATAGTGCACTGGCTCATTAGCCCCCTCTGGAGGTGAGCCACGGTGCATTTTCGTACAACTCGACAAGACATGATTACAGGATGAAACGCATGATTGCGAGAGAAAGGGAGAGCACTTCACCATCAGACGAAGAAGAAGAGGAAGAAGAAGAAGAAAATTGAAGAAAATCTTTTTTTGCGGATTTGGGTATTTTGGATTCGGGGCAGTCATTTGTAGGGAACAGCCACGGATTTTTGGAGATGTTTTGATATCGTGAGACTTTGACTAATGGCTTTCGATCAATGTACATAAGATATCAAACTGCTTTTTCTGTTGCTGAGGTGAGATATCCAGTGTATCATAGCAAGTATTTTTTTTAGAGAGAGAGAGAGAGAGAGAGAGACAGAGAGACAGAGAGAGAGAGAGAGAAGTGGTATCATAGTTGTGAATGTGTGCGTTTTGATGATACGATGACTGGCAAATGTGGTCAGAAATACTCCCAGCGAGCACGAGTGTAGTGTTGATCTGCTGACTGTAAACACGTAAAAAAGTTACATAAAGAAAATAAGTTGTAGAAGAAAGATGAAAGCACTGTTGTGAAACTCAGTCTGGAGGCCAGGCTGGCGGGGAGGAGCGGCGCCGAGCTGGGTTCGGAGGTGACAGATGGATTGGCGTGAATCCACAGATGGCACTGAAACTGAGACTGAAAGTGAAGAGAGGTGAGAAAACAAAACCCTCAATGGAAAGTTCACCCTGAAATCAGAAATTCAGATTTTGAATCTGATATGTTGCGAAATGGAAGCGGCACTGTGTGTTACTTCTGCTTTAACGAGCCGCAGTTATTTGGCTCATTCGAAAGAGACTGGCAGGCGTTCTGTTTACACAGCTCCCCCTGCTGGCCCCGGTATTGGACCGTGTATGTTTGGTTGCCTGCCCGGCATCACTACAGGAGAATGCAAGCGTCTGTCACACCTGGATACTCTGTCTGTCTGTCGCTTACCTTCTTTCCTCCGCAGTGTGTGCGACGTGTTGCCATGAAGGATGTTGTCTCCTCATGAAACGGTGCTGGGCGGGCAAGCAAAGTTTTAAGATCTTATGCAAGGCCAGCTGGGGGGGGGGGGGGGGGGGGCATTGTTGTTACGACGGCAGCGCCTCTGTCCTTTTAATAAGTCAGTGAAGTCAGAAGTAAGACTTGATATGGACATGTTGGACATGACAATTGAAGCAGACATGAAAAACAAAACATAGTTATAATACGGTGTATATATAACTAGTAATATAATATTGCTATTGTGTGTGCGGAGGTGACGTCACGGCATTGCGGGCTGAACTTGGAAATAACCAAAGATTGATTAAAAATGGCAGGAAGTAGGAGCTAAGATAAAAAAAAAAAACATTGCATGACTCATTGATGGTCAAACTCACTTTATAACGTGAAAGACATGACGACACCCGCTAACTTCCATTATTTGCCAATGACGAGACCACCTGGCGAGATTCCACCAGTCAACGTTAGTAGTGACCACTTTGTAGACGAACACTATGTGATTTTTTTTTTTTTTTTTTTTTAAATGAGGCAGGAGTACTGACAACTGGTAGAATAAATCTGTTGAAATCAGACACTTGTCTTCCTACAACTTGGACGACATGCTGCCCCTCGCAGCAAGCTGGCTCAGAAGTGGCTGCGCGCCGTAAGAAAAGAGGCCAGCGACAGACTTACGTGAAACGATATGAGCGGAAACATTTAACTCGCTGGGTTCTTTTTGTTACGACAAGGCAAATAATGCAAATACTGGAAGTTAGCGGGTGTCGTCATGTCTTTTATGTTATAAGATTTGAGCTTGAGCGTCAATGTGCCATGCAAAAGATGACACATTTTTGGTTTTTGGCCAAGCTCCTGTTTCCTGCCTTTTTTTAATCAATCTTTGGTTATTTTGTTAAGATCGCTGGGTTGGCAAGTTCAGCCAGCAATGCCGTGACGTCACTTCCGCCCACACAATAGCAATGGCGTCGCCCGTTGGTTTAACAGCTAAACTTAAACGGCCCTATTTTGAAATACCTTTTGCCATCAGTGTTAAAACATATGTGATCTTTTCAGGGTGGGAGACCTTTTTAAAATGATGATACTGACTTATTCTGATGATGACTATGTTTTGTGTTCCATGTCCACTTTAAGGTAAAGAAAAATAAATAAAACATCACATTTGTTGTTGTTTTTTTTAAATCACTTTCTAATTAGCAAAAGGTAATTAAGCTAGGATGTTGCTTTTACTTTTAAAATTGATGAAAGAAAAATGCAGAAATACAATCAAAGTGATGCCTGAAAGTGTAAATATTACTATGCTGTACTGTCTTAGAAATATATATATATGTGTGTGTGTGTGTATATATATATCTATGTCCACAAGTATTGCTATTCCAGCACTTTGTATACTGTCTGCCCTTCAAATTAAAACAAACTTGATTTAAAAAAAAAGAGAGTTGTATAATGTGTGTGTGTGTGTGTGTGTGTGTGTGTGTGTGTGTGTGTGTGTGTGTGTGTGTGTGTGTGTGTGTGTGTGTGTGTGTGAGAGAGAGAGAGAGAGAGAGAGAGTGGCTGAGTGGAATGGAAAAAAGGGCGACAATAACCTGAGGGCCAGCCAGCATTTACCTTTTTCCAAGTTATTTTTCTCCTGCACTTTGCCCCAGAGAAGGTGGGGTACGACAGGTTGGTGCAACTCAGTGCAACGCTGTGCACTCTCAGGCACTCTTAAAGGACAGAAAAAGGAAGAAAGCTGAAGCGGCCACACGAAGACGAAGACGCGTTTTGTTTTTTTCCTTCCACGAGTGCCGTAATCAACTGTGGACTGCTGGTCAGGACCGGTGGCATCACACACAATAGCGGGTTCCCTTATAGCCCTCAACATTTAATTTAAGCCAGCTTTATTTTTCTGTTGATGCTTTTCAGAGTTGAGCGCATCTGCGTCAGAGGAGACAGAATCCTGAGACAGAAAATATGAGATAACACGGATGTGCGAAAAACTGTTAATTTAGTAAAGACCACAAATGAGTTCTTTAATTGGCTCCTTAAGACCACCCTTAAAAACAAAACATGGCTCTGTGACCCTGCTAATGTCCCATTAGAAAGCAAAGACAACAAAATCAGTGTGGTGTGAAAAACACTTGAGGTTTCCAAAAAGGGAAAAAAAAAAAAAAAAAAAAAAAAAAAGGAAAACGTCCGTCTTCTTTTGCCCTTTCTTTATACATGGAGGGACTAAGGTCTCTACCATGTACATGCTGTACGTGTTTGCACCCACAGGAATCCTTGTACCGTTGACAACCTGCTTAAGTGGCGGTCAAGAAATGGGATTGATCCTCTTCAAATAATACAGACAGTTCATCCAATCACTAGCTTGATCAATCGTCAAGCTGGCTTGACCATACAAAGTATGCAAGTTAGCCAAAGTTTGCATCATAACCGTCTTGCACCGGTAAACATCCTCATACATAGGTTTTGCGTGGCACAGGGAGCCTTTGAAATGTCCTTATCAGCTCGTTCATTAGCAGCATCCTGACGGCATGGAGGAGGGAGAGACGGACATCAGGCCGCAAGAGTGACGGCCGGGCGGAAAAGATCTAATTAGCGAGCGTGCACCGACCAAGAAGACGAAGCCCTGGGCCAGCGTCTTCATTTATCAGGAGCCAGACGTATCCCCCGTGTTTGCCCCCCAGGTACTGGCAGGAAGGAGACCCCTGTCCCATTGGTGCAGCGAGGCCGGTCCCTGGATGGAGGCTATAAAGCTGCCAGTTTGGCAGGATGGATGGGAAGCGCTGGGTGGGCTCTGGAGAGGTGGCCCCACCACCGGGGGCCCTGCAGTAATGACAGTAAATAGACGGCGAGTGGTTCCTCTTGTGTCAAAGTTCCACAGAGGCTTTGGACCACGGGGATGGTGGTGGGGGGGCTCACAGTCTCCTATAAATATAAAGACCTACTGGACAAACCAGCTGGTAATGGGTTTGGCGGCAGCATGTCCAAGATGTTGTCAGTTGGTTGAGGTTCAGTCCGGGAAGCTGCTGCTGCTGGTGCAGTAGGTCAGTAGGTCTGCCTTTGGCATGGTTGCATTGCATCGCAGTGTGGATGTTGGCAAACAAAATGAAAAGAATAATTGTATTAAATTACACAACAACCGTTCCTGATAAACTCCAAATCAAAACTGCTACATGTTAGGCAATAGAATATGGAGGGGCTTAGACTCTGTGCAGGCGTCAGTAAAGCAAGTTCTTTTATATTCAGTCCGGCCGTGGACTCTGTTGGATGAAACAGAACAAAAACTGTACAATCTGTTACCGTTACTTCAACAAAGACCTCCACTTTAAGCTCCGCCCCTCTGCCCCAGTCACGACTGCCACCTTCTGATCTCCTCTGCCGTTTGATATCCAAGTGGGCACTCAGGGAAATCACACTTTGGAATCACAGATGAGATTTAAGTCCTTTAAAAGAGAGGGAAGGCAGGCGGGAGGCTGCAGTAATCTGATAAAGTGTTGCCCGGCCGTCCGCAGCCCCTTTTTGTTTTCCTTCTTCATTAATGCTCCTGATGGCTCCACGGGTGGAGGCTAATGAAAAGACCTGCTCGCCCAAGCAGAAGTTGGCGACTTGAAGAATGAGCTCATGTGAATAACAATGATGGTTGGGGAAGGAATAATGTTATGGAATTAATATGAATTCCAAACGAAGGCCTGGCTCATATTTCTGTTTTTTGTTTTTTTTTCTTCTAGAGTGTCTTGAAGGACACTGTAATAATCCAAGCTGTTATTGTAATTCTTCTTCCTCCCCCTCCTCTTCTTCTTCTCCTCATTATTATTACCATCATTATTACAAATATGATTGTTATTCCCATTTTATTGTTTGTTTTCAACCTTGCATGCCAAATGGAACATGTGCATAGAAAACAAACAATCAATGAATAAATGATATTTAATTGATGCTTCAATTTTACCACACGTTGTTGCCTTTTTATTTTATCATTCATTTCAGCGAGAGGACAATCCCCCCCCCCAAAAAAAATGACTGTATAAAGTAGCCACTAGTGAACAGGGCAGGATGTTGATGTTGTTGTTGATTTTTCTTTTTTCTTTTTTTTGAATCCCCTGGTGTCTCTTGTTCATATTTACAGTGTCTGCATTAACCTCCGGTCACAGCAGCCCAAACTGTGGCCGTGATCTTTTGTGACCCGCCGGCCACCGAGGGTCTGCTCGGGTCGCAGACCTTCAGTCGGACGGATCAATGGCGGACTCATCATTGATCAGGAGGAGGAGAAAATGTCGCAGCTTGACTCGCAGCAGATGCAGACGTAGGTCTGAAAATAGGACGACGTGCCGGCCGGCCTTCATGAGACCAAAGTGTGCAGTAAGAAAAGCCTCGGACGGCCCTAATTGATGACAAGATGTGCGCAGGGCTTCGATCGATAACAGTGTCTCAGCTGCGGTGAAAAAACATAAAACCCTCTTCGCTCTTTTCTACGAACAAAACCTCCTCGTCCTCCTGACCTCACGTGTTCCTTTTCAGCCCGGCCTCCTGAATTTTCCTCCAGAGAGCGTGCCGCCATCTCCCCCCAACAAAGGTGCCGAGTAAACAGCAGAGCACTAGACGGCGGCGTGGAAGCCGCTGAAATCTTCTACAAGTGTCGTTGGACGCACGCCAACCCAAACTGCTCCGTCTTTTGTTTTGTTTTCTGGTTTCAATTTTACACCTTGTGCTTGCTCTGCTTTTTGTGACGTCACAAAGGGGCGCTGATACCTTTCCGGTGAGTGGCCACACCCCCGGTCAGGTGTTAGGCTTGCCCCCTGAGGTCGCCTTTATTCTGTTCCCTTCCAAAGGTGCAGAGGGTCCGACTAAGCCTCGGTTTTAGCAGGAAGCTAACCTGTGCATATTTGTTTTCCAAGCAGAAGGCTGTAAACAGAGAGCTAAATATGCTGTTTTCTGAAATCTGAGATTTTTCTCCGGAATGACTCATACAAGGTTTTTTTTTTTAAGACAGTATATACTCCTTTTGTACATATAGGTGAAGTATTTGCACAGAATGTTTGACATTTTCCACAATTCAGCCTCAATAAAACGCTCCCTGTTGGCCATCCTAAATTTCCACTATCCAAATCTTCAGTGCTGCTGCTGCTGCTATGTATTGTTATTGTTGTTCTAGATGCACCCTGTCTCGTCATTGTCTGCCAGCATTCAAATTAAACTCCTTCAATTACCGCCGACCCAGATCTACCCCCCAAAAAAAATAAATAGTGAGGATCAGGATAAAGCAAGATGAATTACTTTAATCAAGTCTTCACGTTACAAAAAAGGTACGGCAATTTTTCTTTTTCTCTTTGGTGGGTTACGCCTGACATAAGCGAGCTGTTCCCCTTTCCAGAACTCACACTGAGCCTTCTACCAATCATCGGTGGGGCTACAATAACTCAATTCCCACTTTCAGAAGACCAGCATGCTTCTGCTCCTTCCGCCTTTGTTCTCCCCAGTATTACTCTGGATAAGCAGGGCCCCTTTATTCTGATTGTTGCGGCCAAAACACAGCCTTAACTGCAAAATCTCACGCGGAAAAAAACTCCCATGTATCACAGGAACGGACAACAATAGCAGAAAGAGCAAAAAATGCTAGTGTGTGGATGGAAGCACGACGAGGTACGACAACACCGTTGTTTGGCTTGATTTCTTTTTTTCTTTTTTTAGATTTTTCCCTTCGCTCTCCGCAATAAAGCCGCGTGGAGCCAACATGGCGTGTCGATAGTTTTTTTTTTTTTTTTTTTTTTTCTGCCAGTGAAAAGTTCTCAGAATGACACGACATTTGAAATTTTATAATAAATACGGTCTAAAAGTCTTTCTTTTCTTTTCTTCTTTTTTTGGAGGGCGCTGGAGGGTGCGGCGAGCTCGACTGAAAGGCACGAGTGGGAGTGGGAATATAAAGACGGAGCCCAGGGAGAGCAGAAAGCATGAGAGGATTATGATGAAGAGCATTAGGAATGAAAGAAAGGTAAGAAAGAGAGGTATCGAACACAAAAAAAAAAAAATAGTCGCGGCGCAGGTTCGGCCGTGTGTGGAGCGAGGGAGGGAGAGAGAAAAACATAAAACTGTGAAAATGAAAAAAAAAAAAAAAAGAAAGAAAAGGAAAAAAAAAGGACCAGGAGCGCACGGGGACGGAAAGCCAGGAGGAGGCGAGTGAGCCGGAGGGAGGCAGAGTGAAGGGGAGCTGATGATTTGTGGCTCTCTCCAGTGTGCTAGCGTTACAGGAATGGCCCTCCAGGGCAGCATGAAAAGCCTCTTGATTGTTCCGAGTGGTAACTGGAGCTCCCAGTTTCTTGCGCTGATAGATTTATTTACATTTCAGCGCTTGGACCCCACTCGCAGGGAGAACACAGAGGAGAGGGGGGGGTGGCCGGGGGACGAGGGGAATAAATAGATGGATAGATGCAAGGCAGCAGCCGGGGTATCAATATTAGCAGTGGTGGTCCTGCGTGGCTGAGTTTTTGTTTCCTGACCTGATGCACAACCGGCCATGACATTGACTGTGTTTCCAGTGCGTCATTGATGGTCTTTTTTTTCACTAATGTGATAATCATCATTATTACTATTACAATACATGATTGACTTCTCAGCCGTTTGATCACTCCAGTCGACAGCTAATCAAGTTTTTGTGCCGCAAATATTGCACCAAAAATGTGCAATGGAAAAAAATAAGAGAGAGAGAGAGAGAAAAAAAAGAAAAATCCCCCTCAAGGTTTCAATTTTGTCCGCTAAGTATTTAGGATTAAGAAGAGAGTGGCAGCCGAATGTCACCTCTTCCTCTCAGCCTTCACAATGGTTCTGGATTTGTGGAGTTAAACAAGGGTTTGTTTGTTTGTTTGTTTGTTGGTTGGTTGGTTGTTTTGTAATGCACCTCCATAGCAACAAGTTTTCTTCGTCCTCATCTGGATCTATCGTCCAGATTTAGACCTCGACAGGCTCCACCGCTGCTCGGCTGAGCAGCGCCGGGACCTTTCAAAGTGGCTGGAAGATCAATTCTTACTCACATTTTCCAGACAGCGACCGGGAGGAAAAAGACTCCTCACGCCGTCTGACCCCTACACCCTGTGTCCAGCCTCGGAGGCCAGACAGACAGACAGACAGACAGACAGACAGCAGTGCTGATCCACTCAGCGACTCCATCTTCGTGTTCATCCATGGTGTGGCCATCTTCATCCTCCTCCTCCACCACCACCCCCCCACCACACTCCTCACGTCATCATCACCATTCTCACCCTCACCCTCATCTTCATCCTAATCCTCACCTTCATCCTCATCCACATTCTCACCCGCCTCCTCATCCTTACCTCATTATCATAATTATCATCATCATCACCACCTTCAATTTCATCTTCGCAGAGGCGCAGAGATTTAGAGTTTGTCTTCCGATTCATTGGGGAAAACATTTCATTTAGAAACTGCTTCCCATCTTCACAGCGTGAAAAGATTTTGTGTTTCTACAGAGGAGCAAAAGGGGAGACAAATTCTTTTGGTAGATAGTTGAAGGATGGCCACTGCATAGAACAAGTCAGCATCTCCTGATTTGGGTTATTATTTTGAGTACTTTTTTTTTTTTTTTTTTAAGTCACTTCTTTCCCATTTACTTGCCATAATAACCCAGACCAAAGCTTCATTCTGCTGCGCCGCACTTGTGATGCTTGTAATTTTCCAAAAAATTGAGTAGCAGCAGCAGCAGCAGCAGCAGCAGCAGCAGCAGCAGAAAAGGAAAAAGTGGCGGCAGCGGCGGCGGCAGTGGCGGCTTCGGGAGGCCAGCAGATATCCGCAGACGGCTCTCAGTCTTAAGTGGAAGAGCAGCAGCCGGCCTCCCATTTAGGATAGTGGGCTATTTACCCTGACGACCATTAAATATGAATTAAAAACCACACAGGCCTCTTTGCCTCCGAAAATGTCATTACATATCTTTATGGCGGCCGATTGTTGAATAAGCAGTTTGCAGGGCTCCCCTGGGGGCAGGGCCGGGGGAGTGGAGTGGAGTGGGGGGCGGGGGGAGGGGGGGGGGGGGGGGGCAGGGGTGAGTGGGGGGTGAGGGCGGGGCAAAGGGAGGGGCGGCTGGGGTGGCCAGATGAGTTCCAGAGTGGTCGGTGGGGGATGGTCTGGGCGGGGGTGGGGGGGACAGATGGGCGGGAGAGGGTGAGTGTGGGGATGATGGAGAGAGCGAGAGAGAGAGAGAGAGAGAGAGAGAGAGAGGAGGAATAACGAACAGGCAGGTCGGCTGTAACTGATGACGCCTAATAGCAGCTGAAATGGAATCTACATTACAGGTCCTAACTGGGTGCAGTACTTCAGGGGCCCGGGGGCCCGAAAGGAGCAAATAATAGCGGCGGCTTGAAGTGGTGCTTCAATTTCTCTCTCCGGCAGACGAGGGAGATGTGCGGAGGGGCGGCAGGATGAGATGGAGGGTGGGGGCGGGGGGGGGGGGGGTGGCGCACTTCAGAGAGATACCGGCCTCCTTAGTATTTCCAGGGTTATTAGTAATATCTGCAAAGGTCGCCGTGTGCCTGGCGACCCTTTTTTTTTTTTTTTTTTTTTTTTTTTCTTAAAGGCCCACGAGCAGGAAGCCCGGCCTGCTGCGGGACCGTAATTACCCAGCCTGCACCTACTAATAGGTCCTGTTGCGTTTGCCGCACACGACAACGAGCAGCCTTTATTTCCTGTAAACCGCCGGCTGATTTGCCTTTAAGATACGTCCGAGCTGCGGCCCAAACAGGAGTCGGTTATAATGAGCTTATTTTCCGACGATGCACTCAAGTTTGACCCTCAACGGAAAGTCTCAAGGTTTAACAGACCAGGAGACCAGCGGACCCCAGCTGAGGAGCTGCAGGACCACTTCACGCTTTCATCCCTATTCATCCACCTCCGGTTGTTTAGTGGGGGGGGGGGTTTCTACGTGAAAAAAATAAATCACGATACAAACATGAAAATTATCGCAAATCAGACAGAAACAGAGAAGAGCAGAACTGAATGGGGTTTGAAGCGTTGACCCCATCAGGTCACCGGGGGGTCAAGATTAAAGTTGTGGAAGAAGTTGGAAAGAATTGGCTGGAAGACGAGAGCAGAGAGGAAAGTCAGCGGCGCTCACCGCGAGCTGCAAAAACAAAGCTGGCAGGGTGGACGAGGTGACGCTGGGAGCCTGAAGGGGTCTTGATTACGCTGATGAGGTGCAGCTGGTGGCTCCACCCTGATTCCAGCACACCTGCAGGTCGGTACTTGCGCGCGCACACACACACACACACACTGGCCAGTAAGCTGTTGCGCAGCTGTCTCATAACTTTGGAAACAGGGACAGTGATGTGAGATGTTTCCTTGATTAAAAACAAGCATTTCTGTCACCAAGGAGGAGCCTCTTCTCGACGTCTTCTTCTGCTCGGATCAAGAACTATGTGAAAGTTTTGATCCTCGCATGTCTCCCATGTCCCTGTTTCTTTAATTTCACCGAAACAGAAGAGGGGTCGACCTTAAAATGTTTTTCCTGATTAGCTTTCTGGCTAATGTGAAGGAATAATCAAGACGTTTGAGGCGAGCAGAGCTGTGCTCTGCTCTGCTCAACAAGCACCAATCAATCCTGTGCATGTTTTGTGCAGTACCTAATAGTGAAATGATGATAGCAGCAGTAGTATTTTTTATTTTATAGCTCCTCTGAGGAAACCCAAGGAGACATCGCATTGACAAAACAGACGACTACACAAAGGTCTGAGTGTCTGAGTGCCGTATGGTGGCGACTTTGAGCGAGGAGCTGGAGATCCCCTCCTCACAGCGTTCTTTCTCTAAGCTGCCTTCTGGTGCAGGGGACGGAGAGGAAGCAGAGGAGCTCAGGTTCTGCGATGGTTCTGCTGGCGGCAGGAGGGTCCTGGTTGTGGAGCCACCTGTTGGCCAGCAGGAGGAGAGTCAGGAGAGGTGATGCAGAGCTCAGCTGGAGGCCAGTGTAGATGAAGGCATCTCAGCCTCTGGAAAGTGGAAAATGCGTTCGACCTCCCAGGGCAGTACAACACAAACTCCAATTTGTTTTTGATTGCACCACCAGAGGGCGCTAGTTCCCAAATTTAAACAATGCAAATGCATTAAGATTTATTTATCTTTATTGCCTTATGTGATCATGCCCAACCTGCAAAACCTCACCTGGAAAACAACACCAAACTTTTTCTTTTTAAGAAATGAAAAACAATGTTGCTTAGAGCTCCAAATTTCAACCTCGTCACCTCCCTGTGTGACACTCTGAGCCCACACACCTCCACAGCCGCAGCAGCCGATGGACAGATGCTTGGAGCGACGGATGAAGGAATGAAGGGACAGATGGCAAAGCAGACAGGCGGCCAGACGTGAGCAGCCACTGATTGCTGTTCTATTGACCATGTGATTGGTCAATACATCGCTCTGTCTGAAACACTATCTGCCGCTATCAGGTTGTCCCAAGACTTCTACGCTTGTTTTTTTTTTTTTTTTTTTTTTTCCCCCTCCCACTGGCTCTCAATCCAATTATTGCGTGCAGTTTTTTGGCGGGTGCATTTTCCTACTTCCTTAAGAAAAAATAATTCACAAAAAACAACAACAACAATAAGAAAAACCCTCTCCTATTCAGTCCCGTCACTTCTTTATGTTTCAAAAAGCAACCGCGGTTGAGCTAATAACTCACGGAGGTGCACAGCTTGGCTCTCCTTTTTCCTTGCTTCGTTTCCTGAACGTACGTATACGTGCGTTTTCGTGCATTGGTGTGTGTGTGTGTGTGTGCGCGCGCGCGTTTTTGCGTGCGTGCGCACGTGCACATGCGCTCGTGTGTTTCAGTCCACTTAAAAGGCCTTTGGTTTCAGAGGAGGCCATTGTATTTCCTCCATCGCCTAGCAACCATCACCAAGGCCAGCGCTCCATTGTTGCCGGGGCTGAGCACCTGAATTGCCTGCCGCCTGTTTCTACTTTTCAAAATTGTACTGTAATTTTACAAAGTGGTGTTTCAGCATTAGAGAGAGAGAGGGAGGGAAGGAGAGAGTGAGAGAGAGAAAGAGAGAGAGACCACCGCACTCCTAAATTGGACGGCTATGAAAAAAAGGGAGGTGGAGGGGAAGTGGGGTTGGTTGGTTGGTTGGTGGTGGTGGGTGAAGGGGGGGTGGATGGGGGGGCTTCATTTGGTGGGTTTCACATCAGGAGCTACGTGCATTTACAATGATAAAAAAAAACAAAAAAACTAGCACACAAACAGCGCAGAGGCAAAAAAAACAAAAAGAAAAAACATACATTCAGGCCATATTTTAGCGTTCAGCCGGCGACCGAACGAAAAACAAACCCAACTGTTGTGCGTTTGACCTACAGCTTGTGTGTGTGTGTGTGTGCGTGTGAGAAAGACAGAGAGAAAGAAAGCAGGGAACGGCGACAGGGAGCCGAACTGAATCCGAGATAAAGAGACTGATTTTTATTTAAATAAATATAACAGAATGAAGAAAAAAAAAAAACAGGATGCCATTCAGGCTTTTGTAAGCAGTGAGGAGACGTGTGTTCATGGCCTCATAGGTACTTCATGCATTGAGGAAAGAGGTGGAGAGAGAGAGGGAGAGGGGGAGAGAGAGAGAGAGAGAGAGAGAGAGAGAGAGAGAGAGAGAGAGAGAGAGAGAGATCAGCTAATATGAACTGAGTGGCCAAGGAGAGCGAGCGAGAAGAGATGGAAGTGTGCAAGCAGGGAAAAAAAGGGAAGGGGAGGAAAAAAAATATCTGAAAAGAGCAACATGTATTGGGCGGGACTTGAGTGGCAAAAAAGGTTTGTGGGCTAGGTTTTTTTTTTTCCTTTTTGCCCCCCTCCTCGCTGACGTCACGTTTACACAGTTTCCTTGAATAGCACCTGTGTGCTGTCAGCTCCCAGTAAAAATATAAACCTGTGCCAGCAAAAACACATCTGTCAGTTTTTCCTCCGGCGGTCCGGCGAAGGCGCACTTGGCTCTTTTTTGGCTTGTGATTTTTCTCCGAGGCTGACGGCCGCCGACTCTCCAGCGCCAGGTGTCAGACCCTTCGACCCCGAGTCGCTCTGCCATCTTCTCCTCGGCCCGTCCTCGTTCTTTTTTTCTTTTTTTTTTTCCCACTCCCCCAAAACAAAATTCCTCTTTTTGTGAATTCCCGATTCTTTTATATCTCCCTCCATGCTTTTTATTTCCTCCTTGTGCGCCCTGAAAATTGCTGTTTTTGTGTGCTCGCAATCAGCGCCATTGTGGATGACCCGCGGGTGCCGAATCCAGAGATGGTAAGTGGCAACAATTTTGTTTTGACACAAAAAATCTGCCTGTCTATCTCTTGTTATGTTATATGCTTAATTTTTTAAAAAATCCATTCAGACTGCTCAACATGACATTTGTATCACCAATATCTATTTTTTTTTCATTCCACGCAACAATTTTGCTCCTCAGACCGAAAAAAGAAAATCATTTAATTCCCATTTCTTGTCCGTCTTGTTGCCTGTCAATGTCGACCGCTTTCTTTTATCGAATTTTCCACTTTCCAGTGTGTGTGTGTGTGTGTGTGTGTGTGTGCGCGCGCGCGCACGCGTGTGTGTGTGTCCAGACATTCCTGCAAACAGCAGTTGGCTGCATGGAGATGTGACATCCAGAGATTTCTGGTCACTGTCATTTGACACACAGACACACAGACACACACACACACACACACACACACACACACACACACACACACACACAGACACACACACACAGAGTAAAAGTCAAATGGCATGCAGCTGTGCACCAATGCACACTTCACACTGGGACACTAACACGCTCCAGATATTACATGATGCACACACACGACGCTTGCAGGTCAGCTTTTTGTATTAACTGCCCAGCTCACACACCTCACACACACACACACACACACACACACACACACACACACACACACATTGTTGTATGCGCAGATGGTGGAATGCGATGTTGGACAATATGCTTCTTAAGTCACAGATATTGTCATCATCATCATCATCATCATCATCATCATCATCATTACAATGCTCAGTTTGGATCACGGCAGTGTGACCGTAATCAAGGTGTAAACGTTGAATTCACGGCTGTGACTGCAGTAATTATAAGCCCACAATTTCCAAAAGCAGCCGTACAGAAGGCTGGATAATGGGTGGGGGGGGTGGAATTTCTTGACAAAAAAATTCTACCAAGACATTTCAAAGCGGCGGCACAATTTTGCTTCCAGTCAGTGCAAGTGCAAGTGCAACTCAATCGTCTCTTTTATTTCTATTTTAATACAGATATCTCAAAAAGTGGAACCAACCGTATTTCCGTTTTGTCTCTGATCAGGAAAACGGCGTTTTTCCTCGAAAATATTTGATGTTGTGCTTGAGAAACGTGTGAAATTCTCTCCTACCTCGGTCAATTGCTTTCATTTTTTTTCTTTTCCGTTTGTCTTGATTCAGATGGTGAGCCCAGTTGAGCGGCTAGTGAGTGTTCAGCTTTTTCGTTATCACAGAATCAGCCTTAAGAAAAAGCCTTCATCTCCGTCTCGGCGTCACTCTGACTGAGCGTCTATTGTGCTTCAACCAGACCTCCTCTCAGCTGCAGCTACAGAGTACAATTATTATTATTATTAGTGCGACTACTATTATATTTATTATTTTCTCGCACCACTGTGCAGGCCTCCACTGGCTGGATCTCACAGTTTGTTTTCATATAGATAAAACCCTGGAAGACCACCAGCCCTGCTGCAGCCTCGCCTTCATCCTCATCAAATCCATCCATCCGTCTGTTTGTCCATCCGACCGTTCCTCTATCCGTCCGTCCATCCATCCATCCGTGGCCATCAAGGCTGCGCTGGTTCCGTGTGTGAAGGCAGAGAACCGAGTTGATTGCAGGATGCGGGACAAAGTCCGTCGTGCCGAATGTGCAAAACGAAGAGCCCCCCCATCCCCCGACCTTCTGAGGAAAACATACACGCCGGTGTGTTTCTTTTCAGAGAGCTCTCAGCGGGAGGTCGCGCACTGGAGGCCGAGTGACGCACGCAGAGAAGGCCGGGGCCGCTCGCCACCGCCACTTCTGCCGCAACAAAGACCCTGCGGCCTTCACCCGGGACACCTGATTGCCTTGCAGAGTTCGCTCTTCAAAGAGGGCGGTGGAGGGAGGCTTGTTGTCATTTTTTTCTCCCGCCCCCACACCTCCACACCTCCACCCCCTGCCCCCCACCCCCCCACGCCCCCCACCTCCACCCCAAGGCTCCGGCAGCCGTCCCTCACCTCCGCAGGAAGGACCTGAATCAGGGCACAACCTTGAGGAGGCCACCGTGAGTGTCGCAGCAGGAGAGTGTGAGGAGTGACCTGTTTACTATTGCTTGATTTATTTTTTCTAATTCTGTCAGGGGAGATGATTCTCTCCGTCCTGCAACATTTAGCGAAAAAAACAATTTGCGAAGCGAGGTCGCCGTCGATGCTGGTTCCATGTCCACTGCAGGCTGGAAGACTAGTGATTTTGTTGTTCTGTGGCTGAGCTGACAACAAGTCACTGTCTCCCTCCCTGCTCTGAGATACAAGCCTGTTTGAAAGCCAAGGGTGTGTAATACAAATAAAAAAGAAAGGCATAAATAAATGTGCTGCCAAGCTCTTCAGTCCCCCTGTGGTAAAAATCAAAGAGGGGCAGGAGAGAAATAAATTGGAAAAAAGACAAAACAACAAAAAACGTTTTTTTTTGTTTTTTTTTGGCTGTAGCCTTGGAAGAAAGGTGAGTGGCAGTAATTACACCCTGATGTCTCACTCTTGCGTGCAACAGACTCAACTGGATCAAATTGAGATTTATCTCTATGGAGAGGTTGCACCATTTTAGCCCGGAATTTTTTTTTCCTACTGGATGTTTTTTCGCAGCTGAACTTTTATTGAGGAAATGTCAAACCTCTCTGGGGACTGTAGAAAGCTCAGAAAACATTTCTTTTCTTTTCTCAATTTAATTTAATTTAATTCTTATTTTGAAAAATATTTTTAGTTTTGATTAAATTGTGTCAGGTCTGTTTTTTTTTTGTTTTTTTTTATTTTAACTAAGCTAAAATTTGGTATTTTTTCTGATTGAAGATTGAATCTGTTTTTTTTTCCCTTTACATGCGTGATGTTGTGTTTCAGACTGACGACAATAATAAAAAGCATAGTCAGCGTGTTAGTGTGGGATTGGTGTTTTAAAGGGCCCTCATTATTTTCTGTTTTCTGTCTTTCATTCGGGGCTCCCCTGAAGCCGCTTCACGCCGCCGGTCATCCTGCCTCCAGTACATTTAGCCCCCTGTTTTCAGCCTCCTGCTAAAATTGCTGCTCCCTAGGGATCTTACACACGTTTGGAAAGCGACAACAAAAACGTGGTGGTCTCAGAGGGCGGAGCCAACCCTGTCTGGGGGTGTGGTCATTAACATGTGAGACGTATTAGTGCCCCTTGTGACATCACATAGGGCTGACTGCCAAAAATCAGAGGGAGTGAAGGATGGATTTTTCAAATTCCTGGGAATTCAACTGAAAGAATAAAGAAACTGATTGTTGTGAAGAAAAAAACAACACATTGGTAGAGTGAGTTTTTCATATTATGAGGCCTTTGAATCAATACATCCATGAAATGTACTCACAGGCGCTGACCTATCTGACAGCCTATATTTCAGATTGTTGAGCCATAAACGATGGAGAGGCGATGACCCGAAGGCTGGGGGGAGGGCAGGGGGCAACACTGATATCGACCCTTACGGTTCAATGAGACGACGCACGTCACGCTCTGCTAAGGCATGACTCATTTCCATTTTTATGCCTTTGCCCTTTGACGTTCCGTAAATGTGTCCAATTATTCAAAGTCATAGAAGCCAGAGTGAAGAACACACGTGATAAAAAAGACAACAACAACAACTCCGTGCCTTTCAAAACCCCTTTAATGATGTCATTCAATCTCAAACGGCTTCCCGTCGGGGGGGTGAGGCACACCGACATCTGGCTCGGAACCTGCAGGCAGATGAGCTCTACTGGGGAGGCAGCAGGGCTTTGGTCTGGTCCAGCATCTGTGTGAAGACCTTCTCGATCAAGGCGACCAGAGGCTTCACCTGGGCGTGGACGTTGTCGGTCAGGGGCATCACCTGGGTCTTGAAGTTTTCGGTGATGGGCCTCATCTGGTCCTCGATGTTGGTGATGTAGGGCTTGACCTGCTCCTGCAGCTTGGTGGCCTCAGCCTGGACTTTCTCCACCAGGGGCTGGATCTGGGCTCGGCTGCCTGCCATGTAGTTGCTGTTGGGGAGCGGGGGGAGCGGAAGCCTTGACTCTGGGTGTCATTTTAACAAGTCAAACATCAAGCCAGAGTGTTTGGACTGAGAAAATAGAATCATGGATAAACAACATCTTGTTCTGCATTTATAATCTCAAACCTCAAGCAGATGATGTTTAGCGTGCTAACTGAGCACTGTGAATCATTGTGAAAAATCTTAAAATACATATATCCACATTAATGCTTTTTTTTCTGCACGTCTAAATTCACGTGTAGCAGTGTCATAAAAAACAGTAACAGCTGAAACTAGCATGTGCTCTTATAATATTGTTTAAAAACTGAAATAAAACTATAAAAATAAATAAAAATATATTTATTGTAAATGTTACACCACATTTACTTTTAAGGATTAAGTCTGAGGCCTGGCGCCCCAGATGGAGTCACCTCAGCGAGTCAAAACCAGCGTCAAAATGCAACCCTGGAGTTGCTGTGTCCAAATAAAAAACGAAACATATGAACAAATGTTTCTATTTCTAAAAATTATGTTAAAAAAACAACAAAAAAAACATTGAATATCAGGCCTAGAGTACGAGTTTTGAACTTACTGGGCAGTGTTGGCCACCTCCATGGTCTTCACCTTCTCCACCATGTCCTGGGTTGCGGCACTGATGCTGGCGGACATGTCATTGATGAGCTGTGTGATCCTGTCCACATCACCCTGGACAGCCATGGCCTCAGAGCCTGGATCGGGGGGGAGGGGACATTATTTTTTTTAGCTGGGGGAAACATTCCAAAAGCTGCAAATCTGTTCACATAATAATTTTTTTTAGCAAATGTAATTCTATGGGCTCACCATTGGCAACAGCCAGCAGGACGAGGAGAGCGGCGGCGACGGAGAATTTCATGGCTGCGGTTGAGCAAAGCCGACCTGAGGATGACAGATGAGTCAGTTCGCCGTGTTTGGTCAGTTTTCTGTGAGCGTCTGGACGTAAAGAGAGCAGAACAGGCCGGGACTCACCTTTCCTTGAGGAGGGTTCTGAGCGGTGTCTTCAGTGGGGCAGTAGCAGGCCTTTTATAGCACTGGACGGTGAGCTAATCACCACTAATCGTGATTTCATCACCCACAACCCCAAAGTGGTGACCTGACAGGGCAGCAAGACGCGTGTTGGCTGGACCTTGAAGCTTGATAGTCGTCACAAGTAAAAGACAAAGTCCACCAGTCGAGTGTGTGTGTGTGTGTGTGTGTGTGTGTGTCTGTGTTGGCTGTCAGACTTTGGCTGTATGTTGTCTGCTAGAAATCTTACATCTTTGCAGCCGTAGCTTTTTTTTTTCTGCTACTCTGTGTTCAAACTCTGCTCCTGAAATACTTGAGCGGTTAAAAACATGTTTGGGGAAGTTCAGTGAAGGGTCACTGTGCCAAAAAAAAAAAAAAAAAATGTAGACTTCTTTTCTTCTCTGCGTGTCAAGCACAAAGCATCACGAAATGATGGACTTTGAATGAGAAAGTCTTTCATTCATTCATCTCTTTCATTTTGAGTGAAGCTGCAGTTTCTTTCACCGCGGTGTTTGTGTCAAAGACGTTTTGCAATTGACTTTGAAATGTATTGACAGGCAAAAGAAAAAACTCAACATGGTGATACGCAGGGATTAAAAAGATGAAAAACCTTAACTGAACTAAACGGACAAAAGGTCAAAATAAAAACATAACACATTTCAATAAAAGTCCAGTTGAATCCATATTACACATTTTGCAGCCGTTTGGCAAAAATGTGTACACACTTATAACAAATATAAAAAAAATTCTACTAATATTTAAAATTCTGCTTTTATCAGACACAACAAGATTAGTACGAGTTAAATTTCACTTCCACAATCACAAGAGGAGTTCAGGGTGTATTTTTGGAAAGTGTTGTACATATCTATGTACATATATATATATGTATGTATATATATATATATATATATATATATATATATATATATATATATATATATATATATATATATATATATATATATATATATATGAATGCATATTTTTGGCTGACTGTTTTATTATTGCACCACTTCCTTTATGATACTATGGAGTAATTCTTCCACTGCCTTGTTATCAGAGGGTCCCTAGACAAGAACATAGAGCCAGTTGTTATCAATCATATCAACTCTCCTTGAAACAAATTCCATAAATTCCACTCAGGCTGCATAGCGACGACACGGCAACTCTATCCAGATTTCCTTGCAGTGATATCTCTGCCACTCGTTAAATGCTGTGTCGTGTGCATTTTATTTTCAACTCGATTCTTCTGTTTTTGTCTGTCTGTTCTTTTCTTCCTTTCAACATCTGAAGATGAGGTTGGACATTGTGTGTCTCCAGTAACCAAAATGAAAAAGCCAGTCATCCAGTTGCTCTTGCGCCTCTTGTTTTTGCACCCCTCGCTTTTCACTGGAGCAGTAATAAAGTGATTGCAAAGATGTTCTTGTGTTCTTGTGGCTTGAGCAAAAATCCTACAAGGGGAAAAAAACAACAACAACAACAACAACAACAACTAATGTCCATTAAATTAGCGCTGTTTAGAAAATCTCAGTCTTTGCTGCTCTCTCCGGGTAATGATGAAATCTTTGTTTGCCAGCTTGGATTTTAATCTCGCACGGCACATTGAGATGCACGCATGCATCTGCAAAATGACTGAAACCACTTTACCTTCATTTGAAAAAAAAACCCTGGAAATAAATAAGTGACTGTGAGATGGTGCTTTTAAAGCGCACACGTGTGTGACTATAACGTGGCACGCTTTTATCATATCAACCTGAGATATAAGATCCACTTAATTTATTTTTTTTTATCAGGGAACAGAGCAAAATTAATTTTGTCGCTCACAAAGAGGGAGCATTAAGTGCACAAATGTCATATCTATAAACAAGTGCAATAAAAAGCAGCGCATATTAATGGATATACAGAAAATGCAGCAGAGGCAGTCCCCCCCCCCCCCTCTTCCCTGGCTCAGGGATGCAGTGCCAAGAAACACAGCCTGCTTTCACCCGGGCGCAGCACCCCTGCAACCCTGAGTGCAGGATAAGCTGTGATAAAAAATAATAATAATAATAATAATAATAATGAATGGGTGGTTCTCATATGCAAGTCACACCAATCGGAACAGAAGATGACATCTGACCTCAGCCTTCATGTCATGGATGTCAAACCAGGAAGCCAATGAAGCAACATACATCGTATTGCTGCCTTTTTAGTTGATGATCATTTGCGCACTGTAAATTCTGTTGAATGAAACATGCTAATTTCTTTTCTTTTTCTCTTATGTTCTATACTCTGTTTGTTGTTGAGACTTAAGACAGATCTTTGTCATGACTACCACCGTTGATTGGCTTACATCATTCACGGTGGTTATCAACACAAAGTTCACCTTTGTTCAGTGAACCCACAAAGTGAGTTAGACTGCTGGTCCCACTATTGTACTGTACTGTCTCACCCTGACCACCTATTGATAGACTTTTTTTTTCAATTTATTTATCAATCACAAGTCTTTTTTGTTCGGACACTAGATGGCGGACACTGTGTGAGGACACTGGTCCATTCCTAATATGTTAAAAGGGCGTTATGTATTCCGGGGTTGGACTCATTTTCTTATGAAAATATTACTCTGAAACTGAAAATGAAACCTGCGCACATAGACATTTTATTCTCTGTTATATGTGCAGTGAACAACCCTGCTTTTGTCTACCATGGTTTTTCCCTCTAAAACTGAAAGAATGATTAATTGTCTTAATTAGTGAATTCATTTCTCATTTTATCTCCGTGACAAGAAGGCTGCAAACAAAACACTTCAAAGCAAAGTGCTCTTGTCGACAGTACAAAAGCCTGCTGGGTTGCAGTATGCAGTAGATTTCTCAGGACTTCTATTTCAACTTATCAATTCAATCAATTTACCACCAGATGCGGACCGATTAACACTTCGCACCTGAGCTCTGACGCAACCAACTGGGTTCCGTTTTCAAACCTTAGCCTGATGCTTTAGATCCCTCTGCTGGACATTGGAATTATTGCAAATGTTGCCACTGTAACAGTGGCTAATAATAATAATAATAATAATAATAATAATAATAATAATAATAATAATAATAATAATAATAATAAATTAACGTCTTTGCCTGCATGTATAATTCACTCATTCATACGTAAGTTGTCACACTGCTGGTGCCAAAATATAGCTGATAAAGTTTTGATACCTAAATTCTATTTTAATATATATATTGAAAAAAAATAAATAAATAATAAAAAAAAAAAAAAAAAATAATAATAATAATAATAATAATCATCACGAAAGATATTTAGCCATGATTTTGAAAACAGACGACGGAGCAGTTCGTCCGTATTTTCAGGGTTTGTGAAATGCGGACTGGCAACTAACGTGTGAACGTGTTGTCTGTGCGCCTGCGCGTTATGTTGGTCAGTCGCAAACACACACAGGCATCATGGCGGACGTACTGGATCTTCATGAGGCGGGAGGCGAAGACTTTCCTATGGATGACGATGGTGATGGTAACCAGCCGCACATTTGTTCGATGGTGTAATTTATTTCACGAGATCCACTTTAAAGTAGCGCCCAAAAACTCTCCCGGGCGTTTTAACGGCGCTAGAGTTGGACCGAACCACGCTGCGTGCTAACCTAGCAGGCCCAGGAAATGCTAGCAGGCTAAGTTTAAGCTAACAACGCACGGGCGGCTCATTCAAACGTCTTCTGAGCCTACAATGTTGTAGTTACTGCATTTGTTCGGTGGATAACTCGTTTCTTGCGTAGAACGCCTAAACGGAACATTGTTGTGACTGAAGTAAAAAGCTGTCTCGAGTTTTTTCCCCCATAAATTCAAATTTGAGTTAGCATGTTGATAGCCGCGGTTAGCGCTTCAGACCTATACCTGAATAAAGAAGCCGATAGTTCAACTAGCCGGCAGTGTTTTTCAGAAGTTAGATGCTCGCGTAGTGTGCACTGTTATATCTAATCATTTTTAATTCGTCTTTAGCGAAATCAGATCATTAAAGATTCTAGGTAGTCATAAAAGTCCCTGCAATGCACAAGGTTCACATCGAGAACATCTAAACATTTGACTTTTTCTGAACTTTTACCTCCTCAGAAAGCATCCACAAATTAAAGGAGAAGGCCAAGAAGAGGAAAGGACGAGGTTTCGGACACGGTAAAACAAAACAAACAAACAAAAATCACCCATAATGACGTCTATTTTTAATCTATATTTTGTGCCGCTTTTGATGGCGCTTACTCAAATGTTTTGTGCTGTTTACAGAGGACGGAACCAGGTCCAGGATCAAAGAGGATTATGACACTGTTGAGCAAGATGGAGATGAGCCAGGCCCACAGAGATGTAAGTGTAGATCTTACCAAAGATTCACAGTATAATTATTCTGCTCTCTTCTGTTCGTAATAGTCTGCTGTGTCTGGATTGCACAGTGTAAAAAAAAAACCAATACAACAATATGCTAGAATTATACGCCAGCAGTGAAAGCCATCACAGTCTTTGTCTCTTATCTAGGCAAGAAAATAATTTGAAGGCACTTAAAATAGTAAAAGCTACTCCAATGGCCTGACATATTGATGTGTAGAATAAGGTGCCTCTGTCTTTTAAACAATTTTCATGATTTTTGATTGTGTGTTTTCTTGGTTATAGCTGTTGAAGGCTGGATCCTGTTTGTGACGGGTGTACATGAAGAAGCCACAGAGGAAAACATCCACGACAAGTTCTCTGAATTTGGAGAAATTAAGAACCTGCATCTGAATCTGGATCGCAGGACTGGCTACCTGAAGGTTAAGATTATGAACCTTTGTACATTCATTTTTGTGTTGTTTTTCAGTCAATCAAACTTCATTTACAAAGCACATTTCATACACAAAAGATGCAACACAAGGTGCTTGACAAAACATTGAAAAAAAACAACAACTTTATCTCCACTTTCAGCTTTTACAGTTTGTCATTTTTATTCTCCAGATCATTTCTCTAATCTAATCTCTAATCTTTGAATACTGGAATTTTAATGTCTCTGATACATATAAGTATATCTCATGTTCATCCAGTTGTGAGAGTGCTAATGTCCTCTTGAGTGTGCAAAACTTCTGCTGCCAATAAATAATAATAAGAAGACAACCTTTATTGATCCCACAGTGGGGACATTTGCATAATTACAGCAGCAAAAACTCTACAGTGCAAAGATTGAGAATTATATTATGTTTTTTTTTTTTTAATGAACTTGTGAGTCACAGGTACAATGTCCTGTGCCCTGAATTACACATTACACATATTGATCCTTAGGAGTTTGAAGATGTATATAGTAGTGTGTACTTTTTGCGCTACCTTCCTATTTAAACACAAGGTGGCAGCATTGCATTCAAAACACATGTATTCCACCCACATTGCAGCATGAGTCCAGTTGTATAGATACAAAAGTGTCCGAACAGTATCACTTAAAAAGTGCAGCAACACATTACAATTACTAACATATTGACAACTGTACTCAGGGATACGCATTGGTGGAGTATGAGACATACAAAGAGGCCCAGGCAGCCATGGAAGGACTCAACAGTCAGGACTTGATGGGCCAGCCCATCAATGTTGACTGGGGATTTGTCAGAGGACCCCCCAAGAACAAGAGGAGGTGAGGGTGGCTGCATTGCAGTCCATGGGAATGTTTTAACTGTGCTAAAATAATGATTCAACAATGAAATCAGTTATTATCCACGTCTTTTATAGCTCTTCAAACAAATATTCCCTTGTCTGTCATTGACTTGCTCCACCTGTTCACATCTTTACAGGCCTGGAGGACGAAGACGCAGTAGGAGCCCGGACAGGAGGCGACGTTAGAGTTGGCAGTTCCACTGACTACAAGGCTTTCATCTTGTTCACAGGCAGTTTATAAATCTCCCATCCTCTCATAAACAGTTAATTTCAAGTTCAAATATCAGCATTATAGTTGCTGTGAGAGATATTAGGCTTCACTGTAAAGATCAGGAGTTAATAAAAATAAAAAAATTGGCCATGTACCGAATTTCATATTTTTGTAATTACATCAGTCGACTTCCTCTCAGCTGTGTCAGTGAAATTAGCTTTAAAAAAAACCCCACCACTCTGGGGTTGTGTACGTTTTTGATTTTGCGTCATTGATTTCTGATTATTTGTTTTCGTGGTATGTTCTTTTCAGTTTTACTCAATAGTTTGTTGGTTTAATTGTGCTGGAGTGTTTTCTTTTATAACAATTGAGGAACATTAAACTTTTTTTAAAGGACAACGTGTGCCCTTTTTGTGTGTTTTATTTAGCACCGCTAGTGACGTAGGGTTTACATCATCGCGGATGACCTCACTCAGACAGATGCTGTCCCAGCTATTTTGTCAACTCCAGAGCACCTGTCACTCTGGGCTCTTTGGGCCATTCATAGGCCACTTGTTCTCGGACCCTTTTTGCCCTGTATTCTTCCACAGCCAATTGGCAGGCGAACGTCTCGCACTCTGCCGTCCTCATTTGGTGTTTACTCAATCGGTGAACATCAGTCTCGAGCCCAGACAAACTCAATTGGCGGAAGACGATGTCCATTAGACGAATTCCCCTCTTGGATTGGCCGCCTTTTTACTAGGAGGCGGGCTCAATCGCCCCGTTGACGTTGTTGTTGTAAGTGGTGGAGAAATTACTTTGTCGCTGGCGGTGAGGTTTGGGGTATCACGTTTACCTCCAGCCACGAAAAATGCTAAAAAGTTAGAAATCACCTCCACTGGGATTACACGCGTTGTTCGTAGGTTGGTACTCGTTGGAAAACTAAATGGGACGCCGGAAAAAGACATCTGCGAGGTCGCTAAGGGTAAGTAGGGTAGCTTGTAGCTCCTCCGTTAGCTAACGCTAGCCCCTGATTAGCCAGGCTTGGAGTAGCTTACTTGCTAGCCCAGCCTTGCCTCTCGAACTGCATTTTTTGTAAAATAATTTAAAAATATATATATATCGCCGCCTCCGTGTGACTAGCATCCCACACACGTGTGAGACTTCCAATGCGTGAACTAAGTTGTCTAGGACGTCGGAATAAAGTTACAGCGGTGAGTGTGAGAATGATGCACCAAGTCCGTCCCTCTATACGTCTCAAAATGCGTTTATGTAAGCATGTGTATTGTTCGCTGATAATTTTTTTTGTCTAGAATAATAGCCGCAGCCATTAGAGGCGACACGGAGTCAGCACTCAGCGTTGGGAGAAACGAAATTCCCAATGTTATTCTTCGTGCGTGTGCCGCAAAATACACAAGGCAGGCTATTTTAATCAGAGGCGTGCACAGCCGAAACTTAACGACGCGTTAGCTCCGCGAGCTGTCAGCTGCGGGCTGTAGCTGTATGGGGAGCATTGTACTGCAAAAGTTGCCCGTCACACTTGTCATTTTATTGACGTTTCAAAACAAAACAACTAAACGTTGTTGTGTTTTTTTTTTTGTTTTTTTTTTACATTTGCATTTGCATCAGCGCGCACAGTTTCCTGCATCCAGCACTTGAGGGATAGCGGGGCAGTCACGAACCGATTATGTGAGCCGAGTTGTAAGGTGCGTGTGATGTAACGTTGGCTTAACGCTCCGGCGAGGATAAATGTGTATGCCGACTTCCAGTCACTAGTTTTCCACCGACCAGCATTAACGGTTAATGGATGATGTGAGCGACTGAGTCAGAATTGCTGCTCCACTCCGAGCGTCACTTGCCGGATATGTGCAACTCCCTTGCCTGAGCTGTTTGGTCATCGGGTTCACTGGTTCTTTTCTGGCCTTTTTAATGCGGAACAACAATGACCTCTTGGTCCGTGTTTGGGAAGTGAAGTATTGGTTCTGCATTCCTGCTTTGTTCCTGGCAGTGGAAAAGAACCACCACCACCACCACCACCACAACAACAAAAAAAAGAAGGATGCAGTCTATTGCACCATCTCCTGGATGAGAGAGGGTTGCATTACACCTTGCCCTGAATAATTCAGCTTCTTTCTTATGTTTGTGGTGTCTCGTTCTCTGGTGCACCAGCGTGCACCTTTTTAATCCAGCCCTAAAGGCCTTAAATACTTGTGCATACAGTGTGACGTCTGCTTTGTGGTACGCAAATAGCAGATTGGTGAAGAACGACCTTTGTTCAAGCTCCTGTTTAATTCCAATTTTCAGATCTATATTTTTCATCCCTGAATCCAGTGCAGCAATTTCGCATGATGAGTCCACCAGATACTCTGTAGAGCTCTGGAAAATAGCATATTTAGCCGTCGGTTGACAGCTACCCGCTTAAAGAACAAAACAAAAAAACTGTTGTGTTGTTGGACCTTCAGAGGCACCGGTGGGCTTTGTGACATCACAAAGACATGGTTTCAGTCACGGTGCCGTGGCACACGCGCTTTGTGGAAAGTGGAGCAAGCGAAAGAAGTGAGACGTTTCAGCAGAGTTCAGCGACAGCCTCGAGACAGGATATTGAATTTTGCATCGTAGAGGACTTTTAATGCTGAGCGGAAAGTTTGCCGGTACCAACCTCAATGCAGTGTATTATCAGCTCGCCCTTCCATTGCGGTTGCCATGCAAGTTGATGATGTTGATCTGCGGTTCGCTGTGCAAGTCGAGGTGCATCCAGCGGCACGTTTGGCATCCCAGACAAGCAGCATATTTGAAGCAGCGCCGCATTCCTCCTCCTGCATTTCACATATGAAACTGTCAGTGGGTGAATGAAAACAGGCAGGTTTGTGGTGCACACACACCTGGCTTTATGCTGCACTCCATAGTCACTAAATAAATGAAGGAGAAAAAAAAATCCAATTTATCTTCAAAACGTTGTGATTTTGACAACTCCGATGGAAACGCTCGTCCTGCCTCGGCGCTCAGCGCCCATCGAGCGTCGATCTGTGGCTGAGCTGCAGACTGGCTGTGCTCAGCATTTTACTGAAGTCGCCTTCGAAAGCGATACGGATGAATCGAGACTGATGATGAGAAGATGTTCTGTTATCTTTGATGATTGTAATCCTGCGGCACAAGTTTGATTTTTTTTTTTTTTTTATAAACATGTACGCCGAATATTGCTGCAGATCTTTGCGACAAAGCCTCGCCCTCTGTGAGCTCATGACAGGCAGAGCTCTGAGTACTGTACAATTTAACACACACACTAAAAAAAAACAGAAACCAAAAAAACAAAGTGAAGGATTATCTTTTTCTGATTTCTAAGGCCTTAATGGACAGATTGAAAACACATACAATTAAAGTATTAGTAAAGTGAATGCTATGGGACAGCTAAATATTTAATTGATTTTGCAGTTTTTGTGACTGAACAGCCGTCAATGTTGTGAGTATCGCGTACCGTTGGGCAAACATGCTGCTTCAGCCATGAAAATTTTAAAAGGTCCCTCAGTGGATTCTCCCAAACAGCTGCTTGGTGTGTGTGTCTGTGTCTAGCAGGGATCCGGTGTCAGTTACAGAGTTCGGCCCATTTTCTGATGGAGGGAGTTCCACGGGGTCTCGCAAACAGGGTCAGATTAATAAGTTAACAGATGCACGCGTCTTCAGGTTAGTAGGACAAGCACTTGGCCAATGGCTCAGAAACACTCGTTTGCATGTTTCAACATATGCAGCTGGGGCCGCTCGGCAGCGAGCTAGCAAGAGCGCGACAGCGTTTCCAGCCCAGCGCCTCAGTTGTGTTCAGAGCAATGTGGCACTCTGGGCCCAGATGAATGAAATTTTTACGTCGTAAATCTCACAGCCGTGCATCTGTGCTCGCTCTCGACCGTGGCGCCGTCCGAAAAAGACAGGAGCAGATGTGTGAGGAACACAGCCTGGAACCCTCGCCGTCACAGTGAGACGGTGATCAATAGGTGCCTTGTCTGCGAGTGGCCTTCTCGTCCAGACAGTCGCTCGTAAAAACTCCTGTGGCTCCTGTTCCGCCCTCGGGTGACTGGTAGGTGGCCGGTCTTGTGACCCGAGGCTGCCGGTGTCGTCGGGGTGGAGCTCCGACCTCGGACGGAGGCGTCCCTCCTGGGCAGCAGCGTCCGGGATGCTCGCCCTTGCACCGCTGTTGTAGATTGAAACAGACCGCTGGGCCACTGCTGAAACGCATGCATTTCCTTCTACTCCATTTAATTCTCGTTTCATTTCTGTTTTGATCTGGGGAAATTGTGCACGTTCCAAATCGCCATCGTGAATCGGGGTCAGTGCGTGCTCTGTGCAAAGCGCTTCGAGACGCCTTTGTGTGTGACTTACACTTGATTGATCAAGGAATTTTGCGTATAGGTCGCTCAGAAACTGCTTAACTCTGTATCTTGGTCCAAGCGACTGTTCTGTCTCTGCTGAAAGAAAATTTCTGTCAAACTACTAAATACCGTGATTTTTTTTTTTATATACTCTTTTAAAACTAGATTGTGTTTTTATTGACTAGTTGACCGTCGTTGACTGCATGATATGGTTTTCCTCTTTGATCGTTCGAGTTGCATTTTCAACATGTAGCAAACACGCTGTGACCTTCGAGTGACCCTTTCTGTTTCAAGTCAGAAGGTTAAAAATATACATACAGCGATTAGATCCCTCATAGCCTTTTATCTGCCTTGGCAGAACGATAACCTTTGTCAGCGACGATGCGCTGTATGTGTTGGGTTTGACTTTTTTTTTTCCCCCGGAGCAAAAATTCCTGTAGCCGGGTGAGTGACGACCTTATCAAACAGCGCAGTTTGTTATGTGACACCGAGATGCCGTCAGTCAGTCAGTCGCTCCTCCCCCCCCCCTCCCCTCCACTGCCCCGCTGATCCAGGAGGGACACGCCCACGCTGCCCTGACGAGCGGCCTGTCACCCGCGATGACATCACGCAGGCGGTGACGTCGGCTTGTCCCTCTTGTGCACGGCCACCGGCCCGCAGCACGTGGGGATTCACATGAGCATTAGCGGGACGGCCGGCCCGCCCGCGGTGTTGGCGGCGGCTGCTCGTTAAGCCACCGGCTTCACATTCGGCACAACTCGCTCGGCTTCACATTCAGGCTGATTCCGCTCTGGAAGGCCTCGCACATTTGAATGGGTCCGGCCCTCTGATCGAGGGCTGCAACTAACGATTATCTTTGTTTGTTGTCGACTAATCAATCGATTATTTTTTCGATTAGTCACGATTATTTTCTTTATTTTCTCCGCCGCCTATTTTGGACTTCCGTTTAACCTAACTTGCTTAAATCTTCACACCTGTGTTATACTGTTGTACTCTGACAGCATACGTTTGCAAACAAATTATATGAAAATAATGACACACAAAGCGTTTATATGTGACATAGTTGTTATATTTGTCAATGTAAAATATCATAGATATATTAATCCACGATTTAAAGTTTATATGCAGTGTTTATCACAGTTCCTAAACAGATTTATAACAACTTAAATAGAGTATGCAACACTTCACCTAAGTATGTGATAGCTCACTACCATCGTTCGCAAGCTTGTTCCATGATTTTCCGATGTGCAAAAAAAAAAACATTGGGCACTTGCGTCATAGGCTGATGATTAATTAACAAATAAGCATGTCATGTAAAAAAATATCTACGAGCTATCTATCCTCGACGTTATTTGTGAACTCCTCTCTGCGGTGCGTGACGATACAGCCTCCCCTGGGTGTCGGCGTTTAAGGTGTTGGCGTATCGCCGCAGTGCTACCCTGGAACGCGAGGTGAGCTTCAGAGTTTGCACCTAACGTGTCTCGCTGCTTCATTTTCCACGACATATTCCTAAACTTTAGAAACTTTGGATCGGAGTTTTTGAGCCTTTTTCCAGAGAAGAAGCTGTCCTTTTTCTCCGTTCTTCGCAGGATGTAAACATCGAGCGACACTGCCGCCCTCAGCGCTCAGTACTGCACTGCAGGTACAAACGAGCATGGAGCCGGCAAAGTTTGATTTTATAATTCAGCAGTTTACAACAATAACACGGCACGTCAACGCTTAACTTTTCACATTGCTGGATTTATTATGTTGACTAATTGTTGCAGCCCTACTCTGATCCATTGGCTATAGCTAGCAGCAGCAGCAGCAGCAGCTCCGTATTGTGTCTAATATTAAAACCTTGTTTCTTTCTTTCGCTCTCTTTTTCTTAGACTTTACGTGGTGCAGCACCACTTCTCATCTGTTTTTTTTTTTTTGCGAGAGCGGAACAAATTTAACTAATTCAAAAACAGAATAGCATAAGGTTTAAATGAGCGTGGAAGAAATGCCTCGTCTTCCTCCAGGGTTGAAATGCAAATGAAAGCGTTTGTTCGTTTCCCCACCAACCCCCACACCCCGCCAAATTAAGGTGGTTATTGCCATAAAAAAAAAAAGAAAAACCTACTGGGCCCCCAGAAACCAGGGTGTATTTCCCCGCTGTGTTCAGTGCAGACGCGTCATTAATCACCTGAGTGATGCAAAGCCGTGTGAGGTGGTACATTTTTCTGGTTTTGTTTGAGTTTGGACGCTAACCCAACACCACAACCCTGCTGGGACTTTAGGTGTTGGCCGCTGAGTGTTGTGTGAGTTGCCACTAGGTGACCTTTCCTGTGTGTTCATGCCTCTCCCGCTCGCCCGCCCTCCCTCCCTGTTGTCATGAGTCGGTTGTGCCAGCAGGAGCAGGCTGCAGAAGATCTCCTGTGAAGTGTGAGTGTTGTTGTCTAGCCGGTCTCTTTAGGTGTCGTCCCTTCTGGCCCGGGCCTCATCCACACTGACACCGTGTTGGCCCGCCTCCTGTTGCCTCGCCCGTCTCCACTTTTCTCTCAGCAAAGCTAAACAGGAAAAAAAAACACACACATTGGAGGGTGAATTATGAGGTTCCTCCTGTCCATTGCCCTCCCAGCCCCCCTCATAGAACCACCCAGCACGCCAAAGTGCCAGCTCGCCTTCTTTCTGCGTCTTTCTCCACTTTTCTTTCTAACCTGATGTCAGGTCGACTTGTTCTGGAGCAGTGAGGCATGCCTGCCTAATTATGTTGACCTTTTTGAGATTGCGATTACTCATTCTCATGCTTTGGCCATGAATAAATGCCACGAATAAACAGTAAGACGATAAGGGAAGAATAAGTGAAGCAGTTGTTTGAGCCGTCGGTTGGTGCTGTGTGGCCAGTGGTGAGGCAGTGGCAGCGGACAGACCGCAGCCTCCCCGGATCAGAGACCCCTTCCCCCGCCCCCCGGTTTTCTGCTGTTTCAGTTGTTCACAGCGCTGGCTGCTGGCTGCTGGCTGCTGGCTGACCACTGAGCCCAGTGCAACGTCCGCTCTCCATGTGGAATGCAGGAATGCCACCGATGTCCCCCGCAGCCCGCTCCACAGTCGCCTGCACCATGCGGTGGTTAATTAGCGCCCCTTGACTGGCTATTACTGGCCCCGGGTGGAGTGGAGTGGCATGACGTGGCGCCCCCCCCACCACCACCACCACCACACACACACACACCAGGGCACAGACCAGTGGACCTCTGAAGCCGCTTCTGATTGGCTGCCTGATGAAGCAACGATTGAACTTGTAAGGTGGAAAATAATTCCAGTGTCGGTTCGAACATATAAACATTTTGTCTAAAAGAACGTCATCATCCAGTCATTTTCATTGTACATTTATTTTAACAAACAATTTTTTAAAAACTAATTACTAGAACTTTAAAGAAACGATTACGCATTTTAATTATAGTAACTCAAAGTTTTATTTTGTATTTAAGTGCCGCAAAACATTAAGAATGAGGACAGTTTTGTTTTTGTTTTGTTCTGTTCTTTTAAGAGTAGTTCGGAAATGTGCAACATGAGGTTTGTCTGAGTGTCTTAAGTGTGTTTTTGTCTCTAATCACGTGCGGATGACTTCCTGCAAACATCAGTCCCATTTGTGGTACAGTAACAAACAGGTTTTTTTAAAGATCATCAGCCCGTCCCTGTTGTTGGAGCGCCACTGCCCCAGTTACTCAACGCATCCTTTTTTTTTTAAGGCTTTGGTGTCAAATTGGACGTAATTAAGGCATTTGTGTCACAGTGGAGAACTCAGCACAACAAGCCAACACCTTGAAGGTCCAGGACCGAAGAGACATTATTGTTTCCAGCACTTGGTACACTGCATACAAGAGCGTTTTGCTGTATTTCTGGACTGGCTGCGAACCTGCTGTGCACGTTCTGACGCCTCTGACAATTTGCTACTCGCTCTTTCCTCAAGCTAGTCGCTGTCACACTTCACCAACTCGTTAAAAATCCATTTTTTTTTCCCCCTGTACAAACACTCACGCTCATACATGGGAGTGTCTCCCAAGTAGCTGCTGCTTCTCTTTTTGTTTTTGCCTCCTCCATTTGAGAAGAGGCGACCGTCACCTGAGCCACATTCAACTCTGTTTTTCACAATTTCTTTTGCGTTGTCGTCTGAAGTTGCCGTGATTGAGTTTCACACGGTCAACGCTGCACAAAAACTCTCTGGTTTTTGTGTGTTATGCCTCCGTGCTGCGTGACCCACTCCGGCATGACGTCAGTCCTCAGACACTCTGATAAACACTACCCCCCCCAGGACTACCACCACCACCCCCTGGAAGCTAATACTCCCGCCTTCCACTCGGTTGGACAGTCGCTCCTTTGCTCCAGTGCGTTTCAGCAGGAGTCCACATCAGGCCAAAACTAACTGCCGTGAAGCATTTTAATGGCTCTTTTAAAGAAAGGCGACGTTTGTCCGACTGCCGAGCGCCGCTCTGCGTGCTCAACTCGCACCTTGTTTCGCTGTGTTTGTGTCGTGTGAAAAGCCATTCGGTGCCTGTTTGAAGGGAGCGTGCAGTGCACAGACTGACTCCGCCTCAAAGCGAGACATTGTCCATTTGTGGAAAGTCACCTGAGGGGTGTGGATGAGGAAGGACTTTTTTTCTTTTGAGTAGCTATTAGGGAAAGGTGATATGGGCTAAAAAAAAAAAAAATTCATCACAGTAATTTCTGGCATTTATTGCAATGACGATAAAAGTGACGATAAAAATATAAAACAATTCAAGTCCATCTTTGGGGATTTTCTTTGGAAGCGCACATTTTCGAAACCGAAAAAAAAAAAAAAAAAATCCTGTTTACACGGAGACGCTGGAAACGACTGGAAACGATGTAGTACCTATGCCCGACCTAGTGTGGCGCCGCAAGTTTACTCCCTGAAGCCGGAAGAAGAAGAAGAAGAAGAAGAAGAAGAACGCCTGAAGCACGCCGCTTAAATAAGCAGTAGCTAGTGCCACAGAGAACAGAAAGAAAGATCAGATTAATTTTCACAGAATCCACTCTCGATTTTCGATAATGGTGGGTACGCTATCTACGGAAAATAAATAAATCTGTTTTTCAGTGTAATTATTTCTGTTTGTCGTGCTATTTTTTTCTGCCCTGTTTTTTGTGCTATTTTTTTCTCTGCCCTGTTTTTCTTGCAAATTTTTTTCCAGCCCAGTTTTTTGTGCTAATTTTTTTCCGACCTGTTTTTTATTTTTATTTTAAAATCCCGCGAGAAAACAGTAGACAGGTGACTCTACAGCATGGATGTGCTCTACGGTGGTGACACATGTCATCACATAGCCAGTCTGAATGCACTTCAAATGCATCATTTTGTACCCATGGAGCCATGATGCCATATTTATCCAATTGATCCCAGAGAAACATTGCGATGTGGAGAATATCTGAATGGGCTTTTTCTTCGAAACAACCGCAAAGTCCTCAGATGCCTACGTAAAGTTGATAAACTGATTGTAATGCCATCTATGTCACTTAAAGACAGGACTATTTCCCAGTGTCTTAAACCCATGTCAAAATAGAATTATCACAAACGCAGATATTTTCCAGCTTGTTTTGTTCCCAGTGGAGCAGAAACATTGTTGCCTCGCGCCTAACCCACCCGGCTGGGCGCAGAGTGGCTGTGTTGACTCTGTGATTACCAGCGTATTATTTTTAGACCAGCTGTAACAGGAGGTTGCTCTGATTGTGGCATCTCCGAGATTAGGTCATGATTCTGGCTGTATGCGCTGGGATTATGTTCCGTTTACACAGACGCTGGTGTTTGATTGAATTATTCGGATATGATAAGCAACAAACTCGGAACTCGGATCCAGCTTTATTTAGCTGCAGCGGCTGCAGCGAGGACGTTCCAAAGCCGCCTCAGGAACAGCTAGCGGACGTGTCGCCCCCACCGGACCCGATTCTGCCTCGGCGGAGAAATGAGAAGCGGGTTCACATGGATCCGGTTTTGGGTGTTTCTCAGCCAGCATGAGGGAGAAGGGAGGCCATGGGAGAGAAGCTGGACTCGGCAGATTTTTGTGTGATGACTGGACAGCTTTGGGAGTGCAGCGGCTTGAGTGGCACAGCCTCCCAGAGGGCAAACACTCGCCGTGGAATCCCTTTCATCAGCCGCGCGTGTGCGCGTGCGCGCGTGCGCTCCCTCGGATATGGTTTTGTGTTGCACGTCACGCTCGCATGCACAGCCGCAGCTGGCGGTCAAGTCCTAATTAGGGGGTTTCACAACTGTGGGGGAAAAAGTTTATTTATTTATTTATTTTTTGCAATACTTCACAAGTTTCCAGGGTTGTTAGTTTCTCCTTGCGTGGTGGCGAAAACCTTTCCTCCTATGAATTTTAAATCCGCCGTCCTTCAGAGTCTTCATATGATTTAACAGTGTCGGCAATATAAACATAGCTAAACTCCTCCTCTTTACTTGGACTAAAGTATTCATGTTGTAAGATCAGTATTTTGCTGTTATTCACCCACCAAAAAAATCTTTATGATTCACACTCACTAGATTTCTGATTGGTGGAAACCCTCCGCCGGCTCGCTAATGAGGGCGCAGGCCCCGCCTCCTTGCGGACATTGTGCTTTCACTGCCGCCCTTTGGGGCCTATTGATTATTCTGCAATGACCATTTTAGTGCTAGACTTCCTTTTGTCCAGGGGAAATGTTGGCTCTCCAATTTACTTTATTGATTTCTCTATATTTTAGCCAATGGGCACAAAAGGCGTTGGTCTCCCACCCTCACTAATGGTCCCACACGTCTGCAAGCTCGACAGAATGTCGGCAGCCAGAAGTGGCGAACAGACAGAATTTTTTTTTTTTGTTTAGTTTGCCTTAATTTAATTATTTTCCTTTTAAAATGAGAGTTTAGCACTTTTTTCCTCATTGATATAGAAGATATGGAGTTACTGTGCTGTACCAGCAAGCGATCACACACCCAAGCATATATTCGCAGTGCATTATGTGCTGTAGCATTATACAAACCCTTGGGCATTGTCGTTGTGAGTGTTGCACTGACCCACTTGCCTGTCCTTACAGAAGAACTGACACTGTGGAAATTTTGAAGATTGCTTTGGATATTTTCTGCATTATTTCCTCTTTCCGCAGCCACATTGAGGTCAGAATGGTGGACAGGGCAGTGGCATGAGCTAATAACTGATAAATCAGCTGTTAAACACAAGATGACATTGGACTGGACTTTTCTTTTTCTTCAAATAAGTTTTGCTCAACACCCTCACGTCTCCCCCAAACAGCCAGTCAGGTTCCAAACAGCTTCTAAAGTGTGAAGATCAAAGGAAAAGACGGTGCAATTCCACTCCACGAAACGAGATGTGTTGAAAATTAATTGGAGTTTGGGGCAGAGAAGGAAAAAAAAAAGATAAACCGAATTTCACGCTTTAATTGTGTTTGTGTGGATGCATCGGCCTGTGTTGTTTTTGTAAACACAATTACATGCGTGGTCAAACTCCCTCGATAGGACGCAGACAGCAGCTGAGCAGGGCCTGGTGCCTGCTCTGCAAGGCTCCACACTGTGTCGGACACACTGCCCGTCCTCCAGATCCTGCAGCAGACACCCGTTTTCTGTAGGAGGTGAGCATCAGTGACTGCGCAAAGGCTTCGTCCAGCAGCAGCAGTAGCAGCATCCTCCCTCTCCTCCCTCTCCCTCTCCTCCTCCCGCTCCACCACCTCCCCCTTAGCTTCCCTCGGCAGCCGCTGCGCTCCTGTTACGTAACGCTGAGTGTAGGCTGCCTGGGCTCAGCCACTAACCAGATTACGCTTCTCGGCTGATAAACGCGGCTAAAGCAGAGCCATCTTGCCACACCTTTGTTTTTACTTCCTCCCTTGGTCTCCTTGCAGCCTTTGTTTGTCTGCTGCACTGATAGATTATTCAGAGCGAGCCTGGCCGCCTCCCGCCTCTGAATCCAACGCACTCGTCACCACTCCATGAAAACACTCCGAGGGGGGAGGAATAGTTCAATAAGTTTCCGTCTGCGTGCATTGTGTGAACACAGACAAAATGTTTCTCTGAAGACATATTTTCACCTTTCCTCAGGGAAAAAAAATCCTTGATCCTCATGCTGCAAAACCCAGCTGTACAAATAACAAAGGGACTACAGATCTTATCAGTTTCATGACAAATCATTTGCGAAGCAAATCATTGTTTCACTCATTGAATCCAACCTCAGTGAACCAACAGTGACATGTTGACACCTGAACCTCAGTGACCCTGTTTCCCCCTGGTCCACTGAGACCTTCCAGCCTCACACCTTCCTGTCTTCAGTAGATCTGAAGAGAATTTATTTAATATATTGACTACAGTTCGGAGCAGAAATAGCCAAACTTTCTCTGCTCTGTTTTTTCGGACATGTTTTATTCAGCAGTTTTACTCCGCCTTCATCTTACCGGCAAAGCTGCGCTTCAGAGATCCGGGTCTTGGCTGTCTCATAATTTAGGTCGCGCTGTATTGAGTGACCTTCCATTAGTAGCCGCACACACAGCAAAGCATGACACAGCAGCTGTGAGAGCACTAGCATCCTCAGCAGGCGCTGAGCTGCAGGCCTCGCTGTCGTGCGGTCTTTTTTTTTTTTCCCTGACACACCACTCGTCGTTTCTGCTGATTCACTTTGAACAGTTGGGCCCCGAAAAAACTGAAAAACCATCACAAAACAGCTGTAAATGTCCCCTGCAAGAGACACAGAAGAGCAGAGAAAGGAGATTGAGCTACAGCTTCTTTAAATATACCTCTTTTGACCCGAGAATGTGGCTTAAAAAAATCAAGACCTTCCTTTGAAAAACACATTAGATTTAGATGAGGAATTTGGACTGACTGTGTTGTTGCCAGATGGATAAGTTCAATGTGTGAACAGTGAGTCAGATGTTTGGAACTGGAAATGTATTATGGAGAGCTTCTTCTTCTAAAAACGTCTCACTGATGCGGAGCGGCTTGGAAAACGTGGCTGTTTTGGCCATTTGGTCGGCAGATTTTCACGCTCGGCTCCTCCTCAGCGATGAGTCCTGAGTCTAATAAAACCTCCGTGATGGGACAGAGCTGGACTTGGACGCCGTCTCAGTCACGTCTTGGTCCGTTTTACCAGAGGAAACGGCACCTGTTCAGCTCCGCAGCCTCAGTGTTGGTGGCCGTTATTCCGAGGTGACCGACGCTAACATGGAGCTAGCGTGTTCCCTCGACCTCGGAGCTGAACGTGGCCGAGCTACTGGCCGCCGCCCAGCGTCCTGGCCCACCGCTGGCCGTCCCTATCTCCACCCGCTCCCACCCCCCCCCCCGCCTGTGATCCCTCCCGTCCGTCCTCCCGGCGCTCGTCTCAGCACCCACGTGTTGTCAGCGGCTCTGCTTACATAAGCCCTCCTGCCAGACAAAAGCTCGGCCATCCCAGACACAAATCACTGGCCAGTCCTGCCGCTCTGAGCACCCCCCCCCCCCCCACCACCGAGACATTATTCCCACCGTTTATGGAAAAACCGGCCTGCTAATTGTGAAGCATTCAATTTTAAGGAGTCATTAAGGTTTAATTTCTGTTCCCAGAATTTGATCTTGCATCAATAAACTATGAATTAAAATGAAAATAATAAAGCGCTTGGTAAATGCTGCTTTGTTTTGTTGCTGGTTTATATGGTGAATTTTAAACCCTAGCATATAAATCCTAATAGCCTTTTTCTTCTTCCTTATCAATGGTAAGGTTAAAGGTAGAAAGTACGGCATTTTGATCCAGTTCAGAATGTGTTAGTTCAATGGTCTTCTCTCCGCTCTCAGCTGTTGTTTTTTTTTGTTTTTACACCTTTTTCTCTGACCAATAGGGGACCCACCGTGACCCCTATTGACCCCCCCCTACGCCACACCCCCACCCCTCCCGTGTCACATGAACATCTCGCATTGAACCTAAACATGAGTCCGGTCCCACACGCTCATGTTTTGTCAGTTTCACCGCAGCTAGCCATGGGGATGCTGGTGGAAGGGGAGGTTAGCGAGTCACTACTTTAAACGCACCCAGTTAAGCAAAAAACAAAAACAAAACAGCTACAGTCGTCAAAGAATCAGGAAACTCTGTTGCTGTTACGTGTATATACATACTGACAGTTATGTATATAACTGTGTCTGATTGGTCATGTTGCTCTCTGCGCTGTATATTAAAATCAACCAAGAGGCAGTGACACTCCAGTAGTTTTGTTTCTTCTTCTTCTTCTTCTTCTTCTTCTTCTCTCCACTGCCCCCTGGATACCAGATGCTTTACTGATACCAGTCGGAATCTGAATGAATATCTGTTTTTATGCACAGAGCGTGTAACACCAACGGTTTAGCCTCCCGAAATTTGAGCGGCTGCGGGACTGTGAGGCAGGCCAGCCTGCCGAGTAGGCTGCCTACTGAGTACCTGGAGCGCTCCAGAAATATCCACCGGCGGAGAGAAAAGGCCTTTCTGTGTTGAAAAGTCTGCTCGCCTCCCTCTCCGTGGCCTCGGCTGCAGCAGCGATGGAAGGAAGCGAGGGAGGCACGGAGCGAGAGCGTGATGGAGAGGTGTAAGAGGAGAGTAAACTCGTGAGTCATCCGGCGCTGTGGAAAAGGGTCGACTGAGTCACAGAGGAGGCAGGAACACTGGGTGGTGGATGAGCCAGAGGACGGATGAGAATAGACGGCCGTGGGGTGAGAAACGGCAAATTCCGAAAGGTCTGGGTTCCGTTTTTGGCCGGACAGTTCATGGCATTAATCACTCAGAGAACAACTGAGTCTGCTTATTGAAGGATTTCTCTATTATTATTGCTTCTTAGTCATCATGATGCTTTAGATTTCGCAGTAAACTTCAGTAGTTCTGCTTAAGTTTTAGTGCAACATCATATTTAGCCCTCTGTTTGCAGTCCGCCCTGCTTTCAGTGCTGCCTTGTCAGTCTCGTCACATGTTGGGAGGGACACCAAAACAAGGTGGTCTCGGGGGGGGGGCGGAGCCAACACATAGCCCGGGGTGTTGACACTCACCCTCGAGAGTAATCGGTGCCCTTTGTGACATCACAAAAGAATTTTCAGTTTTTGAGCATGGACGCTTTTGCGTAAAATGGAACAAGAGAGAGAAGTGAAGGACGGGTCCATCAGGGGAGTTCAGATTATTGACACACACGCACACGACCCCGGACGGTGTTACTTTGATTCATGTCTTTTTTGTGGTTGCGGCTGCTTATTGATGACCGCTGCGCTTCTTTTGTAGGAAGCACACACGGACGCTGACTCACCGCTCCTGTCCTTTCAGCCTTCACAGCGCTCCCGCGTCGGTTTCAGCAACAGCCATCAGCAGCATCCTTCTGTCCACTTATCCATCTCTCCAAAGATATGATAATTGATGTCACACGGGCTCTTTTGAAGGAATCCAAGTCGCTGTTTGTGCGCCGTTCGGAATATTTGACTAACAAGAAAAAAGACTTTTGAACATGGCTAAATATCGGCTGTTGATTCAGTCGCTGCTGTTTGTTTTTCTTACTTGGAGCGACGCAAAGTGAAAGTGGATTTAATCTCTGCCGTTTGTTTACGTTTCTCGCCCCGGAGGGTCCCGTCCCTCCCCACAGAGGACTGACTTCCGTTATCACGCGGTGTCTGTGTGATATCGCCTCTGCCCGGGTGCTTCCCGCTGTGTTGGTCTGGTTGGAAAGAACGTCCACTGGTTAGAAAGAAGGTCGCTTATAAAAAAGGCAGAGACCTGGAGTTCTGACTCTGTTTTTTTTGAATGGATGTCACTCTGTCCTCATATGTCAGTGGTAAAGAAAAGAAAAACTGAACTGAACAAACCAAAACCACAATGTGGCATCGCTCAAATGATGAGCAACCTGCCTGCGTGAGTCGTCATTTGACTCGAAGGCATCAAACCCGTGAGGGTCGGGTCGTGTCAGGCCGGGCCGGGCAGGTGGCTGAGAAAGGCGTCGAGTTGGGGAGGGGGGAAGAAAAAAAAAAGAAGACAAAAGGCCACAACATGTTTGCATTTCTAAAGAGGTTAAGGCAGGTCATGACATCATCAGGCTTCTCTTTCACTGTTGTTGTAAACAATGCTTGCGTTTCCATGAAGCCTTTTCAACATGCGTTGTAAAGAATATTGCACTTGAACGGCAAAGTGTGAAAAAACATCTTCTAATGAATGAATGAATGAATAAATACTTTATTTTGAAAAGTGAAAATTAAAAAAACATTGTACGCTCACTTTGAGGTGGTTTTATTGAGCTGAAGCAAAATAGAGACAAACTTGCGGAACAAAACTCTGACGCAACGAGTGTCCAGCTCACGTGAGCGCTCAGCTTCTCTCCGTGTCCCCAGATGTTTCCACAACAAGCGGGGAAATCGTGGCTACAAGAGTAATTACGACTTGTCCGGTCGAACGTAATCCCTGAAAGCTTTTCTCCATTCTGCTGCTTCTTCTGTTTACATCTGCTCTTTCCTGGAGCTGTGTCACAGCATCCTGTGACGTCGTTTCGCTTGACGCAGCTGATTTATTGACACCAAGTAACTTCACAAGAGGCTTTGGCACCCCTTTGTTTTTTGTTTTTTTGTGTTTTTCTTTTTTCATTTTCAATTCGCTCGACGTTTTAGGCAAACTCAATAAATGAGGCATTCCTGAAAAGTGCCACCTTTGATGTTTCTTCTGCATATTTAATCTAAACTTCATTCGTCTTCTCTTTCAGGCGCGGCTGGACGACTAACACAAGGCAGAAGACTGGGCCTCACCCCTCCACTCATCTTATTGGAGATTTTGTTTTATCCCACCCCCCCACCCCCCCGCCCCGCCCCGCCCCACCCCCACCTTCTTAATGTTTTGTTTGTTTTTATTACATTTTTCTGCCTGGACACCCGCCGTAAACCTGTGAATTCATGATCACATGACCGTGGATATGGACGCAGTCCTATCCGACTTTGTCCGTTCCACTGGAGCCGAACCGGGATTGGCCAGAGATCTGCTGGAGGGTGAGTGGGCGGGAGCTGGGAGGGAGGCAGGGTGAGTTCTGATTTAGAGTCGGTTTTATTTCAGGCTCATTGTTTTCAGTTTTTTCAGTGTTTTTACAGTCTGTTGAATGATAAGGAAAATGTTATGAACGGCTGCCAGAAGGACATTTGCTCCAGCCGGTGCCCCAGCCATGTTACAGTTAATTATACTATCCTACACCAACAAGAGTAAAAGTATGGCTGAAGTCGACCTGGCTCCTGTTGCCTAGCAGCAGCAGCAGCAGCAGCAGCAGCAGCAGAGCATGTTGCGGATAAGAATATGGCTTAAAAGATGTAGTGCAATGCGGTGAACAGCAGCGAGCCGAGTCCCGCTCCTCATTCTGCCCTGAAAAGAAGTGAGTCAGAGGCCTTAAGGTGAGATAAGGCGGCCCGTCACCGTATTGACTCGCTGTAAATATTTAAACTCATTCCGGGGTGTGTCACTCGCCCGAGTGCCAGAGGATCGAGGTCGCAGACCCGACGTTCAGCCACTCGGCGTCACTTCTCTCTCCCTCTTGCTCCGTCTTGTAGGAAAGAACTGGGACTTCACCGCAGCCCTCAGCGACTTTGAGCAGCTGCGACAGGTGCACGCCGGGAACTTGACGTATTCGTTCGCCGAGGACAGGACCTATCTGCCTCCGGAGAAGGAGATGGCCAGGGTCGGGCGGCCCGTCCTCCACCGCCAGGACGAGGTGGTGCAAGGTAAAGTCGTCGAGGTTGCATAAGACCGTCTAAGGCCACTGTGCTCCTGGTTAAACAGCAGGCCGCCACGATCTGGGTTCAAGATTTTTGTTTTTGATTTTTTTTTTTTTTTTTTTTTTAATGTTGTATGTATTATTTTTGTCTCTTCCTAGCCACAGAGAAGCGCCTGTCGAGGGGAATCTCCCACGCCAGCTCCACCATCGTGTCCTTGGCCCGCAGCCACGTCTCAAACACTGGAGGCCCCAGCAGCGAGCTGCTTCTTGACATGCCCCTGTGCACTTTCCAACTACCTGACCTCACCGTGTACCGGGACGACTTCCGCAGCTTCATCGAGAGGGACCTCATCGAGCAGTCCATGATGGTGGCCCTGGAGCACGCCGGTAAGCTGGAGCTGGGAAACTGAAAAGTTTCTCTGTGCTTTTCCTCTGAGAAATCAGGTTGGACTTTACACGGCCGCGAGTTACAACTCTCTGTTTTACAGCCTGTTCAACCTCAGCACACTTTTGATCTGCACCAGTCTGTGCTACTTAATCCTCACCTGAAACCCCACTTTGCATAACAACACAAAATCTCTGCACGCCGGACAAATTAACAAACATGCGCGGGAATGCAAATATGCTCCGTCAAGTGTGAAATAACAATAAGGGATTAAAGATTTCCCAGTAGAGGACGAAGACTCTTGCTTTTTTTTTTTTGTCATCTGTCGTTGAACTAATAATAGTAAACAGAACAATGGCGCCAACGGTTGTGCCTGAATAGTTTCAGTCCGCACCAGTTGAAGCCGGTTTCTTTGCTTTTATATTTTTTGTTTTATAAAGTGCTTCTATCCTACACGGTACATTTGTCCTTTTGTTTTTCTCCCGTCCTTTTTTCTAATCTCCCCTTTCTTTTCTTCCTCGCAGGACGATTAAACTGGTGGACAAAAGTGGTCTCAAACTGCCAGAGTCTGTTGCCACTGGCAACAAGTGGAGACGGAAATTGCCTGTTGCACGCCGCCTCGCTCGGTGAGTATCGCAGACCTCGCTAACAAGACCCCAATAAAGTGCAGACTGGCACTCCATTAGCAGTAATTATGAAGGGGCCGTTGTTAGTCAGAGCGCTAATTGTGTTTTAAAACGCTGCCGTGCACATTCGGGCGACCTCTGCGGCCCACACCGGAGGCCCCGGCAGGAAAATTAATAATGTTCAGACGTGCCTGAAGCTCCCATTGTGCCTCTGCTGGATAGTTTCATGGCTTGGCGACGTCCACACATTCTGCCTTTTTTTCCAGCGGGTTGTACAATCTTCTGTGCTGTGGCTGAGCTGGTTTTTGTGCTTTGTTGGGTGCAGGAATGTGGGGTTTCCACGACCGGGACCTGATGCTGCGGAAGTCTCTGTACGTGCTGATGGACCGCGGCGTGGAGAAGGAGGCTCTGAAGCGCAGGTGGAGGTGGCAGCAGACGCAGCAGAACAAGGAGGTCAGTGGCCCAGCTCTCCGGCGAGCCTTCATGATCGATGAGTGCACAGGCGCAGTGAGGGGCGGAAGTCGCCTGGCGAACCAGGAAGTGCTGCGCATTCACAGACAACGGAGTTAAAGTGAAATGCTTTTTTTTTTTTTTTTTTTTTTCCACCGCTTGACCGCTTCTTTAAATGCCAAACGCCTGTAGTTGCTGATTGGCTTTTTCCTTTTTGCCTGCAGTCCCAGAGCTCGGTCACATAACCATAACGAGAATCAGAGGCGCATAACAATTCCATCTTTCATTTATTTATGTTTAGACCTTTGTAATCTAATGGTGAGATTAAAATGACTGCATGACTGCATCATCCGGGCCAGTCAAATGCAGCCCCCCCTCTTTTTCCTCTATCAAGGTTAAATATTTGTTTTTGATCTCAATCACCTTCAAGCAACACAGAAGAAAAACATTTTTCTCAGCCTTGCAATCAAACTCTTGTGAGTGTGGCTCTTCGGGCTCATGTGAAAACTGTGCATTGCAAAGGTGAAAAGAGGATACTGCTTTTTCTTTTTTTTTCCTTTGTTTTCGCAGCAGGCAGCGATCTTTCCCCCCTTAAAAGGAAGTCAGACTGCTGCTGCTGACTGTGTTTTTAAAGCGTTTGTAGACGGCCGGCAGATAGCCATGAGGGAGATGGTGCACAAATGCCATTCTTGCGCAGCGAGCTCAGAGGCCTCCGTGGCATGGTCATGTCACCGGCTCCGAGCCGAGGCGTTCTTGAGTGGGCCGTTGGCAAACAAAAGAGGGAGCGTTTATCTGCAGTTGGTCTGCATCCAACCGTATCAAAGTCTCAGGCTCTTATTTCCATTTCCAATCTATTTTCCTATCACTGCTTATCCTGCACTCATATCTTAGGGGGCGTTACGGCTGGGTCTTATCCCGACAGTGTTTGGGGTGAAGGCCTGGTGACGGCCTGGACAGGTGGCCAATTCATCACAGGTTCACACAGAGAGACAGTGTTGCCAGTCAGCCAAGTATGCGTGTCTTTGGACTGTGCGAGAAGCCCAATTATCTGGGCCGAACCAGCAAACGCAGATGCCAGGAGGAGATCCAGGGAATCCAACCGACAACCTCCCTGCTGCGAGGCGACGTAGCCGGCCCAGAGACGGACTCATCCTGGGTTACACTGGCCCGGGTGTGCATTGCAGAGCAGCTGTGCCTCGTGTCGGCTCCCCGCCTCTGCTGTCCGTCAACCCCCAGAGGAGCTTCACAGCTTCACCAGACAGCAGGAGTTTGTCGTCACTTGATTCCCCAGCACTGTTTGCTCTTAAATTCTCCTGCATCTGCAAAGCAGAGCGTAAAGGATCATGGTTCACCCCAGGCTGGTTTTCCCCCTCTCATGACTCAAACAAGGCTACACTTTTTGGTCAGCCTCGTTGTTCCTGGAACCACCATGTGGTGACAACAACATTGAGATGTTTTGTTGTTGTTGTTGTTGTTGTTACAGCGGTTCAGCAAAGAAAAGAAACTGACACTAACACTGCGTCCCTCACAATCATCTGGCTGGTGTGCCACCATGTTTATGTTGCTGTTCTGTCTGAAATTCTTCCCTCGCTTGTCACCCTGTAATCTTGTGCTGGAACAACATAACGTCAGCGCATGCTTTTGTGACATTCGACACTCCCTCTCTAAATGGCGTGTGTGTGTGTGCGTGCGTGCATGCGTGCGCGCCTTTCCTTTCTCCTCAGTCTGGCCTGGTGTACACGGAGGAGGAGTGGCAGAAGGAGTGGAACGAATTGTTGAAGTTGGCCTCCAGCGAGCCCAGGATACACTACAGCACCAACGGCACCAGCGGGTGAGTTCTGCCCACCGGACGGTGCCGAGTATGTGAACCCGCTGAGCTCGCCATCTGAAGAAAGAAAGTTTAGTTTGTCATATTGTATTTATTTTTCCCACTCTGGGGTTTATTATTTCATTTGATTGAATAAGAACAAATCTCTGACTGATGTTGACTTTGAATGGTTTCCCCAACCACAAACACACAGTTCACCATTGATAGTGATGAATTATCTCCTAATTAAAGCAGTGTCTTCTTTTAAAAACATGGATCTTTAGTCTAATCTTTGTTTTTTTTTGTGGCTGGATGAACAATGTTGCCTCTGTTGACGTCCCTGTCGTCGTTGTTGTTGCTGCTTGCTGCACTCAGGCCGGACTCCTCGGACGAACCCGTGTACGAGAGTCTGGAGGAGTTTCACGTCTTCGTCCTGGCTCACGTGCTCAAGAGGCCGATAGTGGTGGTGGCCGACACCATGCTGAGGGACTCTGGAGGAGAGGGTAACTTCTAAAAAAGAAACAATAATAAGGAGATTCTATTCATTTTAATTGCACAAGGAAAGTTTTAAGAGAAAAGCCACAGGTTCGAGGAAGAAGGAACCGTTGGAAGAGAAACACCGAAAATTGCACCGTGCTGCAGCTTTGCAAAAAACAATGTAGAGAAATTGGACATCCTGCAGTTTTAAAAAGCTTGAGCTAAGTTGTGACTGAAGTTCCAGTACACAAGCGATGAATTGGTTACCGGGGAGAGAAAAAAAATAACAGCTGCCATCTAAATTTTCACTGTCAACTTGGAGATGGCTCTTGACAGTCGTAGTTAAGGCGCCACATGGCAAGCGGCACTGTTCCGTGCAACTGAAGTTCCCCTGATTTTATGACACAATTCATCATCTTGATTGCGCAGGGATCGGCACGGAGCCGTTCCCACGCCTTGTTGGGTTCAAAGGGCACAAGGACTCGTTTTGTTGTTAATGACCAGTTACCCGCCCCCTCCCTCCTCACTGATTGGCTCGCCCTACTTTTCCTCATGAAGTGACCTGTCTGGTCTCTCAGGCATGTTGAAACAAAGCGCGCTCGCCGCTGCCAACTATTGCGACACGCCTTTTGTTTATGGCTTAAAGTTAGTGCACAGAAAGGTGGCACAGCCAGGAGAGCCTGAAGTCTTCATCATCATGAGTGTTATTTTGGCTAAAACTCTCAGGACTCTTGACTTTGTGTTACATCTTTAGCTCCTGACTCGCTGCTCGCTCTGAGGTCGTTCACTAAAGACCTCTCATGTCCTCGCCGTGTCCCCGCAGCCTTCGCTCCCATCCCGTTCGGAGGCATCTACCTGCCGCTGGAGGTGCCGGCCGCCAGCTGCCATCGCTCGCCCCTGGTGCTGGCGTACGACCAGGCTCACTTCTCCGCCCTCGTGTCCATGGAGCAGAAGGGCAGCTCCAAAGAGCAAGGTAGAGGCTCGCAACCTCGTCATCCACACTTAACGCATTTGTATGTTGAAAAAAAAATGTCTTGTTGCGTCAACGTGTAAGTACTTAAATGAAACCGTGTTCTGTCTGCACAGAATGTCAAAACAGGTTCAGTCCGCATCGAAATTGTTTGTATGTAATTATCTGTTCGGACAATCTGAAGCATTGATATAATTTCTCTATTGTACTCAATTAGTGAAAAATATTGGTGGAAGACTGATGACCTATTAACGACTATGTCTTGGATCTAACATGAGAGGAGTTTAGAGATGCCTTGAAATCACTCAGCTCTCTCAGCCTGTTTGTTCCCAGCTGTGTCTTTAAATTCCAGGACGTTCCCAGGAATTGATTTCTCTCTTTTTATAACCGCACTAAAAAAAATATATATTTGACTGCATCAGTCCCCCCCACTCCAGCCCCCCACCACCCAAAAAAAACATTGCTCAGGCCCGGCAGGCTGTCGATAGCACTTATGTAAGTATGTATGTCTTCAAAGTGCTAGATTAAAGCGGTTCTCCTGTTTGTTTTTCCTCTCCCGTCTCTGTCATCAGTCGTGATTCCGCTCACTGACTCGGAGCACAAGATGCTGCCTCTTCACTTTGCCGTCGACCCCGGCAAAGACTGGGAGTGGGGCAAAGATGACACGGACAACGTGATGCTGGCGAGGTAGGTCCTCCCCCTCCCCCTGCCCCTGCCCCTGCCCCTCCCACTCCTCCTCCCGCCCCCACAGTAACAACTCTGAGGGGGCGGAGCTGCTCTTGCGCACTCACGGCTGCGCACGCTTGCGTAAACGGCTCCGTCACATCAGCAGCGAGCGTCATCGTGCAGGGATTGACCCTTGACTCCAGATTAGCGCCAGCGCTAGTCACTGTAAGATTAGCGCTAAATACCTTCTATGAATGGACCCAGAGCAGGAACTTTAAAATAGCAGCTTGGTTTTAAAAACAGACTGCAACATTATTGACGTGAGTTGTTGAACCGCTGGATGTCTCATTCTGATGAATAGAAAGAGATAATATTGCTGCCGGTGCAGTTGCTTATCGTTTTGTTTCAAAGAAGACACTTTAAGGCCCAATTGTGAAGGTTTTTCTTCCATCTCAGACTCAGTTACAAAAAAAAAAAAAAAAAAAAAACGTGTTCCAGAGAATAATATGTTTAGCCAACACCTGGTTGAGGGTGGTGTCATGAACCTTGGAGATGGCGAGTTTCCTTTGTGACATGGAAGTATTTTACTGAAGCGTATTTTAAATTATATGGGGCTGCTAAAGGTAGAAGGATTTTTATCGAGACAGTTGCCACTTGTGCCAGAATGTCCTCTCAGTTTATTGCTCCAGGTATTTTCCGTTTATACCTACTGATATCTTATTTTCATTTTTTATTTCCTTAATTCTTTAATTAATATAATTCTCAATCTTCTCGATCTTTTTGCACTGTACAGTTTTTGCTGCTGTAATTATGCAAAGTAGTTCTTCTTCTTCTTCTTCTTCTTCTTCTTCTCTCATCTCCCAATAATAAAAGGAATATTGTGTTTCAACATAACGTCTCCAGCAGCATAAACTGCAGAAATGGTTGTATTTCCACGCTCGGCCTGTGTGTGTGTGTCTGGCCCTGCTGGATTCTGACTTGTTTCTTTCTCTCTGTTTTTCTCTCTCTCTCTCGCCTCTCTCTCTCTCCCTCCCCCCCTCCTCCCCAGCGTGGCTCTGTCTCTGGAGGCCAAGCTCCAAATGCTGCACACCTACATGACGGTCACCTGGCTGCCCCTGCCCTGCGAGGTAAAGACGAAGGTCCACGCAGTCCATCCTGACTCATTTCTGTTCCTCAGCTGAGCTAAAACAAGCAGGGGGGAAAAAAAGGTTTTATTTTGTCTTCTGCTTTCTGCCCACACTGCCTCTGCAGCAGCAGCAAGTTTAGACACCAGTGAGCAGATTAGTCAATTATTTTCCAGCTTGTCGCACACACTGCTGTATATCGCTGCCCTGATTCATTTTTCAGCACTTTAATTGTGTTGCTGAAGCTGCTTGCAGGTAATTAATTACATTCATGAGGAAGGCAAAAACGTGTGACAACAAAACAACATGCCTCATTCATAAAGTCACAGTGTGCCACCTCCAGTTGTCGCTAATTGTGATGGAAATTGCCCTTGTTGCTGATCCATCGCCGCAGTCAGTTCACTCACCGCATCAGCTGCACACACCGGTGACTCTGGAGGCGTTTGTGTCCCGGTTTGATAAGTTGGAATTCACATGCCGGTTCTATTTGTGTGCGAGGACGACAGTGCCGCTGGTCATTTGTCTCTGAGGGGTGAGGGGGTTTTGTAACCGGCCCTTGTTTCAGTCAGACCAGAACCAGAATATTGTCCTGTAGGTCATGGCATTTCTAAATATAGCAGTCTTTATTTACAGACACTCTGTCATGGATGTGACACGACATTTAGAATTTGAGTCATTTGTTGTTGGGTTTTTTTTAATAATGGGTCTGAAAAAAACAAACAAAAAAAACAGCAACCCAACATAACAGCTCTGACTCATTTCTCTCACATTTTCTGCAGGCTCTCATTCTTTCCCTTGTATGTGATGGAAGTCTTACCTCCAGTTTTGGATTTAAACAGAACAACACCTCCATAATATCAACTTTCTGGGTGTGATGGAACCTTTCTTAAATGCTTGGACTGGTAAAGAGCCAGTTGAAAGGGAATCTGAATAGACAGGGAGGACCTGGAAGGCGATCAGGAGGTGTTTGTCCAACATGCTCAGGAGGACCAATCAGATTTGGTGTAGTGTGGCGTCGCTCCTGCCAAAATCAGTCCAAAGTAAAGCATAAATGATAACTCGGACTGAAAAAAATAAACACTTTTTGTCTTAAATGGGAAAATTTTAATCATTAATTCATTAATGAGTTCTGTTCTTCTGTGGTTTATCAGGGCAACTTGAAGCAGTTGCTTTTCATGCTTCTATATCCATTATCTTTATCCGTGATTGAAGCTGACTGATGGTGGAATCCACTGCGGTGTTAGGAGATAAATTGAAAACGCTGTGACTGGGAGGTTAGATGTCGAAATCTGAGTAATGTAGCTGTCGGCACGGCTAAGTTTACTGGCCTGTGATGCATTATGGCCCAGTTTCCTTCTCCTCATCTTGTACTTCTGCTGTGTGTCCCTGTAGCAAGCCCCTCTGGCCCAGCCCGAGTCACCCACAGCATCAGCGGGGGAGGATGCTCGCACCCCTCCCGACTCGGGAGAGTCAGACAAGGAGTCGGTCAGCAGCAGCTCCAACGGCAACGGCGACGCCACCACCACCACCACCACCACAACCTCCTCGGGCGCCACGGTGAACGGCGGCGGCTCGCTGGCCAAGAACAGCTCCTCCTCCTCATCCAGTTCGTCCAGCAGCGGGACGGGGACGGCGGGGAAGGACAAGAGCAAGAAGGACAAAGACAAGGAGAAGGACAAGAAACGGGCCGACTCGGTGGCCAACAAGCTGGGCAGCTTCGGCAAGAGCCTGGGCAGCAAGCTGAAGAAGAACGTGGGCGGGCTGATGACGGGCAAAGCCGCCGGCGCCGGTGGCGTCAAGCAGGAGGGCGGCGAGAAGAAGAAGGGCTCCTTCCGGGGCAGGAAGGGCAGCAAGGACAGCTCGCCTTCCGCCCACACCTCCGAGGACTCGGGCAAGGGCTCTCCCTCGTCGGGCAGCGAGCGCCTCAACGGCACGGGCAGCAGCATGAGCAGCAGCGGCGGCAGCAGCCTGGAGAGCGACACCTACAAGTACAGTGCCGAGGTCAAGGTCAGCCTGGGCATCCTGCGGGCGGCCATGCAGGGCGAGAGGAAGCTGGTCTTCGCCGGCCTGCTCACCACCAGCAACCGGCAGCCCTTCCAGGAGGAGATGATCCAGCGCTACCTCAGCGACGCCGAGGAGCGCTTCCGCGGCGAGCAGGAGCAGCAGCGGCGCGACGTCGAGCGCAAGGGCGTGGCCAACGGCGTCCCGGCGCCGCAGAAGAAGGAGGTGGTGAGCGGCGTCGGAGGAGGCGTGGTGGTGGTGGGCGGCGGTGGGCCGGAGTCGACCTACCGGCCGTACGAGCCCAAGGAGGAGCTGCAGCTGCAGGAGAGCTCGCCGCCCTCCTTCGGCCCGCTCCAGCCCGCCCCGCTCAGCCCCTCCATGTACTCGGCCGTGGTGCCCATCCCCCGGCCCTCCTTCATCGACCAGCCGCCGCCCCCCACCGCCGCCGCCATGTCCCCCCTCAACGCGCACCTACACGTGCACGGCTACATGGACCCCCGCCGGCAGCTGGCCGGCGGCTCCTCCTCGGCCGCCTCCTACCCAGGTCTGCCCTCCTACGCCACCCTGCCCCGCCACTGCCCCGCCACGCAGGCCCCCGCGGCCCCCCACCCGTACAGCAACTCTCACGGCCCCTCCTCCCTCAGCCCCTCCCGCCTCGCCCCCTCCTACCCGCCCAAGTTCGACCCGCCGGACTACCCGGGGGCGGAGCCCTCCGGGGGGAGCTACCACAACGGCTTCCTGGACTCGCGGCCCACCAGCGGCGTGGACTGCCGCAGCGGGCCCCCCCCGGTCAGACACTACTCGCTGGGCAGCGCCGGCGGCCTGAGCAGCCTGCCGTCCAGCCGCTGTCGGACGCCCACCTGCACCTACTACGGACACCCAGAGACGTGTAACTACTGCTCTTACTGCTATCGGGAAGAGCTGAAGAAGAGGGAGCCGGAGGTGGCCATCCACAGGTTCTGAAGGAAGGAAAGCTTCACTTTTGCTTTTGAGTGGCCTTTTTTTTTTTTTTTTTTTTTCTTTTTTTTTCTTTGTCTGTCCCCAGTGAAAATAGAAATGAGTACCTACCAGTCGTCTTGGGTCAGTGTCTGCGAGAGAAAAATAAGAAACGAGGCCAAACGAGCCACCTCCTGCATATGAATACTTCTTCTTAGCTGCGCCCCACCTCACCCGGTACAACAGCCAACGCCCGGCAAGGCCAGCACAGGGCCGGGGCGGCTGCAGAATCATCCCACATGGTCGTCGACCTCCAGGGGTCACAGGTTCCGCCGGTGGGGGGGGGTTAACGAAACCATACTTCTGTTACATTTCACCGTTTGGAAGCCGTTTTCTCATGAGGGTTTTAACGGCTGGCCACTCTCTCCCCCTAGTGTCGAGAATGTGTATCGCGGGCGCCACACATCACAACGCACTAGTGCGCACACTCGTGTGGCACTCTTGAGTCACAAGGGGAGGTGAAAGAAGGCAGAAAAGGTTGCGATGCTCCTCTGCGACCTCTGACCTTACACTACGGGATGTGCGACTGACAGGTCTCGCGCGTCGGATCAACACTTCAGTAATGCAAACGCTTCAAGGTCGCCGCCGCTCTGCCCACTGCCGCTCTTGCACGTCAGTTGGTCAGGCGACGAGTCCGTGCACATCCACGAACGTGGATGATGAAACATTTTGAAGATTTGGGATGCAGGTGAACATAGTATAACATAGCACTACATATTGTACTGTACTATAGCCTGATTGGATATAACGTCGAATACTCCGAGTCAGGAGCCAGAGTGGAATTCTTTCAGATTTTTTTTTTTTTCAGTTTTTTCACCCAGTCAGGTCTTCCTCCACACCTAACAACGGTCGTTACTGAGGCGTCTCGTTCTCGTCGCCCAAGCAGACCTGCAATACTACACACTTTCATCGTCGGAACGCTCACATCAAGCACAACAGACTCTTAGAGACAAGTGTCGCCTGCGTAACGTGCAGCATGGGTGATGCGTTCGTTTTTGGGGGGATTTTTAGACAATAAGTTATTTACGTTTTTTAAGCTTCTGAAAGCAAAACAAAGCAACGTCTGCAGGGTTCGGGTTAGGGTCCCTCCCTGCCATATGCAGAGGGAGTCGGCCACCATCGGGTTTAGTCACTCTGTCGACGGATGTCAGCCAGTTCTTATCGTCACACCAAAGGTTCGATGAAGATGCTGTTGTCCGGGTCGCCTACTGGAGGCGAGTTGTCACTCCGCAGCGTCTGTCCCTCCAGATCCAGTCGCGTCTGTCTGTTTTTTTGCACAAAGAAAAAAAAAAAAAAAATCAAGCACTTTCCTGACATCCATGGTTCCCGAAAATCTCGTCTTTTCGTTGCTTTCAAGTGGCCCGACTGTTGTCCTCCGTCGGCCTGCAGACTCTCGCCACACACTCGTTCAGGGGAAAGTCAAGGCTGCGGGCGAGAGGCGTTTTTTTTTCTCTCTCTCTCTCTCTCTCTCTCTTCAGGATCCGGTTACCGCGGAGCTGCAGCGCTCGATGCCGCCGTCTCAATCTGTTTCCTAGTTGCCTTTTTCTGCATTCGTCCTCATGGCATTGCGATCCCGTTGTGTGACCTCAGACGTTTGCGCTCGCTTTGTGTCCCTCAGCATCTGACGCTGCTTGCTCAAAATTCAATTCTCTTCTTTCGGAAATGAGGCTTTCGAGGCAGCAAGGAGAAAAATAAATTATGTTCAGTTAGCGGTGAAATGTAGTCTTCCATGAAAGTTAAATTCAGCTTTTTTTTTTTTTTTTTTTTTTTTTACTAATGTGAAAAATGCTTATTGACACTTAAGAAGTTGTTTTTTTCGCCCCTAACAATGAGCCTCTGTGTGGAATTGCTCTGCTCTTTTTGATTGAAACTGTTCTTTGATATTTAAGTTAGAAAAGCACAATTTAGTATGCAGTTCACTGCCTTGCCCAGTTGAGGGCAGTCTTGTATTTTGTTTCTTTTATTTTGACCTGGTAATTGGCCTTGACTCTCATGTTTTTACACACTATAAGGACAAATTTTTAGTATGACTTGTTTTTGACTCAGTAACGCTAATTTAACTCTCAACTGCAGAATATTATTTTATTTGTCGCTGCTGAAGGATGAAATGACTTTGTTCGCTGTGCATTTAAAGTTACACTAGAATTGTAATGACAGTAAAAACACTACTCTCTGATGCTATCTCCCAAAAAGAAAAATTTGCTGTGTTTTGTGTGTTGACATGTGTATTCAATTTGCATATTTAATACAGACAAAGCCCTCGAAGTGCTCCCTCACAGCAGGGAAGGCGATGCTTGTCGTCAAGAATGTGCATGTGTGCAAAACTTTCTCCCGCCCCAAAATTAAAAAAAAAAAGAAAAGAAAATAAGAAAAACCTTTTTTTAATTTATCCGTATTTTCCGAAATGAAAGAAAGGAAACGCCTCAGACACATGAGAAACTCAAATACGTTTTTGTATTTAGATTTAATAAAAAGTAAACATCGAGAGGTTGTACAAATATGTTCCGAGTTATTTTTGTAAGCCCAAAGTTTTACAGTGTTTTTAAAAGGGTAAGAATGTATATCGTTGGCTAGCAGGTGCGTTCGGAGGAGGGGACTCTTGTGTTTTGCAGAAAGTGACATTTTTGGTCAGGAGGCAACTCTGGCAGGTCTCTGGTGTTCTCGACTAATTTGCTCACTGGATGAAACGCCATCCGAGAATATATATTTATAGTAAAATTAAAAACTTCCTAGGTTTCCTTGTGGAATGTTTAGTTACAACATTTTAGGATGTTCTTTCTCACATGGCGACTAGTCGGGTTATGTGTCTTCTTTTTTTTTTTATTTGTAAGTTGTTGTTTTTTTTTTTTTGACCACCCATTGTTGCTATGATAAGAGGAAAATATTAGGAACATGGCGGCCTGGCTCCTTTCCTCCAAACCTGAAGAGAAATGGCTCAAAATTAGTTTTGTGACACAGCCGATCTGACATATATATATATTTTTTATATATTGTACAACACTGTAATTTCTGTGCGGACAGATATATGCATCATCAGTGACATTAACATGGAATACTTCGTGTTGCATGGAACTGGAACAGTTGCATGTAAATGGCGACCCATTTTACCAAATTTTTCTTTTGTGCATTATTTCAGCTCGTTTTACTTGTCCTGGTATTTTCAATGTTTTGTTTGTTTTTTTATGGTTTTAATAGGGGTTTATTTTTTGTTTGTTTGTTTGGGAGGAGAGCGCTTAGGCTGTGTGACAGTGCAATCTGGATAGAAAGAACATCAGATTTTATGTTGTTGTTATTAGTTTATTATTATTATAATTAATATTTTTTTGCACCGTTTGAATAAATTCTCATTGTATTTCACAAAGGCTATGCTCCCTTTCTTTTCTTGCATAAAAACGTGGGTTGGCCCGCCTTCTGTTTTGGGGTTTTATCTTTCATAAATGCAGTTGCTCATATTGGCACATAGAGGGCACAAAGTACTGCAGATTATTCCCACGGCGCTGAGCAGCGGCCGTTTGAAATAAGAATTTAAACAGTTTGTTAAATAAAGAAGAAGACTAAGTTTCCTTCTTAAAAAAAAAACGTATGCTATAAATGAGCAATTACTTGTTTTAATAAATAAATGAACTGTCGTTGACAGATCACTTAAACGCTTGGCCCCACTTGATGACAAAATGTTTATTTACTTTATTCTGAACAGCCGAGACTCAAAAATGTCTATTTTGAAGGAATTTACTCATCAATTGGTTTACATTTTCATCAAGACTGAGATACTTTGTAATTCCATCATCCAGCGCAAGACAAATTAACAACATTTTGCACATGCATATCTATGCATTTGTCTAACCTTGCTGCATTGTGCACAGCTGAATAACTGCAGCTCAGACGATGCAGGCTGCTGTGTGTGTGGCTGTTTTATGTATCGGAGAAACTGGAGACGCTCATGTAATATTGAAGAGTTTCCCATGTGGTCAAAAATCTAGACCTCTCTCTATTGTAGCTCACAAGGACGCAGTCTCCTCACCTGTTCAGCGGGACGAGCTGTCGCTCAGGATTACCCGAAACCTCTCTGCCACTCTCACAAGGAGTTGGAATTTTGCATACAAGGAGAAAGTTGTTGGGAGTTTGTTTTAATCCTCCCCCTCACAAAAAGGTTTGATGCGAGAGCAGAGGAGTCAACCCCCCTCAGACAGGCCTGCAAAAAGAACAGAAATACAGGTAAAGTTTGTGGGTTCATTAAATATCAACAATGATATTCTGATAGTTCTGTTTTAAACTCACTTACATTCTGTTCTGCATAAAACCCTCAGTGTTTTGAGTTGAGATCCGGGGTGGATGCTGCAATGATACTAGTCCCCCCCCCCCCCCCCCCCAACAATTTTCCACAGAGCTAAGAATGGCAAGAATTTAAACAGTGCAGCGTGTGGCTTCTCACCACAAGGCACCACGATGTTGCACTAAAACGGGTCACTTGTACAGATTTTACAGTACCTTAGCCCTTTTACAACTGGGATAGGCTCCAGTACTCTTGCGATCCTGAGTGCGGGATAGGCGGTGACAGAAAATGGATGGGGAGAGATTATGTCTTGTCTAGGTGTGAGGTCAAGGACTAAGATCATGACCTTAACCTATGGGAATAAGTATTTATTTTTTATTTATTTTTAAATTTAGGAATGTTTCAACAGAACCCCGTTGTTTTCTGCGGTAAGTGGGTTCCAGTGACCGATCACAGCAATTAGATTAGATTAACCCTGAGAGCCGGAGGTTTCCAGAACCGCTCCAGGAACTACTCCAGATGTACTGGCCCTTTAAGAAGCTCCGCCGCTGCACTTCTTCTACCTTTTTTTCCCCCCCTCCTCTTTCTCCCCACCGACCAGTGTGCGCGTCTCACTATGGCGAGGGAATAAACAAACACGGAGCTTCTGGTGGAGGGAAGGAAAACAGCGGTAACGGCGAGCACACTCATCTCCTCCTCCAGTCGGTGACGAGCAGTCGTTATTAATAGTCGGCCGACTGTTTGAGTTTGGTGTGGGGACGCGTGCGTTTGTGTTTGGTCGCGTCGCGGATGCTGCCAGCGCCGAGAGCGATGAGAAGAGTGACAATAGTCGGCTTGTCCTCTCTGAACACCTCGGCAGTCGGTGACACGGGCTAACCGTTACTGGACTCGGGAGCTTTCTTCTTTTCCCCCCATTTCTTCACGGAACTTTCCCCTCAAGCTTTTTTTTGTTTTTGTTTCGTTTAATGTGAAAAAGACGAAGAAAAAACTAAAACCCTCGCGACCGCTAGCTTAAATTAAACGGCGCGCTTTTCTTTTATTTACTTCTAGTATTTTTTTTCTCAGTCACCCTCGGTTTTTGTGCTACTTAAACAGTTTTAAGTTGAGTTAAGCTGTCGTCTTTGTCGGGGGGGGGAAAAAAAATAAGGAGCTATAACCAAGTGGACAAAAATGCTGACCGGATCCAAAACCACGTTCAAAGTGCGACAAATGCTGCCAGATATCAAGGTAAGCCCTCAGATGTTGGTCCGAGCTCAGGGATGCTAGCCTGCCGTGTGAAGTGAAAGTGCACGTCGCTCTTCCACACCTGTGATTAGGGTGCTTTCAAACAGCCGGTTGGGGGGGGGGGGGGGGGATGCTAATTGTGCCTGAGAATAAAATGATATGATTTCCCCTGCTACAAGATGGATAGGTGTTCAGTGGAATCCTCTGTTGTGCTTATAAATACTGTCCTCAGCCTGAACAATCCTTTCAAACCACAGTTCACATCCACCACTGTTGCTGCTCCATTTAAAGCATCAGTCTGGTTTTCTTTCTTTGTTTTTACAGTTGACTTTCAGTTCATTCATGTTTAGAATCCCCCCCCCCCCCCTTCATTTATTTTTGTTTCATGAATTGCTGTGACTGTAACCAACTAAGCCCATCGCAGGTCTAATGTCATGTTTGAGTATGAGTTTGTTTAGGACCCACATTAGCATGGCTAAACCAGCTATTCTTCACTGGGTCCTCGTCGTCATGTGCTAAAGGACCAGCAGGCAGCCAGTGTCCAGATGCAGGAAACAAGCCAGTATTCAGTCGGGAGCAATCGATATCTGTCCAGTTAACAGTTGTTCTGGTTGACACCCTCAGAGGTGTGCGGGCTCCCCCAGGGCGACCATATCCTTGGCCGTTACTGCAAGCTTCTTTTTTTATGCTGAGGTTTGGAACGACAACCTCAAGGTTGCTGTTTCCCTCCTCCTCCTCCTGGATATCGGGGGAGATGTGTAATCACTGGCACGGTGTCTCTGTGCCTTGTTGAATAAGGCAGGCGAGGTGGCTGTGAATCTTAATCACTTCTTTGGTTTGCCCTTGAGTGACGGGGCACAGTAGCGTGGATGATAAGCACCTACAGGGGAACTGTGTGCCGCTTAACTCTTCGCGGTCAGCTACGCCACCAACTCGCAGACTTTGCAGTCCTTTAAAGGTCTCCTATTCTAGTGCAAGACCAACAGAGTGCAGACAAAAGCACAAGGTTTTACCCTCCTGCTAAAAGCAATGCTATTGTTGCATCTTCTGAAAGGGGATGAAAACAAGGTGGTCTCGGGCAGACGGTAACCTGGAACAGCTGGCTGCCCATCAGTGCTGTTTGTGACATCATGAAGGGCTGGTTTCCACAACTGCGTATTTAAGTGCAGACTTTCATGCAAATTCGGCCAAGCGAGGCGAGTAAAATGTGGGCTTTTCTCATTTGCTTCCGGGAAACAATGAAAGTGAACACATTTCGCAAAATATGGGAGCTCTAAAAGATAACTCACGTCTTAACTGACGGGCGAGATACTGGACCTGTAGGTTCCCTTGAGGAGCACCTGAGAGCCGCGGAGAGCAGATGGACTCATTAGTGTGATAGATGGTGCTATAGTGCGTGTGCCTGGAGGCAGCTCGCGAACGTGTGCAGAGCTGCTCGGTGCTTTAGGAACAGCCTCCCGGTGCCGTCTGGTTGGTTATTTTCAGCGGCCGCAGGGGGGAAACGTTAACAGATGCCGCCGCACCGCCCCAGGGGGGCCGTGCGTCTTGAGCAAAGGTGGGAGGATTGATGTGGCGCTGCACAACATCTGGCTGTCACCATGGAGACAGCAGCTGGGAGACGGGAGTGACTTGAATTCCAATAGGGCCAGAAATCATCGTAGCACCCCCTGCTGATGGAATCTCACGTGTGCACCGTGGTTGTGTGTAAGATATGGTAATGCCATGTAGTAGGCTGTGTATATATTATGCACATAGGCCACCCACCCACACACCCACCCACACACACACACACACACATACACACACTCATGCACACATAACGAGAACGTGTTGAGACCGGTTTGGAAGCTGACTCCAGTCCTGGTCTGAATGTGGACCAGATGGCTGAACGTTTTGATCATTATATTGTAAACAAGATTTAACTCAAACCTTTTTTTTTTCATCACGTCGAGCTCGTTTGATATAATGTGGGACGCGAGACTGAACATTTTCCAAACCCCTTGGATTTCATCTCTCATGTCCATCTGGTGAAGAGCTCGCAGGAATTGTTTGGAAAGTTGTGGCACAGTTTCCAAGGTGGGAGCTCGTCACCATCAGATGGATCGTTTTGATTAGCCCTGATTGGCCATGACATCACCGCCCTGTTGCTACCAGGATTCCTGCCAAAACCTCTCCAGACTAAATCCAAACAGTGTCGTCTGCTGAGAAAAGCCCTCAGTGCCGCTCTTTGTTCTCCCTTTGATGTGTTTTGTAGAGATTTTTGCATCTTTCGCCTGGATTTTTACATTTTCGCTCGACAGTGAAAACACCTGGGGCAGATTATGAAAAAAAAAAAAAAAACCCCGCTGCACCCAGCCTCACATGCTTCTGTCCATGAGTATTTCTATGCCCGGTTTGCTGGATTATTTAGGCTTGTTTTGGCTGTGCCCCCTCGCTGCAGTTGACTCTATCTGCATCTGCCAGCCAGCTTTGAAGCTCTGGCCGTGAAAGGAGCACAGAGCTCCACGGATGCAACACAGAAATGCCAAAGGAGGGACCGTTTTAGCTTTATTTATAGAGGCTGAAGATCCAAACGTGATAGCGTGTGGATCAAAGCGCCCACACCCACTCCCACAGGAGCTGGACCTGACATTTAACCGCCTGCCTCCGAGCTGCTGCAGCTTCACCGCGCAAACGCAGCAAAACAATGGAGTCTTCTCGACTCCGCCGGAGATTTATAGGCCTGTTAGGGGGCCACATCGATCTGCCGTCGGATGATAATTAACCAGCGGCTCTATTCACTTGAAAAGTACTGGATTGTGGTGCGCTGTGCTGTGATAATCTCACTCACGGGGGTTCCAGCCATCGGGAGAAGAGACATAAAATTGTCTGTCAGTGAGCTGCCGGAGCGACGCAGCCTGTCGCTGCTCAGCAGAGCGTGGCGGCCGCAGAGGTGCAGGTGTGCCGGAGGAAATCCTGCCTTTTGGCGGCCACACGCCGCCTCCTGTGGGCGTCAGACACGTGGTACTATATTGACAGAACGATGTGGCTGACAAACAACCGGGGCCTCCGTCGCTTATTTTAAAAACGTGGTTTGATATGATCGGCCGTCTGGCACGCCGTCGACAGGAGCACGCAGCAGAAGACGAGCTGATAGCTCAGTGGTTTGTTTTGCTGCTGTTTGGCAGGAAAGAGGAAGGAGGTGCAAGATGATGTTGGGGTTGGTCGTCGCAGGAGCTCCGTGGCCTTTGTTGTCTGCTTCATGTGTTGCTGCCACGCTCCATGAGCTCGCCACAGTCCACAGACTTTTTACTGTTTTCACCCGCGCAGCAGCGCAAACGTGAAGTCAGTCAGTGTGTTTCTTGTGACGTCACACAGACTCACTTTGAATCTTTGAATCTCTACATAACAGTGTACAGCGTACGCCCAGTCATTACATGATTACCCAGTCAACATGACTACACACTAGTGTGACTACACAGTCAACAAAGGTTTTCTTTGGCTGCACTTGACCTTTGAGCCTTTCTTTCCTCCCTGCAAATCCAGCATTGCATAAACATATTGAACCACGTGTCATCCGTGAACAAGTTAGCTTTTAAAGGTTATTATTATGATGATGAATTACGATAGAAAAGGGATGTGACTAATCATTTCAGAATGTCAAAAGTCAAATGCATCAGCAACTGGCCGCAGCTGTTCGTGCAATTGGATTGTATCACAATGGAGAGGAGATATGACTGTGGCAAGAGATGTTTCACCACTCAGCTGAATATTTTTTACTTCTCCATTCTGATAACGAGGATATTAATGAAAAAAAAAAAAAAATGTTGCTGCTGTTGCGCCCATCGCCAGTAATGGACTTCCTGGTGGATCACGGGGTATTGTGGGCCGCTGACTTGACACAGCGCCTTGGATTTGGCAAGATTCCTCTCAGAATCGAGCGTTGTGACACGAGAGCTGCACTCGTGTCTCCAGGCATTTTACAGGAAGTGGGTTAAAAGCTGGATGCTCAGTGTGTCGCAGAAATCCATGAATATTTACAGCTGGTGAATTCCTGGTTTATGAAAGATTAACTTATTCTTTTTACCCTCCTTGTCAGTAAGTATTTTTTATCTTCTCTCGCTGATCAAGGCAAAGAAAAGGCAGCATTAGATGAAAGTCAGTTGTTTTTCCATTGATTCCACTGTAAACTGCTAATATCCAAGCAGTTATTCCAAATATTCAAGAACATTTGTTTTTCTCAGCACAAGAATAGATGTAAAATTTTTTTTTTTTTTTTAAATCTTCTTTTAAAAGAGTCTGAGTGATCCGAGTCGTCAAGTAAGGATGTGATGTGACTCGATTCAGAGTCCCCTGACAGGAAACGCTTCAAAGTGAGCCTGATTTAGCTCGACGGCCTCCCCTCCTTGTTTTTCCAGCGAAGCTGCTCGACAATGCTTTATGGCTGTGGCTCTGCAGGGGAGGAAATGACAGACGCAGTGTGAAGCGAAGGGACCCTGCGGTCAGCCGCTGCGAGTGTCGAGCTGCCGCTCTAAAGCTAATGTGTGTTTTACAGGCGTCACGCAAAGCAGACCTCTGCGCACGCACACACACACACACACACACACACACACTGTTCTCAGATTATGCTCATAAGACAACGTTTTATCTTTTTTCACCCTTCACTGCAGTGGAGCGGCCTCACAAGATAAATGATCTCAGAAGTTCAGCAGATCTCCAGAAAACGGCACCCTTAGCCCTCTTTTTACAGCGTCCTAGTAAAGCGCTGGGTGTTTAACTCTTCAACTATGTAAAACGGATGCTTCGATGGATCTTCCACATGTTTGAATGGAGAGCAAAACAAGCTAGCAAGGGAGTTGTTGTCACTGACCTTGAAGATGTTTGATCCCCCTCAGTGATGCCACAGAGGGATAGACTTTATTCTCCACTCCAGTGCTCACTGACAGGGTGGAGACACAGATTATTGCTTTGGTAACTTGGTTGGTAAAGTGAACTTGCACGAAATGGGACCTTTAAGGGCTGTACAGCGCAACAGTTTTCGTCGCATTTGCGAATAAAACTCATCCTGTGCAAAGAGAAATTTGCATCCACTCGCACATTAGCGATTGAGTGATTGATTGAGCGATTGAGGCAGGCATCATAAACATATTACTTGTATTATTTTGACTTATACAAGTAACCGTCCATTGTTGGTAAAACTGCTCCATGGGAGTTGTAGTTCTACGTGTATACTATACATCTCAATTCAACACTTTCATTCATTCATTTTCCATACCCGCTTCGTCCTGAGCTCAGGGTCACGGGGGTCTGCTGGAGCCTATCCCAGCTGTCTTAGGGCGAAGGCAGGGTGACACCCTGGACAAGTCGCCAGTTCATCGCAGTGCCACATAGACACAGACTCAATTCAACACTTACTATTCAAATTAATATCACAATAAACATGTTAACTAACTGTCCACCCGGGTGTGCTACAACATTTTTATTTGTACTACTAAAATGTTTTAACTTGCTAGCATGAGTGATACCACTTAAAAAAAAAAAAAATGAGCGTACAGCCCTGCCTTTAAATTTCACCGGCTAACCCCACCGGTGTGTCCCCCTCTGACGTGTTTACAGCGGCTGTGTGTTCCGTCATTCTAGAGAGGGACTGAGAAATGTGTTCAGAGACGCTGCAACAAGCACGTTTACTGCACAAGTCGGGTTGCAGTGGCACAAGGAAGCCATGAGCAATGGAAAATGCAATAAGCCTTGGCTTCTGTCCCCCAGGATGGAGGGAGGGAGGGAGGGAGGGGGAGAAGGAGCAGGAGCAGAGGAGGCAAAAAATGGGGCAAACAGAGAGAGAGAGAGAGAGAGAGAGAGAAAGAGAAAGAGACAGTGGGAGCGACCCTGCTGCAGCTACAGGAAGAAAATGCAAAATGCCAGCGAATCTAAAAGAAACACATGGTCCTGAAATGTGATATTTGTTGACGAGTGAGTCTGATACCATGGCAAAGGTCTTAGTCAGGTTTACACCCAAACATTTTCCTTTTCTGTCATCAGCGAGTGACGGACGTCTGCACACCAACTCAGACTCCACCTCCTCAGCGCCGCCTCTCATCCAAAGAAATGCACGCCAGCCCGGCCTGAGCTGGAACGCCGGTCAAACTTCACCTTGTGTCCGTCAGCCACACCAGACGCTCACTCTACAATCAACCCCCCCACTCCCCCCAAAAAAAGAAAAAAAAGATCAATATCTGAAAACTTGCCTTTGATGTTAAAGGGGGAGTGACGGATCAGAATATGGCTGTGTGTTTTTCCTGTGGGTTTCTATGAAGCGACTCATGGAACGTATAAAACTTTTTAAAGCCAGATGGTTGAAAAAAAAAACCCAACAGTGCCTTTGGCAGGCAGAAGCCCAGTCTCCTGAAATCATTTTGTGTCGTGCCGCGTTGTTTTCTCCGGTCTTTTTTTTTGTAATATTGCTTAAACTTGAACCGCCTCATAGAAAATGATCTCATAGATAAGTGGGTCAGAGCCGACTCGGCGCTACTGGCGGCTCCACCAGCTCCAAATGCAGATGTTTGAGTTGGCCGACGGTAAATGTGTGTTACATATGCTTCCTTTTCATCACGGGTCTCCATCCAGCACACCCTGCAAATAATATATCCAGTATTGCCAAATAGCCAGATTTAGAAACTGAGAGAAAACGTTGCACGGATTTCTGTTCCTGTCATCCACACAAAGGACACAGGCGGCTGTGAATAGGTGCGATTTTTACTGCCTTTTCAGGGGGCCAAAGGTCCTCTTTGTTAAACACTCCCTCTTTTTCCAGCAGGGGGCACAGAGTTTGTTTTTTTTTTTTTCTTTTTCTCAGTCAATGCAAATTTCCCAACGCTGCAGAATTGTCAGCGCCACGCCGGGGCTGCTACTGACTAGAGTCATTGTTTGGCGCTCACACTTCCTTGCTGACTCTGAGAGAAGTGGCTGGTGCTTTAAACAAAGCAGCTGTTTTTTTCTTTTCATGGTTTTTTTCCTCTGAGCCCACAACCGCTGGCAAAAAGAGAGCCCGGAGGTTGGACAATGTATAGTTTTCTCAAAATGTGGCGCCATAACTTTGTTTCCCTGCACAGCTTTCTTTGCCACCTGTGTAATCAAATCGACCTCTCAAATTTCAGGCCGATAAATGTAAACGGTCTTCGCGGAGGGGAGAGGGGAGGCGTTTGGTAGCAGGGCTTAAGTGGAAGCACATGCGCCAGTGAGCCCGCAGCCCCAATTATAGTAACGTCTGTGGCCTCGGCTTCTCCCTGCAGAAGGAGCTCCGGTCCGGAGAACTTTGCTTACCGCTGCGCGGGAAGAGGGGGACCAAGCGGCGGCGTGCAAAATAAGAATCACGGCGGCCGTTGTGCGGTTAAATAAAGTCTGCTGTGACAAATCCGAAAGGAGAAGGAGCAGGCGGGGGCACGTTGAGATGAAAACAAAGCGATAGGGAGCTCCGGCTGTTTGGTCTGGTGTGAGAGAGAATTTCAGACTAAACCTCAGAGAGTTGGTCAGGAGTGGATCGTGATCCTTTGAAACAAACATCTGTGGAGTGCAGGGACCAAACAAACTCCAGCATCTTATCTGTCCTTTGTTTTCTTCTTTGTCTCGTTAGAAAAAAACAAATAGGTGGAAAACAGTTTTCAAGACTGCCCAGACTCCAGAGATCAATTTGTCAAGTTGCTAAAAGCACAAAGCATTAAAAGGCGGCAATAAAAGTTGTCTGTGGATTCTCTTCTCTTGCAGGAGAGGATGCTGAGTCAGAGCGGCATGAACGCACGGAGTCGAGACGTGTTTGGGCTCCGCTGCCTTCCAGGTAAGACCGTGACCGTGTTATGTAAAATGGTGTGTATATATATATGTTTTAGACTTTTGACTTGCTTGGATGCATCACTTCTAAATAGCAGTAGATGCAAATCAAGTGGCAGCTAATGACATTGAAATCCAATTGTGTGGTGCAACCTGCGTTGCCGAGTCAGGGGTCAAAAAATGCTTCACACTTCTTAAAAAAAAAAAAAATTGCATTGCACAGTGCAAGTTCCACAAAGGTTTAGACCAGGCATGGGCAAACTAAGGTCCCGGGGGCCATACGCGGCCCATTAAACTTTTTGATCCAGCTTGCAGAAATTGAAGAAATTATATTAATAGTGATGGTAATAGTAGTAATAAATTGCTGTATTTCATCCATTTTTTTCAAAGAGTCATTTCAATAAAGGGCAAAATAACCTGGGGTTTCAAAGACACATACTGTATGTTGTTGTAATGCTTTGTTCATTTTAAATTGACATCAAAGCACATGTTTTCTACATATCCCATGATATATATTATTTTTCCTCCTATGAGGTGGGTCACCAAAACACTCCGTCCATCTGCTCCTGCTCTGGCCCCTTGGTCCGATTTTAGAAGCCATTGTCCATGTGCATTTCCATGCACGTGGGAGAAAAATCCTGTGAAATACATAAAGCAGGTTATGAACCTGTTTATCTTATCTGTATCGGCAGCGTGTGAGGGTTTTTTTTCTTTAAAAAAAAAAAAAAAAAAATCATATTTTGCATTCCTTTTCTTTGTACTACCTAATCCTTCGCTATTGACGATTCCAAGAATCTCACATGTTTGAAAAATTCCTTTGACAAGGTTATAAATAAAAGCTGCAGAGATTCAAGCCGCTGCAGTCCAAAAAACGAGCTCAGTGCTCGGCCGCACGAAACCTTCAAAGGCTCTAAATAATAAAACAACAGCACAGCATGACCTTCACTTTACTGCTGCTGTTTGGCTCCGGCACGAGGCCAAACGCTGACGGTCGGCACAAGCTAGGCAGAAAACTCCTGCTGCTGCTGCTGCTGCTGCTGCTGCTGCTTGGTCTTGGAATTTCCACATTGCGTCCGTGGCAGCAGCTGGACCCGGAATGTTGCAGCAGGTGTTTGGCCTTGAGGATGGGCAAACATCTGCTGTCGGGAGATATGATGAGAGGTTTCTGTGGACAGTTGTGATGGATTCAGTGTTTTTTTTTTGTTGTTTTTGTTTTCTTTTAAATCAGTGAAAACTAATGTGAGGTGATGGATCGAATAATCCCCAATTCCACTGAGGAGATCTTTGAAGCGGTTGGTAATGGCTCCAGGATTGTGACTTGTGCAGGCTGCAGCACTCTGTGCTCGTCGCTGCCCCCTGCTGAGCTGCGACGCACCGCAGGGTTTATAACTGAACTCTTGCCAAACTCAATCAGCGGCAGAGCAGAGATGAGCCGCCAGCGCTGCTCTTCATCCTTCTTACAATGTGAAAGATTGCCCCTCGACTTCAGCTACCGCAGCATCCACACTGGTCTCCCAACTATTTACTCAACTTTATGTTCTTCATCTTCCTTTGAAGCCCCTTCATGGCGCTTGCAGTCGAACCTTCATGCCTTTTGTCACGACTAAAAGTATGCAGAGTTCTTCCACAATGCTAAAGTGTCTGAAAAGAAATGACGGAATAAAGCTTTTAAGGATGAGCAATATGCAAGATTTCCGACTTATTATTTATTGTTGAAACGAGTGTTCAAAAAGAGTTTTCTCTAACTTTTTTTGAACAAGCTACAGCAGTTTGTGCAACTTGGTTTACCAGAGTCAGTCCTTGCGGGTGATTTGTTGACTGATGGGGCAAGTTTGAAGAAATGTTTGGTGCACAGCAATTCCTCTGGTCTTTTCATAATCCCATAGACTCAACATCCTGCGGGAGATTTGCATTAGCGTGACAGCTGAGCAGACAATCTTCACCGGAGACGGGAAAATCTTTGGTGAATGTTTTTGCAATTTTATGTGAATTTGATGGAGAGATGCTTCTTTTCCAAATTAGTTGGGTTTTTGTCTATCTGCAACATGGAAGATCTCCTGAAGAAGCATACTGCACACACATGCACACGCATCCATGATGAGCTGCCTCTGAGGTTGTTTTTTTTTTATCCACTGTGCTATAAATCACTTCAGCTTCAGCCAGACCCTGACAACACGCTCTGAGATGCTATTCTTAGCTCTTAACGTTTTACTGTGAAACGTAGCGGTCCGGCCTTACTCTTCGTATTTTCTACACCCCGCCGGTGTCGTCTCCCGTCTCCACAATCCATCTTCCTCTTCACTCCTGCTCCGCTGGGCAGAGTAGACGTGCAGCAGCTTTCCTGTCTCATATTTAAACGGGGATTCAGAAGAAAGATGTGCTTTTGGCAGCGCTCCTACGCGGATCCGCTGGAATCACCGTCTCTTCTTCCGAACTGGGCCTCTGCGGTCGCCTCTGTAAACTGGAAATTAGTTCCTCTTAGTGAACCGTTAAGGCTGCTATGCAAAAGGCTGCATTTATTTACAGCAACAGAGGAGGATTTTTTGTTCGGATTATAGGAACTGAAATCCTTTGGCTGTGTGATCACCCGTCTAGATTATTTCTAATCCCCATGCGTATAACACAATTTCCTTTTGACCTCATAACTCGATAGAATGTTTCCTAAATCAGCAGGCTTTATTTCACATGTCTATTTGGAAGTTGGTTCATATTTGGGTGGGTTATATTTGTTGAGTTGCCTGTATTGCTGTTTGTTGTACTTTGTATTACTCTTTTGACTGGTACATGTAGCATATATTTTTTCATTCATGCAAAGCTCCATTTCGTTGCAAGAGGCAGCACTTCCTGCATGGAAAACCAATTTGTGACCTCTGCCGCAATTCATTGTGGGTGAGGACGCCATTGTCTCCAAAGCTTGTCGAGAGCAGAGAAAAATCCTTTACTGTCGTTCTGATCAAACTGACCTCGTGGCAGCATCCGCGCTGCACAGCCACAGTTGTCTACAAGCTAGCAGCAGCAGCAGCAGTAGCAGCAGTAGTAGCAGCGGCAGCACCAGTAGCAGCAGCACCAGCAGCAGTAGCAGCAGTAGTAGCAGCACCAGCTGCAGCAGAAGTAGCAGTGCAGTAGCAGCAGCAGCAGCAGTAGCAGCAGTAGTAGCAGCGGCAGCACCAGTACCAGCAGCACCAGCAGCAGTAGCAGCAGCAGTAGCAGCACCAGCTGCAGCAGAAGTAGCAGTGCAGTAGCAGCAGCAGCAGCAGTAGCAGCAGTAGTAGCAGCGGCAGCACCAGTAGCAGCAGCACCAGCAGCAGTAGCAGCACCAGCCGCAGCAGAAGTAGCAGTGCAGTAGCAGCAGTAGCAGTAGCAGCAACAGCAGCAGCAGCAGCAGCAGCAGCCGCAGCAGAAGTAGCAGTGCAGTAGTAGCAGCAGCACCAGCAGCAGTAGCAGCACCAGCTGCAGCAGAAGTAGCAGTGCAGTAGCAGTAGCAGTAGCAGCAGCAGCAACAGCAGCAGCACCAGCCGCAGCAGAAGTAGCAGTGCAGTAGCAGCAGCAGCAGCAGCAACAGCAGCAGCAGCAGCACCAGCTGCAGCAGAAGTAGCAGTGCAGTAGCAGCAACAGCAGCAGCAGCAACAGCAGCAGCAGCAACAACAGCAGCAGCAGCAGCAACAGCAGCAGCAGCGTCTTCCTGTCTTTGTCTCAGCTGAATCCTGTCCACCTCTTCAGCATCTCAAAGGATGCTGATTGGACAAGCCAGGCCGTTTAAATCCCAGACGTCCGGCCGCCTGCCAAGGCTTTTGTTTCGGCCCTGCTCGCAGCTGAAGACTCTCCCCTTCATCTGTCCCATCAGCATAAGAAATTCAGACTGCTGCTCGCAGACGTGTCTCGTTGCGGCAGTAGTTAACGGTCAAGAGCCCGGAGTCCGCAGCCGTCTCGTGTGACACGGGGGCGACGCGCCGCCGCCGTAACCGAGCTGGCCTGCGGGAGGGCAGAAGGATCGGGATTAGAGCCGCAGCGGTCCATAGGTAGATCATGTACCTTCCTCTGTGCTGCCTTCAGAGGAGGGGCCCTACTGTCCATTCACACGAGCGTGCCCAGAGGTCACGACCCCCCCGCGGAGCAACACAGCGATTCTTTCTCTCGTACGCTCTCGTGTTACTGCGGGATCAAAAGGCTGAGTGGCAGGACACTGGAGATATTGTCCGTATTGGAAAATACCCCCCACCCCCTCCCCATCACTTTTGCACCAACCTGAACACATTCACAGACCTGAAGACACAGTTTAATCTGCAGAGGAAAATACTCCCTGTATGACTTGCTTTGTATCTGCTGCATCGCGTCAGTCCCTGCTCTCTGAGCTCAGTACGCATCTCGCTTTGTTTTCCCCCTGATGAAACCAACATGTGGTGAAAACGCAGATGAAGTTTCTCCAAATGTCACTGGTTCCAGTTCGTGGTGCGGAAGCCAGAGAGATCTTTTGTCTTTGCACGAGTTTCGGAATGGATGGAAACGAGGAGCAAATGTTGAGGAAAAGGAGCGGAGGTGGATGAGACCCTGCCAGCCTGCAGGCTGCATTTTCCCAGGCGGCTCCCAGGCGCTCGTCCTCAGCTCACGTCCGTCTCGGCGACCGCATCAACAGCTGGCAGTCGGAGACGAGTGAGAAGGAAAAAGAAAATTCAAACATCAACATCCTGAGAAGAATCCTGTGCTTTTGAATACAGCCTGATGCAAGTGAAACCCTGATTACGTCTCTCTATGTTGGTGCTACCTCTCCCACATTTCTAAAGTGGTTGCATGTGAGGACCTGCTCATAAAATCATTGCTCACTTTCAGTGTTCCAAAAAACATGCAGCCTTTTCTCATGCAGTAAATCTAAAAGGCAAAAAAAAAAGGTTTCAATAAAACCTTAAAATGCTTTGTTTTTATCGTCCTCACAGCTGCGACTGTGTTTTGCTTTCTAAGCCACGCCCACGGTGGAAGGCAAGAAGGAAAACAAATATTGTGCGCTGTTGCTTCCAAATTTTGTGGTTGCAAAATATTGTCTGCGGTTCTCCGTTAAAATCCTGTTTGCATTTGCAAAACAGGTCAATTATGGCACTTGTTATGATTTTTAGGATTTAAAGGGAAAATAAGTAACAACTGAAGATAAAAAAAAAAAATAGATTTGATGATGAGGATTTTATTTGTTTGTTTGAGATGAACTTTTTGCTTGCAGAACAAGCACGACATGAACTCTTCCTCTCGTCCCACTGCTCACCTCCAGTTGAAGCACCTGCCAGGACAAAGCATCACTGCATAAAGTGAAACGACCCCGACATGCTGTCGGTTCTGTGTCTTCCTCTGCTTTTTTTCCCCTCTATGCTCTCAAATCTCCAGGCTTGCAGGAATGTTTCTGGTCGGTGGTACACCCTGGGGAGGGGTGTTCTTAGAGGCAGGCATGCAAAGCCACAAATTGTCCCTGTAAAATACGAGCTCTCAACACGTGTTTATTTGTGTTTCTCTCGAAGCGCAGCGAGCCTCCGCGACTGGATCCGGCTCAGTCGAGTTTAATTGAGAAGACTTTAGTTTTACTGTGTGGGTTTTTTTTAGTGGCTCGAGCACGAGCGTCATCACAGAGCAACACCCAACCACTGGAGCTCGTCTCAGGCAGAGAAACCATGCCGTTGTCAGGCTAGGACACTGCGTTCTTCCTCCCGCAGCGTAAACAAAGTCTTTCATCTGCTTTGTTTTCCTTTTTTCTTTGGTTTTTCTGTGCTTTGGAAAACATTCCTCAAGCAACAGAGGAGCTGTTTTCTGCGGCGGCTGGGCTCTGGTGCAGCAGCAGCAGCAGCAGTGAAGGAATTTGGTGCTTCCACTTTTCCGCTAAAAGTTACCGGGTCCTTCCTTGTAATTTCACGAAAAGCTCTGAGCGAAAATGAAAACACTGGCCCTGCCATGTGCCAAAATACTCCCATCACTATGGACAAAAAAAAGGCCCTTTTTTTCTTCCGCATTTACCCAATCCTGCACTCTGTTTCCATAGAAACCCACAGTCTCACTGACCCAGGTTTTGTTCCCCTGAAGGAGGCTGCAATAAAAGTCCCGTCTCACCTCTGTGCATGTGCAAGCGTGTGTGTGAGTTCTGGTGTAAATGTTGAGAGTGCTGTTTTTCCCATGAAAATATTCATACTTGAAAGAGTCGCTAACATTCAGGATTAGGGATAACAGGACAGCAAGTGGAGAGTTGGGTCACATGACTTAAGAAGATTTGAAAAATATGTATAAAATAGAATGGGTATCATTTTTTAAAATAGTGATTTAAAAGAAGTGTATTTTACGTAGGGTTCTGTGTGACCCAGGAATTACATCAGTGTTAGTTAATAGCGAAAACATCAGAATCTGTTTTAAACCGCCTACAGTGCTTTTATACAGTCATACATACACACTCCAATTTTAGAAGAATAAATCATTTTGTTTCAGGAGGTTTATTTTATTCCTTTGTGTTTGAGATCTTGTTTCTGTCTTTGTTGCAGACATGAAGCTATAAACAAGCCGTTATTTATAACTTATTTGTACGATGGCAGGCTTTCCCCCCCCCCCCCCCCCCTTTCCTTCTTCTTCCTTCCTGACCTGAGAAATCACCACTGTAGGCAACAACTGGAGGATGTGTGTTGTTGTTGTTGTTTCAAGGTGTTTGTTGCACCCACTGCCAGCCACCCCGGTGAACTTCCTCACTGTCAGTATTCTTCCTGTTATGCATCCGAGCCTCTGAATGCTCGGCCAAGTTGAACTCCATGAAGCACTTAACCCCCCCCCGACCCCTCACACAACCCCGAAGTGACCCATAATGAGTGTGATCCCCGACTTGTGTCGCATTAAAAATCCTGCCGCCTGCCTACGTCTTCTTCCCTCCGCCAGGCGAGTGCGTGCTGCAGAGGGCCGTCATGGTGAGGAAGAAGCTGAGTGCACGGGAAGGAAGAGGCTGGCTGTCCGGGACCCTCTTCTGCACCCACTTCAGAGTGGCCTTCGTGCCTCAGGACAGCCCCAAGCCGGATGTGAGTCCCTCTGCACAGCTGTTGGACGGTTCAAAACTAAATCCGCCCTCTCACATGTTGTTTTCTCCTCGTCACGCAGGACAATGCAGACCCGGTGCTCCTGGGGGATCACGATGTGGCTTTGGCCTCCATCGAGAAGGTGGTGGTGGGTGAGTAAAGCTTTGCATTCTTTGAGGTATTATTATATTTTTTTAAGAGCTGTGCCGAACCCTCGAGGACTTGCTTTTTGTTGCATCACAACAAGATCACGAAGCTGATCATGTGACACCAATCACAAAGGTCTTTTGCTACAAGGTGGACTGTTTGCAACGTGTTTCTGTTTCAAGCGCCGACTCCAGCTTTTATTGGTTAATCTTTTCAATTTTATTTTATTTTTTTGATATCTGTCATGTGTTGGTGAGTTGTAAGGAGAAAGATATGCTTTGGAAAACACTGACATGAGACAGTGCAGAGAATATGTTGTTCCTGCTAAACCGTTTTAAATTCCATCTGTCTAACCTCATTTATTTAAAGCCAACAGTTGGATTGAATATTAGCTAACAGTGATCGGCGGGCAGTCAGTCAGAGCATCTCTGCTTTCAGTGCCTCCACAGAGAATGAAGGAGCAACTTTCTCATTTGTGTTGCACTAATAAAGTCCTTCCACATGCACTCAGGTGGTTTTAATAAAGAACTGAGTCACTGTGCTGCATGCAGACGAGTCACACTCCAAATGGCAGCAGAGGTCGGAAAATCTGTCACCTCACGGAGAAGCTGGAGGCTCGTGCTCTTGGTTTGTCACTCATGTGTGACAATCAGAGAGTGCACACTCATTAGTGCAACAGCAACCACCTGAGCTTGTTGTTTTGGGCTGATGATGTCCTCGTCCTCGTCCTCGTCTCTTTCTGCAGTGGGCCCAAACAGAACCAAGCTGGTGACTCCAAACTCCTCTCTGAAGTTCACCCCGGAGGAGCTGGTGCTGTACTGCAGAGACATGCGTGTGATCTGCTTCCTGTTTGATCGCCTCACTCCGGACACACAAGTCCTGGAGGTGCGTGTCCACGTCGTGATGTCCTCTGTCGTCGTAGTGATTCCCATCTGTGCAGATGATCCCACTCGGCGTGCTGATGCTAAAAGTCTCTCCTCAGATGACGTACACCATCGCCAAGACCTACCAGCCGCCCAAACCAGGGTCCGTGCTGTCATTCCAGAACGCCGCCCTGGGGAGTGTAGGTGAGCAACACTCTCCCAATTCCTGGAAGATGACAAAGCTTGTCTGAGGCCGTGAAAGTTGTCCAACAGGGAGGAGTTTGGTCCCTTTTGGAAGACGAATGGAACCCATGGGAAGTACTCAAGTTAAAGCTCAGTGACTACAAAGAAGTTGGTGTATGGTAGCAGTGTAGGATTTGAATTATTGCATATTTTCAAGCTAACTTTATTTTGCGCAAAATGCTGCGTTTCCTGTGGTGCTGTTTAGCTCCATCAAACCTCCTTAAAATGCTGAAAAATCCTGATTTGTCCCTGAGATATAAAAAAAGAAAGATATATTTTTAACATATTTTTAGACTCATTACATCATTAAGTTACATGTTGTAGTTTATCAGTAACTCTGGCCATCATTCAGTTTAGTTTCTGGTGTTTTTTTTTGCCTTGCGGCGATGAATATGCATCTAAAAAAAACAGCTCAGTGGAAGTGTGATGGAAAAGCCCACGCAGATCAGGAGAGCAGCGTGAATATCTTAGTCATGTGGTGTGTGTGTGTGTGTGTGTGTGTGTGTGTGTGTGTGTGTGTGTGTGTGTGTGTGTGTGTGTGTGTGTGTGTGTGTGTGTGTGTGTGTGTGTGTGTGTGTGTGTGTGTGTGTGGCCTGAATCTTCTCTGTCTTCCTGTTCACCCGGCACCTCCAGTAAGAGACCACAGTTCCACAGCATGCTCAGCACCAGCCTGTGGTTGAATTTAAAGGTCCCCATTAAACCTGTGAAACCTGGGACATCACCATGGGCTGATATCCACAGCTGTGCATTTTTGCACACACTCTCTAAGAAGTAGAGCGAGCAAGACGAAGTAAAGAAAAGACTTTTCACACATGATGAAAACATTCCAGTCACAATGACTCAGCGGGCCTCAGCTAAATTATACCAGCTGCAGCCAGGCCTCGCCGCAGCCTTCAGCACAGCAACGTGACCCCGTCTATTCAATACATTATGCTATGTCAGGGCTATACGGGGCTAATCAGGCCGTGAGTGACACTTGTCAGCTGATAAATGAATAATTCAGGTTGAATGACCCTCAGTTCACCTCTCCCTGAGAGGTCAAGTGTGTGCGGCTGTGGGGTGGCCTAGCTGGGACGTTAACCTCCATCTTCGCCAGGCAGCACTGTACTTTTTAAGTTTTGTTGGCACCTGAACAGGATGGTTGTGAGCCAAGCTAATGCGAAAGCGGTTAGCATGCTGCCACCGTTTGAACAGGACACAACGTGCAACAAGCTGCCACTGAAGGCTATTCAATGCAATAGGCAGAAGGTTTGTCCGGTCTCTTCATGTGTGGTTCCCTTTTCCAAATGTTGTCGATTGGCCCTTTGTGAAATAAAGCCAAGGGATTTTATAGACATTCCATGTGGTTAGCCCTGTTTTCTCTTGTTTTAGTAATGAAATTCTTCCAATATGTGTATAGAGTTTGAAAAAAACCAAAAAAAAACACAGAATCTTCCCATTAGCTGCTGAACTGGTACAGCAGTAGTGTACTTGTTCCTGTGTTTTCACACCAAAAAGCATCAGAGCTGCTCTGGCACCCCCTGACACCCAGATATGTAACACGTGACGCCTTTGAATCACTCTGCCTCCAGAGATGAAGCAGTTCCTTAGCAACCGTCGGCGGGACTCCCACATGAACTGGTGCGAGTCGGTTTCGGACTGGGAGCAGGAACTGGAGAGGTGCGGGGCTTCGGGGTGGAGAGTCAGCTCGGTCAACGACCGCTTTGAGATGTCCACCAGGTAAAATTCACATCCGTCCAAGCGGGAGGAAAGTTTTAAAGCACCGTTTGATAAAATAAGAATAATCCTCACGTTTCGCTTCTTCTGTCTGTTTCCTGTCAGCCTGCCGAGGTTCATCGTGGTTCCACAGAAGGTTCTGGACACAGAGCTGAAGAAAAGTTTTGCGCACTTCAATGAAGGACGCATCCCTGTGAGTATTAGCAGTACCGAGACGCATTCTGAGTTTGATCTTCTACACAGAAACGTTTTCTGTTTTATTTTTTCATCTATATATAACAGAGGGCACAGACATTTTAGGTTCAGAAGCTGCCATGGAATACATATTTTCCTTTATCCCTGTAGGTTTTCTTCAGAAAGAGTTTCAGTATTTTCAGGTCTTTTACAGGAAACCTGTGGGGGTAAAAAAAAAAAATCATTCACTCGTCCTTCCCAGGTGTAAATGTAAATGTTATTTACCTCAAAACCTTCGACTCCAGTCATCCATCTTCCAGTCGTATTCTCCTGCTTATTATCATGCCTGTGATATGGATCACAGAGACGAGTGGCGGTGCCTTCAGGGCCTTCAGGGGACTTTTGGTTGTCTGCGACGTGTCATTAAAGGCTGAAGTGGTGTTTTGTGTTTCAGCGCTGGTGTTGGAGGCACCCTCGAGGCAGCGATCTGCTGAGAATGGCCAGTTTCCAGAACAACATCTACTACGAGAAGGACGACGTCAGGTGGGCCAGGTGTTTGGATTCTACTGTGTGTGTGGTTTTAAATGGTTTTACTGCGCAGATACGTACTTGAGTTAGCTTTTATCCATTACATCCACTCTCAAGATTGTAACATCCAAGGCATTATGCAATAAATCCTCAGCATCATGTTCACGTGACAATTCTTTGTGTGCGGTACTTGAGAAAGAGGCAAATAAAGTCACGCAAAAAGTGCAAACACACATCAAAACACTTTGGCGCCACAACGTACGACAGAACTTGACGTTGCACGCATGGTTTCGTGCCCCACTGCAGGAACCTGGAGATGGTCCTGTTTGGCTGCCAGTCGTCGCTGTGTGTGGTGGTGGAGCTGGGAGAGGAGCTGCCCTCGCCTGCAGACATCCAGTTGGCTCACGGCCGCCTGCGTTCACTCTGTCTGGGAGGTGGGGGCAACACATGGACTCACACACACAGATGTGTACATGCTGGCGACGCGGAGAGAGAAGCAGCACATCTCAGGAAACATTGCACCGGCAGTGAGATAAGAAAGAAAAACCTAATCCAGCATCTTCTATAATGTCAGCCTGAACAGTTTTGTCTTCTTGGGGGAGGGCAATCATTTTATTTTTATATTCTTCACTTGATTTGAACCGCTGAGCGCACCCAGGACATTCTGTTCCCATCTCTCATCTCTGCCATTTTGAGGCTGTGCAGCTGAAAAACAGGCTTTTGTGAAGACACTCTTTGTTGTTGTCATGCCTGCAAACACACGCACACATACACACACACACACACGCTCCAGATTCCACGGCTGGGTAAACACGGAGGGATGACAAGCTCATGGTCATCTGCAACCACCAGGGCCCGCAGCAGAAACGCTGACCCGAGCACACACACACACACACACACACACACACACACACACACACACAACACAAACACTGCGCACACACAGACAATGTGTGGAGGTCGCTGGTTCTCACGGTTCACACAGTTGTCAGCTCTCTGTTGTTTGTCCTTATGTGTGAGAACCTCAGCACTGTTCACACACACACACACACACACACACACACACAGGGAGTTCAGGATGGACTTCGTATTATCTGCAGAGTTCTGGTGACAGGCTGGCCACTGATAGAAGACCTGGGCAGAGTAGCATCATAGAATGCATTAAAAGTCACGTGATCTCCAAATGAATTCCGTCTCTCACTGTTTTAACTTTTAGATATTTCCACGTCTGTGTCGGTGCCTGATGACAAGTGGTTGTCTTCCCTGGAAAGCACCCGTTGGCTGGACTATGCCAGGTAACGGATCTGGGGAGAATTCAAAGTAAAATGAAGTTTGATGTATTGAAACCTTTTTAAAAATTTACACTCCAGAAAGGAAATTGTGTTTGTCATTTCACCAATGAAGACAAATCGGTTTCAACAGTTTTATTTACCTCCTTGCGAACCCGAATGACTCTAAACTAGTGAACCGAGTAGCTTGTGCAGCTTTCAGGAAGTAACACCACAGCTGTCGACTCTGCGGTAAAGGAAACCAACCTGACCGCCGGCGCTCATCTCTGACTCCGTGTCGCCTCAGGTCCTGTCTGAAGAAGGCCTCGGAGGTCGCCTGCCTTCTCCGCGGAAGTCACCTGACCGTGGCGCTGCAAGGTGAGTCACATGACCCGCAGGGCTAAGCTCGTATTATTCGATCCATTCATAATTCACGGCGCCTCCCTCTCATTAATCCCGCATTGGGGTCGGCGTGCGCACTGGGCCGAGCGTGTACGCTCACGCTCGATAGGCCTCCGTACAACGCGGCTTTAAAGACACACTTACACCTGCAGAGAGGCAGCGGCCTGCTGAGGAGTCTCCTCTTGTTCCTGATTGATGGCATGACAAGCCGCATGTATTATTGATGAGGTAAACTCATCTCCAGACTCTTTTATGCGGCGGCAAAATATCAAATGATGTGTTTCGACCGGGGGAAAACACCGCCGTATTTGCAGTATAAACAAACGTCAATCAAACATTGTTTTCTCAGTAAGATGGAAAGTGAGCTCATCAGGTAAAATAAAAAAAAACCCTCACTGATGTGGGTCTCCACTGGATCAGCTCAAGTGTTTGTGGCTTGTCTGATGCAAAAGTATCCACGTGTTCATTCCTGCAAGAAATTCCAGCCCGTTCCGCTACTATGCTCCTACTATCCATGCTAATGTGTCCAGCAGCTGCTGTTGGGCAGCTAGCGACAAGATCCTCCTCTCTCTCTCTCTGACGTGGCTCCAGCTGAGGTGCACAGAGCGGGCAGCAGAAGGGAGTCTAACTGGCATCCTCCCTGAGTGTTTTCTGACGCTCGCTCTTTCACGCTAGAGGCTCATTAGCTCATTAGCGCGCGACAAAGACAACAGGACGCTGGCTGTTTGTTCCTCAGCTGATCATCAGCTGTTGGGCCGTTGGATCGGGTGACAGCCGAGACGGCGGCGAACCCCGACGACCTCAGGGGTCAGACTCACTTTCACCTCAGCGTTCCAACACGTCTGGTTCTGCAGTCCAGGCTGCTAACAGAAAAAATGCATGTTTTTCCCTTGATTTGGTGCCGCAAGGGCCCTTTAAATGTTTAAAGGAAGGTTCACAGACATCTCCTGCTCCTGCAGCAGCGCTTCTGTCTTTCCAATCGAATATGCTGCTTACAGCAGTGACTCACTCTGATGTTTCACTCTGCAGCTTTTCACCATCATTTCTTTTCTGTGTCACTCATATCTGCACTTGAATCAGTGTGGGTTAAACCTGCCATTGCTTTTTTTCTAAACAGAAGAACATTTCTGAGAAAGAATAGATGTTAGATAGACAGATAGGCAGATGGATAAAACTCACCACAGCCACGCAATCAATACAGACATTTACATGTTTGTTTTTTCCGCTAAACAACACTGGTTTCTCTTTGACGTGTGTCTGCTCTGCTGCTGCTGCCGCTGCCGCTGCCGCCGCTGCTGCCGCTGCTGCCGCTGCTGCCGCTGCTGCTGTCGTCCTCCAGAGGCAGAAGACCGGGACATGAGCTGCGTGGTGTCCAGCCTGGTGCAGGTGATGTGCGACCCCCACTGTCGGACCCAGCGAGGCTTCCAGGGCCTGGTGCAGAAGGAGTGGGTGACGGCGGGGCACCGCTTCTACAGCCGCGTCAACCACCACCGCGACAACGACAAGGAGGAGGTGAGCGAGGGCGAGACGGGACGCCGCCGGGCTTCGTTTCCACCTCGTCCATCGTCATTTGACACAAACTCCATTTTCTGCACCCAACCCCACCCCAACCTCCCCCACCCTCGCAGGCGCCCGTCTTCCTGCTCTTCCTGGACTGCGTGTGGCAGCTGCTCTACCAGTTCCCCTCCCGCTTCCAGCTGACCAACGACTTCCTGTTGGCGCTGCACGACAGCGTCCACCTGCCGCTCTTCTCCAGCTTCCTGGCCAACTGCCAGCGGGAGAGATGCAAACGCCACCAGGTACGGGACACCCGAGCCCTCCCGTGCAGGCTGAACGGACAGGAGTTTTCTGACCGAGACTTTTTTTTCCTGTCCGTTAAAGGGACGGTCCACTAAAATTCACATTTCACCCACTCCGTGTTTACGCCCCCCACTTTTGACTCACTGGTGAGATTAACTAATCCGCATGATCCTTCTGGAGATTCACAAAGGGAAATAATTCCAGCCAGTGTCAATACACTGGCTCACGCTGGCCCCAGGCTAAAACTTAAAAACAACAACAACAGAACATAATGGTGTCTGCGTGCTCCTTGTGTGGCGTCATCAGAGCGTTCCGGAAGTCTGGCAGATCAATTTGTCTGCAAAAAAAAGCCAACATCCTCAACATGTTTTTCAGATCAAAACCATCCACTGCAGCCTCCTCATGTTTGATTTGTTTGACTTGCACTGGGTCGTCGTTCTTTACAACCACTGTGAAAATGCCAGCGGTCTTTGTTAAACTGTGTTTTCTGGCGAGAAACAAAAGGTTGAATTTTACGGGGAAGCGTCCTTTCCAAACAAAACCCGCTGCTTCTTCCCTCTTCCCTCTTCCCTCTTCAGAATTCAGGACAGTCCTACACTCCCGTCAACGGTTGGAGAGACACACTCCATTCAGACTCGTCCCCGGACCCATGTGACCCGCCCCTCCCTCCTGTGTGGGACTGGGCGCTGCAGTACAGCCAGCAGAGGCGGGACGCCTTCACCCAGCCTGTCCCTCCTCTTCCTCCGGCCCAGCCGCTGCTCAACGGCAACCTCAACACCAACCCCGATTCACACAGGGTGAGTGCAAGAGGCCGACCGCTCCTCCGGTGTCTGAGCTCCCTCTAGTGGCCGAATGGAGCACTCTTGAGGAGAACCTTGCTCATCCCTGCATCTGCACAGTTGACTGTCCTTTGGACGTCTGCTGTTGTTTATTTGTTGTGTATAGATTGACTTGAATGTTCCTAGTAACGGCTGCATAGTTTGTTTCTTGGATTATTTTTAGTGCTGCAACAGTGTTGTTTTCCAATTTGGGATCAATAAATTACATCTATTCTGTTATATTCTAAGGCTGCGTTCAGACTGGGCCACATTACTGACCCATCTGACAGGTTGCTGTAGCAACGGAGGCGTTGTCCAGCATAGCGTGTAGTGTGTGACGTCATATCATTGCGACAGCGGCACTTGTTGCCATGCATGTCCTGGAGCTTGGCTTGAATGGAGCAACAGTATCTCCCCACACACTGATGAGCCAATGAGGTTCCTCCTCTGTCCAGGCACTGCTGCTGTGTTCTACTGCTTCTGTCTGCTCCATTAGGTTACAGCTCCGCACCTGGAATGGCGCTCGCTGCTCCGGCGCTTTGGGTTTTGCGTCGCCTAGAGTGACGTCACAGACGGTCAAAACCCATCAGTGTGTTTGGAGCTGTTCACACTGAGACGCATCTCTTCCAAATGCCATTTGAAACTCCCTCCCAAATGTGGTTTCAATCCCTCTTACAAAAATCGCTTTTCATGTGGTCTGTGACTGTTCAGACTACACGAGAGCTATCCGGTTTCAGTCTGAATGGCAGTCTGAACAAGGACTAAATCTCCACGCTCAGCTGGCATCTGTGAGGCAACAGCACCCTCCTGTGGTGGAAATGAGACGTGCTTCAAGTGCACTACTTGCAGCTGTGTTTAATTTGTGGAAGGCCGACACATTTTAGATACTCTTGTAATTCAAATTCCTTCCTTGAAATCTCTTCATTCACAAGATAGCTTTACTCACACTGAAATCTCTTTCCTATTGTTTCTTTCAAGTTAGTTAGTTAGTTTTTCCAACTTAACTCACCTCTTCCTCCCTCACCCAGTCTGACGCCGTCCCCGGCTCCGTCTTCCTCCTCTCTCGGGGGACCTTCTCCTGTCCCGCGAACCTGCTGCCCTGGCGCGGCAGCGGCGGCTCCAGCGTTTACAAGAAGAGCCACCGGAGGGCAGCGTCCTCCGAGAACGTGCCTGGCCTGGAGCGGCTGCTGAAGGCCTGGGCCCTCACCGAGCTTCCCTGCGGCCTCGGCTCCTCCTCTTCCTCCAGGCCCCAAGGACCTCTCGACCCCTACGAGCCTCTCCTTCCCCTCCTCACGGGACCCTGCATGGGCCTCTGGAGGGAGTGCTACCTCCGGGGGGCGCTCCATGCTCAGGTAGGTTGACAATAATGTCATAAATCATTTTTTTAAATTTTTTTTTTTTTAGATTTCAGACTCAGAATAAACCATGACCATCAACCAAGACTTTGAGTCGTGACCTCCTCTGTGCGTCTCCGCCGTGACTCGGCCGCCCCCGGTCCTCTGCGTCCGTTCCCGGGGTGACGTCATCCCCTTGAAACGCAGATCAGTTTGAGCCAATGACAGCGAGACCCTCTGACACAGCCTCGTCAGTCTCACCCTTTAGTCACATCTGAGCGCTGCAGCCTCGCGCGTGCGTCGCCGTGGTGACGGTGAATAGAGTCTGCCGGCCGTGTGGGCGGCGGTGGCGGTGAGCTCACCTGCTGAACGGGCCACCAGTTCACCAACTGAGTGTTTGGTGTGAATGAAACGCTGTTTGAAAAAAAAAAAAAAAAGTGATGCACAAAAAGGTGTGTAGAAATCATTTCCTCTGGATTTCTCCATTACGTAACCCTCTGAGCAGCGAATTGAATTGCTGCCATTGATTAAATCTGAAATCCATACCTTCAAGCTGCTCGTCACTGCGTTCAGTAGCTTTGTTGAGCCTTAGCGGGTGAGAGGTCAGTGTGTCAAATTTGGCTTGATCTATGATTTTTATATTGGTAAAAGTTTAACCGACTGCCTATAAATACATTAATAAAAGTGTGTATTCGCAGTACGATAAGAGTAATTTTGTTTTCCTATGATTATCATATAGTATATAAGAATAAGCATCCTTGTTAGCTGTCCTCTGGCAGCCACATTTTTGAAGGAAGCCGTCCTGATGGTGCCCTGAATACGAAATACACTACCAGGCTTTCTTAAAAAAAAAGAGATGTACACACTGGACCTTGAATACTGAAACCAACAGAACTAAAAAAGTTTTCTAAGTTGGAGCCTTTCAAGATGGATGCACAAGATTGCAGACACCTCACACTTCACACTGCATTGCAGCAGTTGATCCTCTACAGCATCAAATACGCTATCAGCTGTGGATTTTACTCAACTTTAGCTCAGCACGACCTCTAACTGGCTGTTATTATTGTAAGAGCAATTGATTTGAGCATATTAGCCACGTTGATGCTGCAAGGCTGCCATGAACGAGAGCGTCCGACCTCGTTGACGGTGATGAATTCCTATCCCCAGGCGTTCTCCCACCCCGTCTCTGCAAACCACGCCCACCCGGTGGAGCGGCTGGCTCGCGAGGTGCAGCAGCTCAAAGACAAGCTGGCTCAGGTGTCCGCCGGTACCCCGCACTCGCCACCGCCCGCCAAGGTCGCCGAGCCGCGGCGCAGCGACACCAACCTGAACCAGAACACCAACAACGGCACCTTCCTCTTCCCGGCCCAGAGGCCCCAGGGCCCGGCGGGGCCCCGGGCGGTGCCCGCTCCTACCTCCACCAACCACCAGACCTCCAGGGGCCCGCCGCCCTCCTCGGCTCCGCCCACCAGGCCTGCCCACAGGGACGCCGGCGGCAGCAATAAGCAGAGCTTCCTGTTTGGGGACTTGTCGGCGAGGGAGCAGCAGCAGGTGCACTACTACGCAGCAACCAGCAACGCCAAGCTGCCGAAAGGCAGCGGCTCCTCCATGGCGTCCTGAGGGGCGTCATGTGACCAGGTCTCGGCAGGCGACGGCAAGGAGAGCCGATCGTGTTTCCTGTCTGAGTATGAAGTAGTCGACGCAAGAGCTGCGGACTCTGCCTCTCATCTTCAGTACTGTATCGCACAATGTGACCAAGTGTTTTCTATATTTGTACAGGAGGTCCCAGTATTCAGCATCCCACCCATGAACACGTCCACCGCCAATACAACAAGGGCTGAGGATGCTTAAAGGGAAAGCAACACCCCAACCCAAAAATTACATTTCACCCGTTTACTACTCACCACTAGAGGCCACCGGAGGCTCCTTAGTGGGTTTTGCAGTGGAGGGGAAAGAAAATTCCACCCAAAGCCAAATTCACACGATTGTGATTTGGTCCACTAGTTTGTCTTACTCAGAACTGAAGCCGTCAGACTCAGCAGGAGGCCGCAGTGGGTATGTTTGCTAAAAACACGGTGTTAACGTTGCCATCTCCAGTCAAACTTGGAGCACAGAGTCTTCCAGACACTTGCTGACCTGCTGTCTTCTTCTCCTGATGTCTCTCTCTATCACGTTGGTGTGTAGGGCTGCCGCCAGGTAGGTCTTGGGTGGGCTTTTGTTTCCCTGCCACGTGAGGAGAAAATTGGTTGAAATTTTCAATGTCCCTTTAATAATGCAAACCAAGGGCCCCGTCTTACAGCAGCAGACACAGTGTCTCCCTTTAAAGTGGACAAGTCGTCTTTTTATTTTTAGCTTCTTATCCAAAACGGCCTGCAGTGTGGGCTGACGTGATAAGGCGACTGTTGAAGGTACTTCAGTGTCTGGAATAGGTTTTTGTTTTTTGGCAACTAGCCCTTTAATTCATTTACAGCTTTGTATATTTTTTTTCTTTGATCTCAACACACAGAGAAAACGCATCATCTTTTTACAACGGTAGCATCTACTAGGTTTTTGTTTTTTTTGGATCGCCGACTCTGTTGCGCTCCAGTGACACGGATATGGAATTTAGGGCATCAGAGCTATTTTGGATTTTGCTCTGGTGTCACTGCGCTCGCCGGCGAGAAGCCGACTTTCAGTGCGTTGCTAGCCAGTGTCACGGCAGTCGCGGCTTTTAGTGGCTGCAAGCTGTCGCAGTCTAATTCCTGGCTTCCCTTCGTGGCGGACACACTCGTCCAGGGCTTCAGTATTATTATTGTTATTATTATTATTATTATTATTATTATTATTATTATTTTATTTTTCTGTATTTTTCCATGTTTCTGAGCATCATCCGTCGGCGTTTTATCAAGTGTCATCCTTGAATCGTTTCTCACCAAATGAAGTATTACACTCTGAGGAGTCTTTCATAAATCTGAGGGTGGCTTGAATTTCTTCAGTCAAAGGGAATTCTGATCTCCTCCGGTCTTTGCTTTAGAGTTCGTCCGGCTGGCTCCTGCGGCTGCCTGCTGATATATTAGCATGCAGCCGGCCTCGAGGTCAAGGACTTGGAGAGTGTCGGACTGTTTCCAGAGCACAAAAGGAGAAGCCTTCGCTCCTGCGCCTTTAAATACAGACACTTTTGTCTTTGGCTTGTGTGGGTGTCAAGTAGGCGGACTAGCGTCATTCCCACACGGGAGCAAAAGAAAAACAAAGTCCCAGCGTGTTTTTGAAAATCCTATTTTTCCGCAGGTTAGCAGTCAGGGCCGACGCCGGCCTGTGAGCGGTACCTCACCCGAGAGCACTTAGAATACATACTGATGTACACATTCTTCATTTTAAAGCTCATTAACGTCAAACTTCTTCTGGGATGGTGACTCTTTGATTTTGCCATTCTCGAAAATAAAACATCAACTTTTTCTTGTTGCACAAAAAAAAGAAATCTCATTAGATCTTTGCTGAACCTGTTGGTCTGTTTAATTACATAATTGAATGTTTTGTGCTTCTTTTTTGGTACGAATGTCACATTAATTTGCCAGATGTACATATTGTTTTTTTTTTTTGTATCAGCATGTTTTGATCCTGATAAATTAAAAAAAAAAAAAAAAAGTCATCACTTTATAAACTCTGCATTTGTGAAAAAGAAACCCCGCAACGGCGCCACTCTTAATTTTATACACAGTTCACAAACTTTATTTTCTAACAAAATAAATATTTACATACAATCTGGAACACGTAAAAAGAAGCATGTACAAAGAGGGTTAAAATGTAAAATCCAGCCATCCTCGCATGATATGTATCGTCGGAATAAAACCTCATGTGCAAAAATGCTCTCACAGGAAAGGTGAACTGGCTTGACAGGGAATGTTAGAAAATATATAAATATATATACTGCACGGTCGAACCAGGTAAAACTCTACGTTGGTCTCCCCAACATCGTGTTCCCAAGAAGTCGGTAGAAAACCATCATGCTTTTTAAAAAAAACAAAAAAACAAAAATATACTGCAGTTTTTCCATGTTGCTTCACCACATTTTTGGGTCAGACAGAAACAGGAGGAGGCGGAGGAGGAGGAGGAGGAGGAGGCCCCTTCCCCACCTTTATTACGACAACATGCACACTGTCAACCACCTATTTTGGCACTTGGACCACACGGATGTCGGTGACGAGCATTCTCTCGCGGATGGCGGCCAGTTAGTTTGCAGTCCATGTCTGCACAAAGCTATCATGGCAGAGGCAGCGCGTTCAGAATGAAAGAGAAAGAAAGAAAGGAAAAACCAGCAGGGGAGGCAGGAAGTCCAAACATCAACCTCATCCCCAGCGACTGCCGTGCTCCTTCCCTGCAGATGTCGTTGTCGTCTGCTGCTGCTGCAGGGTCCCAGAGGGCCCGTAGAAGTAGCCAGAGGATGAGGGGCCCAGGCCCCCGAGCTGCCGCATGGACTTGCAGACGGGGCAGGGGTACTCGGAGAGACCCTCAATGTCCTCGAAGGCCAGGTTGACGATCTGGTCGCAGCAGGGGTCGCAGTACAGGTGTCCGCAGGAGAGGCGCTTCAGCCGGGCCTCGTAGGTGATGCAGCACTGGCAGTGCGGCAGGTCGGGCCCCAGCGACAGCGAGCCCGTCAGCGAGCTGCTCTCCAGGCTGCCGGCCTGGCTGGAGCCGTGCTTGGTGGGCGACCTGAGGAGGAAGAGGAGGAGGAGGAGGAGGAGGAGGTGAGCTCAGTGCAGGTGGATTGCAGGATTATGAAATAAAAGTCTGTCTTTCTACCCTTTTGTAACCCATCTGGGATGAAACATCTCCCAGTTTTAACACTGAACACTATGACTGGCTCAATTACAGTGCCATTTGTAACTCAGGGTAAAATCTATTTGTCAAATTTCACATTACGAAACAAAGCTTTGAAAAACAGGAAGCTACAACAAAGGCAACAAAGCTGAAAAAAAGCCAAAACTGCCACTTTGTAAAAGATGCTTAACGCAAGATTTGCAGATCCTGCTTTTATTTTACAAGGGTGCCCCCAGGAGGTCCTAGGATAATAAGTGCATGATGTTGTGAATATTTTCCAATTCTCACTGGGGCTTTAAAGAAGAAAAGAAAGGAAAAGGTTCCCTGTAAGGAACTTTTATGTTTCAAGCAACAGAAGCTTAGAGGCAAGGTTTAGATATCAAGTTATGAGTGAAAAAAAAAGTTGAACTCATGCGTTGTGACGGCGAGGAAAAACATCTCGTACTTTTAATTTGAATGTAAAAAAAAAACAAAACAGCGGCTCGGCTGAGGCGCAGACGCTGATGCATGTCATGGCTTCCTGTTTCCAGATGACCACAAAGGAAACCCTCCCCTGCACCATCGCCCCTCTATGACTCCAGAACGGTAAATCGACAAACAGCTCAGAGTGACTCACAGCGAAGCCTACAGACTGTCACAAGACTGAAAACAACATCTCAGAGCCACAGGTACTGTATAGGAACACAACACAGTATAGTGTGTTAACCCACTGGGGGGGGGGGGGACAATTTAGACAAAACGTCTCATATTTTTGTCAGAAAAATATGATAATTTCTTTTTTTTTTTTTTAAAAAGTCACTGCACCGCAGCACTGAAGCAGGCTTTAATGATTTCAATGGCTTCAGCCTTCTATTCGGTGGCCTGTGACACCTGTAGAGACATGTTCCAATAGCTGATCTGAACACAGCCGAAACAGGTTTAGCCGTGTGTGTGTGTGTGTGTGTGTGTGTGTGTGTGTGTGTGTGTGTGTGTGTGTGTGTGTGTGTGTGTGTGCGTGTGCGTGTGTGTGTGTGCGTGTGCGTGTGTGTGTGTGTGGCCAGCTAAATGAGGCTGCATGTGCTTCAGTAGAACGTGAGTAGATGGTTTGAATTCGTTTTAACGGACTAGAAACCTGCAGTGTGAACGCAACCCGGGCTGGAAAAACTCCAGGTCCACGTTAAATTACCAGAGCCAGCCATAAAAGTCAAATTCTCTCAGAATGAAATGGTCATTTCCCGATAGGAATTCAATTGTATTGATTCATTTATCCCGATCTGATCCTTCGTTTCATACACACCGACACACACACACACACAGAGAGAGGGGGAGAGTGGGGAAAAACCGTCAATGAGCGCAGTGAGGAGGATTATGGAGATAATCCTGAGAGAGAGAGAGACAGACTGAGATGTGCGGCTTTTTAAATATGAAATCATTTCCAAGAGGGAGTCAGAGACGGATTGCAGGCCGACGGGTCGGGTGCTCACCTCGTCGACGAGGAATCTTTGAAGCAGTCGAAGCTGAGAGCCGCCAGGATCCTCCACAGCAGGTCCATGCTGCCTCCTCCTCTTCCTCCTCCTCCTCCGCCTCCTCCTCCTCCTCCTCTCATGGCAACAACATCCGCGGCTCGGCCACCTGCATTTTCTCACGGCGACACACAAACCAGCTCCGGCCGGGGCTCCGTCGTCTTTCAATTAAACGCACAACAACGGCGGCGTACAAATGTATGCAAGCCCCGCCCCCTGACCCCCCGTCTCTACCCACGCCGAGTTATTTCCTCAGGAGGAGGATGCGCGCAGCCGTCAGCATCGTCCGTCCGTCCGTCCGCAGGCACGACGGGGGAGGCGAATCGAGCGCTTCTCCCTCATGGTGCGCGCGTGTGCGCTTTCAACGCTCTCTGCCGCCGCGTCTCTCTCTCCTCCTCCTGCTGCTGCTCCTCCTCTTCCTCCTCCTCCTCCGCCTCCTCCTCTCGCTCAGCTGAGACGCGCGCATCAATCAGAGAGGAGCAGCCAATGAGCGCAAAGTGGAGCAGGAGAGCACGCGCGCATCGCACCCCCTCCAACCCCCAACTCCCCTAGAAATAGTGCACGACAGCTCTCCGAGCAAACGATGGTGATTATTTCCGGGTGAAATTATCAGAAAAGAGAAATGAGGGCGTTTAATTGGCGGAATTCCCTTTAAAACTGACTTTACAAATGCTGTATTTTTATTTAATTTAATGAATGTATATTTGAATTATATACTTTTACTTCCCCCCAAAAAAAACCAATTCAAATTTTTAAACTATTATTCATGTAAATACTATTGCATGAAAATAGAAAAGTGAAAGTGTTTGGTTTCGCTCTCTGGAAACATTCCTCCTTTGAAACACTAGATGGCGACAAATCAAAAGTAAACACGTTCAAATCAAACCTTTTTTTCCTCATGATTATGACAATAAAACGCTAATGACTCCACTCAACTTTATTATAGACCCATTCAAATTCACTAAAAACTCGCCCCGGTGAAACATCAGTGAATCCCGCTGTGAACTCCGGCAGAGCTGGAAACCCAGACTCTCCCTGTCACGAAAGTCCATCGACCACTCAGCCATCACGGGCAGAGGCGCAGGAAGGACTGCCTCCCAGTCAGGTGAGAGGTGACGTCACTTCCTGCTACAGGTGAAAACTCCGCTGACTGACAGACCGACTTGACTGGCCCGGTGCGGAGCCCCGGGGGCCTGCTTGTCTCCAGGAAATGTGATCCAGTCTGCAAATCAAATTGTGCGTGTGTGCGCGCCAGGTGTGACCTTGCTCTGTGTTGAGGGGAGCTAAGCGTGATGCATTCAAAAGCCCAGCGGAGTGGACAGCTTGCTGATGCAGACACACACACACACACACACACACACACACACACACACACACACACACACACACACACACACACACACACACACACAAGCTGCAGAGCTGCAGCCAGCGCGTGGAGGTGTATTTTTGTGCTGCCGGAGATGTTGATGCGGTGCGTCAGTCCTGCTGCGCGCGCGGGGGGGGGGGGGGGGGGGGGCGTGAGTGCAGCTGCTCTTGTATGAAGGTTCCTGAGCAGAGAATCTGGTGTGGACGACGCTGAAGTTGGCACCACATTCGCTGCGGTGCTTCTTAGGTTTCGATTCCAGCTTAAAAAGAAAATTCCGCAATTTGACAGCTGAGATGGCTGTGCTTATCCCAACACTGTTCATTATTCAGCGAATCATTATGTCTATGTTGAGGTGGATTTTTTCCAAAACTAAACAGTAGAAATGGACATGTTGAGGTGTCATTGTAAAGTATGGGAGCGCCACTTTTATAATCAGTTGACATATTTCACGGGAAATCCTTTTTGGCCTTGTGGGGGGACTCTAAATTTGACAACTTTACCATTGACCCAAGCTCCCACGCTTTACAACGATACTTCACCACCTCAACTAAGGGTACTAATTTCAGCTTTAACGCTAACCCTGCCATACAAGTCTATGGGGGTCAAAGGTCAACTTTGTCCCAGAGACGTGGGGCCACTTGCTTTGTCATCAGGATCCCTCAAGAAGCGCCCACGCCAAACTTGGGGCTTCTAGCGCGTGAGGAACCCAAAAACCCAAAAAATATTTGAAGTAGTGTATTTTTTTATTGTCCAAATTAAACCTAGCTTGTAATTCTAATTTGGTCCATGTTAATGTGTATTTGTGTTTGTATATTTTGGTCTAAGGTCCCATGTTACGTAAAAATTCTCACTGCAAACTAGTAAACTCCCAACATGACAATTATTTCCTCCTGTTTGTTTTTCAGAATGGTGTCTTCTAAAGAAAAGGGAACCGGGGAAAGCACAAAGTTTCCTGCAGAGATTAAATCAGTTTGGTGTCTCAGGGTTTTGGGGCCAAATCCAATGTACTTTTCAGCCGTCAATAATCTGTCACTTTCTCGCTACTGCTCCTCCACTGCCGACAGAGGACGGGAGGCTCTGTCCCGACGAGATAAGCAGCAGCAGCGGCTCTGGGTCAGCTGATCGTTAGATGAGCTGATCAGAGAGAACAGCCGCTGAAAGGCCGAGAGGAGGACAAAAAAAAAAAAAAAGAAGGGGAAAAAGAGGCAACTCAGGTCCAAAACAAAGATGTTTACTCAAAATAGGGGGGAATCATGTGTCAGACGACTCAGAATGAGATAATAATACCAAGTGGCCTGTTCTGAAAAATAAAATCTAACACTGAAACATCTGAAACCTGCTCATTATAATTCTGTCATTCTGATTATTTTTAAAGGGCCCATATTGTCTGTTACAGTGTTACTGCGCCAAACAAGGTAAAAGTCCTTTATTTCGTGTGGGCAGACAGTGCTGTCAGTGGCAGGCAGCTGCATTTGGAAGAGTTTACCTGTCATAATAAGAAACTCTAATACATATGGCTCCTTCAAAATACATCTAAAAAAAAGTGGCTGCTAAGCAACCAATTCTGCAACCATTATCATCAGTAACGTGCATTGGACCCAACCCACGTTATGTCACTGTCTAAGATCTGTTATGAATTGATTGGCTTACTCTTTTTTTTTTTTTTTCTTTTAATTAATGTATTTATTCTCTGGGTTTCATCGGTTTTACCTTGTTTGTCTTTTGGATTTTATTTATTCATTTATTTCATTATTTTGATGACCGTATATTGCCATTGAGCTGTACTGTAGCAAGATCTGCTTTTTACTGTTTTCCTGTTGTCCTTGCTTTTTATGGCTGTTGTTGACCTCCTTTTAAAGGTACTGTGCCTATAACAACTGTCAGGGGAATTCCCAATGTAAACCAGCCCCTCGCTGAAATTGGGTACAGTGGCATCCCTGCAGAATGGGCTGCTGTACACTGTACACTGTACACTGTCCTCTTGAAAATAAATCAATTGAAATTCCTTTTCTGGCTCCCCACACTTTAGAGAATCAGCTGTTTCTTCCTCCTGTTTGTGTCAGGCTTTTCCACCGGAGTCTGCGGCAACAATAAAGTCTAACAGCAGCCCTTTAATCTTGTCCATCTTCAGAGAGACTCAAACGCACCCGGAATCCTCTGCACGTTCACAATCACGACCATCTCTCCATCCATTCAGCTTTTCACTGTGACTGGGTTGTGCAGGGGGGGAAAAAAACCCAAATCAGAATCTGCAAATGTGAGGCAGGGTCACGTGACGTGACGGAGACACGCTTCAAGTGGCAGGATGACACATTTACATGTGAGCAGCGTTTCCACCACACTGTATCTGTGGAACGTCGCAGCTTGCGGCCTCTGGACAGTGTGGAGAGTTTAGCAGCGAGATCAGACGGAGGAAATCCTGTCCAATAGAACAAACACGGCACGGGTCGCGCCGTCGGTCTCCACCATCCTGTGCTGCGTGTTTCTTATTCTGACCTCAGCGACGCATTTTGCACTGTGACTTCCCCTCTCCGTCCACGGGGGGCGCCCGTGCGTCGCCCCACAAGTCTTCTTCCTCCTCATCCTCACCCTCATCCTCATCTTCATCCTCATTCTCATCCTCATCCTCACCCTCACCCTCATCCTCATCTTCATCCTCATCCTCCTCCTCCTCCTCCATCTCCATCATGGCCAATTACCGGCACGAGCCCGGGCACGTGCGGGGAGAGGCTCGAACCGACCCGCACGGTTCACTGCACCAAAGCAAATGCCTCGCGGTGCGCGTGCGGAGCGAGCGAGTGAACTGCACTGCGCGGCGCACGGAAGAGCGAGCGAACGCGTGCGCTCGCGCGGCGCTCTGGCCGCACGTGCACGCGACCTGCAGGTGACTGTGTAAAAAAAAACAAAAAAAAACCCAAAGCGAGCGACATTTGTCTTCACTGCAACCCCCCCTCCCCCCTCCCAATGAGCCCCGCCCACTTCCATTTCAGCCACGGTTGTGTCTGCTGCAGGAAGAGGGGGAGGGGGAGGTGGGAAAGGGAGGGGGCGGAGTCTCCATCCTGGAGGGATGCTGTGTAGTAAGGAGGGAGGGGAGGGGAAGGAGGAGAGGGGAGGGCGCAGCGGCGACGTCAGCGCGCATCACACTGGACCTTCTCCGCTCCAGGTACTCGGGGTGACTCCCTGCACAAGAGGCGCGCCGTCCCGGTCACTTTAGAACCGGACCGAGCTTCCCGCCCGTTAGAAGGTAAGAACCGCCTGAAGGTCCGCCTGCTCCTTGGCTTTGATCCCAGCTCGCCCTTCAAACCGTTAACGTTTCAACCCCCCTCCCCCTCCCCCTTCCCCTTTCCCCCCCCCCCATCTATTTTTACAACCGGAAGATGCGCGTGCAGGATTTAAATCGACATTTTCCAAAGATTTGTTTTTCATTTCCTTGGGGTGGGAAAAAAAGAGAGGCGATTTTGCGCGCTGATGCCGATGCTGATGAGGCGATGACCCCTAAAGCGGCGCCGCAAGGGGGCAGTCTTAGGAAGGGGTCGGCTAATTAGTGGTGATTATTTATTTTTTTTTAAACCTTTTCTCCTGATAGTACTAATAACAGTAAGATGTGTGGCGACGTCGTCCGTTTGCGGATTATTTGGGCTTGGATGCGACCGCGCTGCGTCTTCCTGCGGGAAGGTCTTGTGCGTTCGGCACCATCATCGTCCTTCCAGCTGGAGAGGAGGAGAGGAGGGGGGGGGGGGGGAGGAGGAGGAGGAGGAGAACAGCTTACGAGTGTTTTAATGTCATTGAACGTGACACGATCGGCTGCCAGCCTGCTCGTCCAGTTTGTTACGTTTATGGACTCCAGCTTTTGTTGTTATTCTGTTGTGCAGGGGAGGTGAAGGATGTCCTTGCCCTTCTCAGCCAAAAGCTTCTCTCCAACCCCCCCCCATCTTTACATTACAACTGAACATCTCTCTGCTGTGCATGGTGTGTTTAAGGGGGGGGGGGGCAGAGCTCCTCTTCCTCATCCTCTTCCTCTTCCTACTCTTGCGTCGTGCACCAAAATGACCTTGTAGAAACCCAGCAGGGAGAGTGTGATGGAGGGGGAGTGATGATGGGCACCCCCCCCCCCCCACCTTCCCCCCTCGCCTCCTCCTCATCCTCCCTCTGTGTGGTGGTGCTTTGCGGTAGTTCATGTCACCACTTTGCCCGGAGAGTGAGAGTGATTACGCAACACACTCGGACCGTCCCGACACTGTTTTAGGAAGAGGAGAGTCCTGCTGATGGCCTCTCTCTCTCTCTCTCTCTCTCTCTCTCTCTCTCTCTCTCTCTCTCTCTCTCTCCTGTCTCTCTGTGTGTTAGAACTTGTGTCATGTCAAGTCATCTGGCTTTCGTCAAAACTCTTACCCAATCAGTGGCCCGCACGTTGCTACGTCACCCTCATGGTCTCAGCTCTGCTCGCTTCGAACCCCAACGAGGCAGCTACCAAAATCGTAGCCGAACCGTACCGTACCGAGATGTTACCTAGCGAGCCTAAGGAAAAACTCCTTTACACAGCTGTTAAAAGAGGTCCGGGTGAGACAGCAGCAGCAGCAGCAGCAGCAGCAGCAACAGTTCCAACCTGCAGGACAGCCTGATTTATGGTGTGATTTATTACCGGCCTCCAGGCGCCTAATTGGCCTGAATCAGGACACAACACGAGCACCTTGGCGAGAGGCCTCTTGAAGCACTTCCACCAACTCAGACGCTCCGGACCACTGACCTGAAAGGTTTTCCGTTTTCCGGCCAGTTCTCTGCTCTCTTTTTCGCGCCAAAACGCAAAGCTCTCAGTGATTTGATCATCCCTCAAAATATCTCCTCTGTCCAGATGTCCAGTAGGCGGCATAATGATTAGCCCTCTGCTTACGGCCTCCTGCTAAAACATCAAGGCGTCAGCACATGTCAGTGGGCGGAGCCAACGTTTGGCCGCTGCTGTCAGTGCCTCTTGTGACATCACAGATTTTCGGAGGTGCTCGCCTTGGCTTGGAGGCCCCTTGAAGCTGCAGGTTTAGCTTTTCTCTGTGGCGTCAAGCCTCTCTGTTGCCTCTGGGGCAATCACCCCTTCTCCTACTTAAAACATTTAAATGCTCAGAGAGTAAAGTGATGCATCGTATTACTTCTGCCTGCGTGTCACATGATAACCAGTGTCGTTGGGGTCAGTCCATAAAAGTAATCCAACTACTTACTTTAATTCAAAAGAAAGATAAAGTAACAGTTGCTCAGTGCTTTGGAGTGAACTTTATTAAAGTGCTAATTTTGCAATTCCAAATATTCTCGTCTTGTTTTTTTTTTTTTTCTCAATAAATTTGTAGCTTGCAAAAGATTTTGGAAATTTATAATTACCAGTTTTGCCACAGTGATCCCGTTACATTACTCCGTTACTAAAAAAAAAGAAGTTTAATTACAGTAGTGGATTACTTAGGAATAGATCACTCGCCAACACTGATGAGAACAGAGTGGAGGTCTTTCTTGGTCATGGATGTGTTAATGGTCGTTTTAAAGGTTGGACGGATGAAATCAGGACTCCCTGATTTCCACAGTTTATCTGATTGATCGATGGATTGATTGATTTTTATTTAGCCGGGGGTTCCAGAACGGGGCAAATGTCTGCAAATCACTGAGTTTGAGGGTTTCGAATGCAGGTGTTTTGGAAGCAGTTCTGCAGAACATTAAGAAGAAACTGGATGCTGTTGCATCTCAACACGTCACAGTGGTACCACACAGTTTGATATGAGTTTAAGCTCATTTAATGACCCGTCGCACTGTAACTTAACTTTCCTTCGTTGTGGCTGTGATCTTGGACCGAGTCTGGCTGTTGTACACGACGGGACTCCTATTCTTGGATCGTTAGCACGCTGGACACGCTCGGTTCAGCAGGTGGCCCTTAAGGCCGACCCAGCTGAGGCTGCTGCAGCTCCAGCGGAGAGGCAGGAGGCGCTGGGGAACCTGTTCTCATTTTCTGCCCGCTTGGCCCCTGCTGACTGGACCGAGCCGGAGTCGCTCCTCTGAGATTAGCTCCTCCCCACGGCTGTCACTCCATCCGACGGGCAGCTTGGGGAGAGGCGGCCGCAGCGTCCCGGGATACATCAGAGCTGCTTCTTAAATGAAAAAATAAAGAAAAAGGAAATTAAAGAGCTGAGAGGAGCAGAGCGCAGCCGTCCTGATCAGCTGTTAGCGCAGCTGTTCCAGCATTTAGCTCGAATTAGCCTGGCGCTGCAGCCAGGGTGCTTTATTTATCTATTTATTTATTTTTCTTTCTCCACACATCTGCACTTTTTGGCCGAGGATGTTGCCACTCAGGAAACGCTGCTGAAGATTCACGGCCGCGCTGAGGGAAAATCAATGGCCTCCTGTGTCGTCCCGCCACCGTGGCGGCGGCAGGGGGGGAGGGTGGGGGGGGTTGGCCGGAGTGGCAATTAGCATCGAGCTCATAACTCACTGCGCTAACAGAGCAGAGCGGTTTCTAACGGAGGAGACGTCTGCCCAACTGTGGCCTGTCTCTCTTTTAAAATAGACGCAGCTGATCAATATTCTGTGGCGCTTTTCTTCTGCACTGAGCGTTTGTGGCATCTGTCACTGTCAGACGGTCGGATTTCTAAAGCCTGCAGAGGTAGAAACCAGCTGATTTGTTTGTTAATCGTTTGTTGTTAGAGATGCAGAAAAATAACGACAGCAGAGACCAGGAAATGTAGATTTAGTGCAGTTTGAGGTTTTCTGTCGAGCAGCTTTAGTCGTTGTGGAGAGTCTGGCAGACCTTGAGACACTGCAGCTCTCACCTGCATGGAGCTCCGCCTCCTCCCGTTTCATCTTCAGAGATGCTGATTGGTCCGGTCAAACTCCTGCCATCGGAAAAAAGGCTTCGGATGTGGTTCTGCTGAGCTTTGAGCCTTGCCGACCTGTCAGCAGTCCGACGGTGCCGGGAGCATTACATTTGAAACGGTGGCGTGCAGTAATAGCATTTGGACATCTTTTGGAGTCTGGACAAAAAAACAAAAGACAAAACATCTGGAAGAGAAACAGCTCTGACTCTGTCAGGGATTTGTAGACGCCTGCAGCTCGGCTCCTGAAGCAATACAATAGAGATGAAAGGTCGTGCCCTTGTCATCCAAACTTGATCAATTTGCATCTAAATTAAATATGAATTGATGGAAATGTTTTGTGAATTCGATTTTTTTCTCAAGCTCGCAGTTGATTGCGGATGTAACGCTGCAAAATTTGCCAGATTGTGCAGGAAACACATGACGTCAAAAGACGCTGATTGTTGATGGCTGTCCTTGTGGTGTGAGACGTGGCTCGGCGCTGCAGACCTTTGACCCGCTCCCGTCTGGATCCTCCTCAGACCATTTTGCATCCAGAGCAGCCAAGATGGATGCAGGCAGCTGACGTCAGCCCTTGTTTGGCACCGTGTTGCCAGCCAGCCGGCCGCCTGGGTGCCACCAGGGCGATGGGCCGAGTCATGGCGGGGGGTGGGAGGGGAGGGGATGTGTGGAGTGGGGAGGAGTCACGGCCCGGGGAACCAATCGCCTCTCTGTGCTGTTCCAGCCGCTCGGCCTGAAGTCATGCAGCATCGTGCCGTCGCTCTGTGCTGATGTCACAGCGAGGTCGGTGCAGACGAGCTGCAGCGATGATGATGTTTTTATTTTAGCAGCAGCAGCAGCAGCAGCAGCAGCAGCAGCAGCAGCAGCAGCACCTCTGTCCTCGCAGCCAGAGAAAAACAAAGCGTGAATAATGGATGGATGGAAAATCTCCCCTCAGAGACTCAGACCAGAGTAGTCGAGAGATGATGGATGATGGAGGAAAGAGGGAGGAGGGGAAACTGCAGCTTGATGTGTTGTGGGGCAGGAGGAGGAGGAGCTGTACAGGGTCAGAATTGTGGCTCCGCCTCCTTCTCCTGGAAGGATGTTAATTGGTCGGGTCAATTAAGAGGCCTCGCTATGTGTCGCTGCTTCAGAATTACACTGCCGCTGACACAAATGTGTTTTACTCAAAACTCCAAGAGATCAATAAAATAAAATCAAAGTCTGACTTTAATTATCCGAACAACCCTAAAAACACAAAGTTCCCGAGACTCTGTTGCTGCGTCCTGTGACTAAATGAGTGCACAAATATTTTTTTCTTTGCTGACGTCGCACACTGGAGCTCAGTGAGGTGAAGACGAGGTTTCCTGGCTTGGTGGAAGTTTGGATCGGAACAAATTTGCAGCTAATCCGTCACAGACAAAAAGCAACGTTAATACTTCCCAGAACCAATCCAGACTTGTGGCCCCTGAGCCAGGCCCCCCCCGCCTCCCTCACCCACCCACCCACTCCCCCTCCTTGTGAACCCAGTGGTGATGCTGCAGAACTCAACATCTCCTGAGCTGCGTTGCTTTAACGACAGAGCTTTAATTAGCCTGTTATCACAGTGTTTCCAGTCTGCACCACCTCTGACGGTTGAGTGTGTGTGTGTGTGTGTGTGTGTGTGTGTGTGTGTGCATGTTTGTGTGCGTGCACGCCCTCATTTAAAAGGAACATATGGCCGGCAATGTAATCTTCTCCTCCTCCTCCTCCTCCTACTCCTCCTCCTCCTGGGCTCTGCGGCGCTCCTGCTTTTATCACCGGCGTTGCTGTTTGTTGACCCGGGTCTGCTGGGGAAAATTTTCAAGCGCGGCGTGCACGTGGGCGGGGCCGACAGGACCCACAATGCACTGCTCCCAGTGCACTCTTGTAAAAAAGCACTGAGATAACAGAGGGCCGCCCTCTTCTTTGTCCTTCTTCAGAGTCTTTGTTTGCATGCTTTGTGCCAGTTGGCGCCTCGTGTTTGTCAGGACTCCCCGCTGTCGGTTTGCACCTCAATACTTTCTTAATCCGCCGGCATCACGGTGGGAATTCCTGCTTATTTTAAGTTGCGGTCCGGTTGCTGTCACTTTTTCCAGCCCATTATTGTATCAGCCGCTGTTTTTGCTTCCGTTAGCATGTTGTGCTACTGCTTTCGAGACACGCCAGCAGTTTGTTTCAGAGGCGTCTAAATCATTTCTTGGTGACTTGTTTGCGTTTCTCACCTTTGACCTCTGGGGAAAACTTCATTCCTGTGCCAAATCATTTCCATCCGCTCTCATTAAACGTCTGTATGTTATTCAAGCAGCCTCCCAGTGTGTTCTTTGAGTCACCGGGACCCTCAGCCGCATGCCATTCATCAGCTGCCCAACTTTGCTGTGACTATTTCACAGTTTTTTTTTTTCCCCGTTGGGCCGACTCTGGGCAGAAATGTGTAACTGCTGAGCGCGCGTCACCAGCGGCTCGATCCGCGTTGGAAGTCAAAGACGGCGGCGGAGCGTCGAGGTGCAAACGCGTGAAAATGCTAATCTGCGACGCGACGAAAGCCCGGCGTTATATTTGGAGCCGTGAGTCATCGACGGCGGCTAACAGGCAGGCAGGCTGTTGATTGGATGCGACGGAATATTTTTTCCAGCCTGAACCCCGGATACTTTTTCCACCTTTCAGACACACAAAGAAGAGAGTGAGCTGGTTAACTTGTCTACGGCTGAGTTTTACTCACTCACTCTCTGTTCTAAAGCGGCTGTGATGCTGCTCTTTGATAAATCAATACAGTGTTGCGGCACAATGAAGCGTCTGTGCAGCCCAAACGCCTGCGTGATCTCAGTCCCCCGCTCTCTCTCCTCGTTCTCCTTCGGCTCGTTAGCCGTTGGTTTTTAGCCGCTGTCGCTACGAGGATGTCGCTCCGTCTCAGCTGTAAAAAGCTTTTCGACTCCAGAACTTCAGAGAACTCTTGGTGCTCCTCACAACAGCTGGACGAGACGTCTTTCGGCACCATCCTGCGAGATTTGGGATACCTGCGGCCTTTTTAGATCTTCTTTTTTTGACCCGCCGTGCAAGGAAACCAAAACCAGATAGAAATGATAACGGTACACAGAACTGAGTCGCGAACACGGAAACACGAGTCTGCCTTTTTTCTCTCTCTCTCCCCTGACAAACAATCTCAGCAGGACTGAGAGTGGAAACGGAGACGACAGAAGACCTCCCGCTGTCCGAAAGATGAGAATTCTGATCCAAGCAAATGGGTTTTAGTGTATTGAAGCCTTAAGGGTGATAAATGGACCGCCAGCTACCGCTGCGTCCTCCTCCTCTTCCTCCTCCTCCCCCCTTCCTCCGCCTCGTCCATCTCCTCAGACCTGGACGGTCGCTCCTCTCTCCGCCTGCCAAATCTGTCTTCGGCTTTAATGGACCTCTTGTTTCTTTTTTTTTTTTCCCAGTGCAAAAAAAAAGAGAAAAGTCCTGATGGAAAGATGGAAATCTATTTTTTTCTCACTGTAGCAGACGCTGTTAATGTTGTTGTTGGACGGTGCAGTTGTTGAAAATGGCTGTCAGTGAGGCCATCAGAGGGACTTTATTCTCTGGTGATGATGGAGGCTTCTTGTCACAGCAGGAATGATAATGTGGTTTAGTGTCTCCGGAGCCCTGCCAGACGGCCGCAGCACCGTGTTGTGTGCAAACACCACTGTACCCACTCTTCTCAACCTTCTCATTTAAAATTTAGATTTTTCTAGTATGAGTATGAGTATTTAATACATGAAAATTATTATAGGGACCAACAAAAACTGAAAAAAGCATTTCTTTTGACATATAAACTCATACATGTGAGTGTAATAGAATACAAAGGTTTACGTCAAATATATTCCAGCTCAGCTTTCTGCTAATCAGTCCATTAAGCTCACATCAGGACTTAGCATTAGCATGTCTTCCCGCGGCAGACTCGTCTGTTCCGCTAGGCCCTCTGCCGTTAGCGTGCCGCTAGCTGGCTAGCTGGACCTCACTTTGTGTGGACGCTGCCATTGTGGTAGTGCTGCTGCTGCTGCTGCTGCTGCTGCTGCTGCTAGCTGGTGATTGTGTGTTTTGCGTCTCCCCTGCTCGCTGGAGGAAAATGTGATTACATAATGAAGCTATTCATCAGCAGCACACAGCCGCCGTCTGGTGTGGGTTTTTTTTTTCTCTCTCTCCCTCCAGTCGACTGTTATTTTGTTATTAACTTGCTCTTGATTACAGAAGCCAGTTAGCAGAATCACTTCATTAGTCAACTAATAAACTTTTACGCCACAAGCTCGTCTGATTTTTCTCCTCCCTATTTCAACACTGCTGGGGCAGCGCTAGCGCCGCCGCTGTAGCAGCAGCAGCAGCTCCGTCGACCCCCGGTGAGGAGGTGTTTGTTATTCATAGGCAGAGAGAGAGAGAGAGAGAGAGAGAGAGAGAGAGAGAGAGAATGAGAGAGAGAGCGAGAGAGAGAGAGAAAGAATGAGAGAGAGAGAGAGAGAATGAGAGAGAGAATGAGAGAGAGAGAGAATGAGAGAGAGAGAGAGAGAGAGAGAATGAGAACGAGAGAGAGAGAGAGAATGAGAGAGAGAGAGAGAGAGAGAGAGAGAATGAGAGAGAGAGAGCGAGAGAGAGAGAGAGAGAGAAAGAGAGGGAGAGAGAGAGAGAGAGAATGAGAGAGAGAGTGTCGCTGGACAGCCACCCTCACTTCAGCCTCCTCCACCTGAGAAAGGCTAATCAGATGGTGATGGGAGGCCTCGCTGCATTCAGATGGGACCCGAGTGTCTCCTGTTATCTGGGCTGTGATGGCGGTCGGTGGGAGGGCGGGACAGAGCAATCAGCTCGTCGCCGTCAGAGGAAATGAAAAACGGCTGTGAGTCACAGGGCGGAGATGGACGAAAAGGAGACGCCAAGTAGTGCAAAATCTGAGAAGGATCAAATATTAACACTTTGCTGTATTCTAACAGCCTGTAGGACTGTTGGGAATGTTTCAACTGAATGTTTGTGTTCGTCTTAATATATCTTCACATGTTTGATGATAGCGTGCTTGCATGGCTGCAGGGGTGGAAAAGCGTCGCTGGAGTTGAATCCTAATGTTGCACAGCAGCTGCTTTAAAATTCCATTTAGAACCAACAGTATCCTACTTGCTGGCTAGCTGCTAGCTAGACTTGACGGACGATGTTTTAAAAAGTGAGTCTGGCGTTACTTTTGAAGTTAAAAGGGTGTCTTTGGGCCAATTTGAAAATTGCCTGCGGTTTTCACATCAGTAGAAAAAAAAAAAAAAAACAGCAAACAAATTGCTTGAAAGTGAGAGATCACAGGAGAAGATGAAGAAGAAATACAGGAAGTGGCTGCAAGCCGAGCTAACTAGCTTCTCCTGACTGGATACAGGCGTGGATTATGGGTAATGTTTTGTCTACCATGCCAGCCAGGTTAGTGTTAAAGCATTGCTTGGGTCAAATGCATTAGTTTATCATCCTTACACTTGAAAAAAAGGTTCCTTAGAGTTCAGAGTTCCTGATACCTTTATCCCTGTTCCACATGCTGTATGTTTCTGAGGCGTTGCTGCGTCTCTCTGTACAGTCGTGACCAAACAACCGAGCCGACCGTCCTCCTCCTCGCTGTTCTCAGGTTTCACTCGGCCCTCAGTGTGTAAACTCTCAGCTTCCAGCGGAGCCTCGGGTCGACTGATGTCATCTCGCCAAACCATCTGTGTCTGTTCAATACCCTGGAGGCTGCGCAGGAAGCTCTCAGACCCCCGCCTTTCTCTTCTTCCTCCCCCTTTCCTTCTCCTCCTCCTTCCCTTCGTCTTCTACTCCCTGCTTCGTTGCCTTATCATTCACTTAAGGAAGAACCGTTTGTTCTCTGAATGAACAACAGAGAGCAGCCCAGCTGTTCGCCGGCACCGATCCACACTGCGCTGCCCCCGACACGGTGTCTGGTATTAGCGGCGGCATTGATTCATCGACGGCTGCAGCACAGCTGCGACATCGAGGCGGCGTCACATGCAAAACACCCAAAGGTGGTGCGAGGCCGTGCTGCAGAGCTAAGAGCTCGATGTTGTGCTTGTTGTCAAGACCCAAACGAGCTATTTGGTGACTGTGGCTGTTTCCTGTTCCAGTGTATCCGCATCAGTATGGTAGGATTACATATTGCCAGGTGAATGGAAATGATAAGGTTTAAGGTTTGGTCAAAAAGATCTTTATTTTGAACTCAAGGTAAAAAAGGAAACGACGAGGCGACTTAGTGGAGGGCGGAGCCAGCCGTCCTCAACTTGTTCCCCATTTTGCTTTCAAATCTGTGTAATGACAGGCTTTATCAGACATGTTTTACCTTTAACCTGCAGTTGGATCTACAAGTCATTATCTTAGAGTGATGTTAAAATTCCCAAACTTGGTTTTATTTTGAAGAAAGGCTGAATTTCTGCATGGAAATATATGAAAACCCCTGAAATATTGGATAATGCAGTTTCTGCAGCTTGGGTGTTTATCCTCAGTTCAGCCGACTGGCGTTGGTGTTACAGGCACGACTGCAGTCTGTTCAAAGGGTTTTAAAGGGTGAATGAAGATGTGGTGGGGGGGAATCGCCGTGTTCTTGCTGCAGAGGGAAGGACTCCCTCCCGTCTGCTGAGTCTTTCTCTCATTTGTAGGAACTCGCAGCCCCCCCCCCCTCCCCATACAGTCTGTCACCGCCGGTTAGGCCAGCGAAGGCGTCATCGTAGCGACAGACGTGTCACGGCAGGAGGCTGGTGGCCTGCTGCTGATGGACTTTTGTCCCCTCCCCTCGTTCCCCCCCCCTCACTATCCACCTCCTCCCCCTCCTCACCTCCCCTCCTCCCCTCCTCCCCTCTACATTAACGTTGATTTACTACCCACCTCTGCTCGGGAATTGCGGACGTCTGTTTCTCCGCGTTGCAACTTGACCTGTTTCCTCTGCAGCTTCAGGCTGTAATCACCGCCATGAGACAGGCGAGCCGGGCCGAGGGAGGGAGAGAGAGAGAGAGAGAGAGAGAGAGAGAGAGAGAGCGAGAGAGAGGGAGAGAGAGAGAGAGAGAGAGAGAGAGAGAGAGAGAGAGAGGGAGAGAGGGAGAGAGAGAGAATGAGAGAGAGAGAGAGAGACAGAGGGGCAGAGAGAGAGAGAGATGGATGCTGCCACTCAGATCTCAAAAAGTCTTGAAAAAGTCTTCCCTCAATGTATTTTTTCATCAGCAGGAGGAAGTTCCCACATTGTGCCCACTGTCTGATCTGATCTGTTCCTCTCTGAGCTGTTGTGCTCAAAGAATTATCCATAATTTATCCCCATTATTTAGCGCTATTTAGCCCCGTGTTTGCAGCCTCCTGCTGCAAACTGAGGCTTTGTTGGACTTTGCACGCTTGTAAAGGAACAAACGGTAAGGCAGTGTCAGAGGGCGGGGCCAACACCTGACTCGGGGTGTGGTCACAGACCTGGTGAGCTCTGTCAGTACCCTGTATGACATCACAAAGGTCTGGGGAGACACCAGGCAAGCAATGGAAGTAAATGACTTTTTTTAAAAAAGCGAATTTCGTCTACTATGGAACCTTTAAGAAGGACATGTACGACAAAAAACAAGGTATTTTCACCAAACAAGAACACAAGGCTGTTAGAAAATGTCTGGTGTGTGTGTCGTGTGTGACCTTGGATGTGTCCTTGAGCAGTCAACGCCGCTGAGTCACTGCAGGCTTTGTTCTTCACTCAGGCCGTCTGAAGGTCGGTCTCCTCTCACGTTCGTGAGGGATTTTCTCTCGTGTCAACGGGAAATGTTTCTTTTCTTCTTTGCGTCATTCTAACACAACCCCCCCCCACCCCCCTTCCCCCCCCTCGCTTCTCCTGTTTTTCCAGGAACTTGCGTCTGCGTGCGCGCGCGCACGTGCGCCGTCCATAACCCCCGACGCCAGCGCCGGTGCGGTGGAGCAGGGAGCTGTCCGTGGTGCTGAAATCCCCCCCATGCGCTTGGCCCGCCGCTGATCTTCCTCCCGGTTTCCTCCCCGACGAGCAGCGACTGAGCCAAGATGGACGACGACGGCCGCTACAGGGACGGGCGCTCGGACTTCGTCCGCGGCGCCAAGGACATCGCCAAGGTGGCCAAGAAGCAGGTGGGCAAAAAGGTGGGGCGGGGCGCGGACAAGTTGGCCGACGAGTACACCAAGCGCTCCTACAAGCGCTTCGAGGAGGAGGACGACGACGACGACTACGCCGGCGCGCCGGGCAACGACGGCGGCTACTATCGCAACGACAGCCGCGCCAACGACGACGAGGGCCACAGCGACTCCACCGAGGGCCACGATGAGGACGACGAGATCTACGAGGGCGAATACCAGGGCATCCCGCGGGCCGACTCGGGCAAGGCCGACGGCGGCGGCGTGACGGCCCAGGCGCAGCAGTTCAGGGACCTGTCGGCCTACGAGGGCGAGCGGCGGAAAGACCAGGAGGAGCTGGCGCAGCAGTACGAGACCATCCTGCAGGAGTGCGGCCACGGCAAGTTCCAGTGGACCCTCTACTTTGTCCTGGGACTGGCGCTGATGGCCGACGGCGTGGAGATCTTCGTGGTGGGCTTCGTGCTGCCCAGCGCCGAGAAGGACATGTGTCTGTCCGAGCCCAACAAGGGCATGCTGGGTAAGAACCTCGTCCCCTTGCTGCAATGCTGTGCTTGTGGTTTGCGAGTTGCTTGTGCTTACGTGTTGAGCCGGGATTGGACCCACGCGTGGGAAAGGGTCAGGAGATGTCGGATGCAGGGTGATGTTTTGTGTTTTGAAAAACACAAGGATGATCAATAGAATTTAAAGGTCCAGTGTGTAACATTTTTAAGGAAGCCCGGTACTTAAGGAAGCTCACCTGACAGCGTGGGTAGGAAAACTACTTTTACTGCAAGTATGCACGACAGCAGGGGTCACCAACTTCTTTGGCACTGAGAGCGACTTCATGGTCCTGAGCCGTATGAAGGGCTACCAGTTTGCTAAAATAACAAACTCTCTGAGTTATACATTATTATTAATGATACTCTTCTATGTGAAGACATTTATCAAGCTCGTGAGTTCCAAATAATTATCAAAAATGACTTCACAAGGTTGGATAAAATTGAATTTTAGACGCAGCTCAACCAGCTGGGAATGGCTCCACAACACCCCAGAGACCCTGAGAAATGGGTATAAAAAAATAAATATTGCGTTGGACACTAGTGTACAGGCTAAGTTCTAAAATAATGAGCAATTTTGAATGAAACTTTGCTAACCTTGGATATTGTGAAGGATCGCAAATGAGATGCTAGCTTGTGGTCTGCTGCTCCGACCCACTAACTTCCCCTGCGGCTCGTGTCGGAGGATAATCTTCTCCTCCTTTTCGGGGTAGAAAAAGGGCGACGAACCTGAAAGGAAGGAGACACAAAAAACACACGTTGGAGGAACCCACGGGTGGCACAACTGGCTGTAGCTGTCACGAGCCGCCACCCGAGCTATAAATCAGACTTAAATGTGGTCTGTGGCGTTCGTGGCGGCGGCTCCTCTGCGAGCTTGACGCCGCAGCTCGGCGTTTAACCGTCGCCTTATCTCAGCCATTACCTTTATAGCCCTGCCGCCAGTAATTGCTTTTTCACAGTCTCGTTGGCGGAGGAACTACACCTATTTAGGATTCAACGAGTCGTGTGGCTCGGAGCGCCGCAGCGGAATTTCAATCGAAGTCCCCCAGTCGATCCAAACACAATGTTCTGCGCTTCAGCACCTTTCCAGCGGAGCCGCGCTCCTTAAGAGTCCCCTCACGCTTTGCCTCCTGCTGCCTCCTGGGTGTCGCCCTCTCGCTGTCGCCGCACGGCACCGCGGCGTGGGCGAGGACCTCGCCCTGATGGTCGCCTGACCCGAGAGCCAGAAGAACAACCCGGGTCCAAACACGACTCGCCATCTGTCACTGGCAGCCTGGGCGAGGTTCCCTGTGGGAGGGAGGATGAGGGTTTGCGAGGTGTGTTTGGTCAAACCTGCTTCGGACTCATGCAGGAATGAAGGTGCAGGTTACTTCCTGTTTGATGAAGCTGCCGTCAAGTCTGAGGATGATAATACCCTTCAGCTCATTTGTCTGGCGCATAATTGTGTGAACCCTTTGCTGCTTTCAGATAGCCGCACCCGCTAGTTAGCCCATCGTGCAAATGAGTCGGTGATCACTAATGACACTGTGCGGTTGTGAGGAGGAGGTCTGAGTATCAGGTGTCTACCTGAGCGCGACCTGAGCCTGACTTTGTTTGCAGCAGAACCTCATCAGAGTCGATGGCGCTCTCCGCTGGAATCATCTCTGGCATCATCTGGCTGCGGACGCTTTGCGTCAATTGACTTCACGTTACATTCACAGCTCCATTTGTCATCCATCCATCCATCCATCCATGTGTAATCCCCCCCCCCAGAAATGTGTACGTCCATGCACGGATCAGTGTCTGGTTTACCGTGCACGCACGTGATTGGATCTGTATCCGTCTGCTCCATTGACACAATAAAGACAGATTAGCATTGCGCTAATTTCCTCCACAAAAAAAGGTGAAATTGGAAGTGACTTGCTTGGGCAGATGAATCATAGTTTGTGTTTTTTTTTCCCCCGGTAACATAGTCGTGTAGTTCGTATAATGCATGCAAGCCAGTGGAAACCAAATTGAAAAAAACACTCTGTGGCATCTGTTTCTGTTGTCTCCCAACTGGTCCCATGGCACCATGTTCTGCCAGCAGCGTGCATGGAAACCACGGCTGCTGCTGCTGCTGCTGCTGCTGCTGCTGCTGCTGCTGCCGCTGCTGCTGCTGCCGCTGCTGCTGCTGCTGCTGCTGCTGCTGCTGCTGCTGCTGCTGCCGCTGCCGCTGCCGCGTCCCAGTTCAGCTGCGTCCTTGGAGAGCGTTTGCACTCGTAGGCTGACGACGACGTCACATCCAAATCGACGAGGCCGCCCTCATTCCAGGACTCTTTCAAATATAGCTGACAAACGATGATGTCAAATTTCAAGGCTGTGCCTGCAGCAGGGGTGGATCCCAGAATGCATTGCAGCCTGGCGTGGAAGTGACAGCCTGCAGCAGCAGTCGGGTTGCGACTCTACGACCCCACGGAGGACGGAGAGAGCGCTGGACTGTGTGGGCAGCTGCAGCGCCCAAAGCAACCTTTCCTTTCTTGAAACATGGGGGTTTAGAAAGCTGGAAAAAGCTAAACAAACTGAACTTGTGTCACTGCTGCTGGTCGACTGAAAAAGGAAAGAACGAGGCCTCTTGAAGATGGATGGAAATCATAAATGTGTCGTTTTTCATGCATTTTCAACGTGTGATTTTTGAAAATTGAAGCCTATTTGAGCACAAGCAACAACCGCAAGTCACCGGGAAATGCGGCTAAAGAAGGAAAAACCCAAAAAAATATTTTTATGCAACAAACACAGATGGACGAGGGATTCGGTGGGGAGAAAACTGCAGTGTTGCAGTCAGCGTCCTGCTGCAGCTTCCCTTCCCTCCGCTGTTACGCAACACGCCTGACTCATGCTGGAGAGGCTCCGTGGCTCCTGCCTCTCCGCGTCCCATGATTCCTAGTGTTCTCACCCCCCCCCCCCCCCTCTCCGTCTCCAAATGGTATAAACGTAGCTCCTGGTGCCAAACACTTGCGTTGTGTTTGCACTGTTGTGTTCAATGCCGGACGTATCTGCTTCTTAGCCCAGAGGCACCTGCAGGCAGAATTCACAAGCGGGAATCTATCCATCTATTATTATAATAATGATAACAATGATAATAATAATAATAATAATAATAATAATAATAATAATAATAATAATAATAATAATAATAATAATGATAATAATAATAATAATAATAATGAACTCCATCAAAGAATGAAAGCGATGTGACAATGAAAGAGAGAGCAGCTGAAACGTGCTGGTTGTCATTGAGTCGTCCTTGTTGCGCGGCTGCAGCGTGGCCGTGTGAAGCGAGTGGCTCTTCTCCAAGCACCAAGGAGAGTTCTGAAAAAAAAAAAAAAAAAAAAAAGAGCCGGATCAGCATAAGCACTTATAACGTCAAGTACATTTCCCACTGTTCAGGCTTTAGGTGCTCTGCCGGCAGCTGCAGGGGTGATTGAAAAAAAAAGAAAAAAAAAAAGAAATCTCTGTGCCGTCGACAGAATGTAGAGAAATCCCATCCAGTCAGTAAGGAAAATGTCTGTTTATAGGATTCCTGCGGATCAATGAAAGACCAGTGCTCAAAATGAATCAAAACAGGGCAATAACCAAACACAGCCATTTATCTAATTTAATCAAGCTTCTAATTTTAAGTCTTTTTTTTTTTTAAAGAGAAATTATAACGAGCGTTGTGTTTACTGTATTTGTTCCGTCTCCTGACACGGAGATCTGAAAACATTTCATTTTCTTCACTCTGCACACTGACGGCCAGGATCCTCCGCGTGTCGTCGATTCTCCTCGACCTTCGTATGAACTCTGAAAGCAGAGCAGTGATATCGCAGGCGGAGATGAAGAAGGTCGCCTGTTAAACCCAGTCAGTTTCAGATCTTTTCCTCGCAGGTTTGGTTGCCATGAAAAGAAAGCGCTCTATAGATCTTCAGAAAGCGGCGCATAGCACATAGCCCTGTGTTTGCAGCCCCCAGCTGTAAAACTGATGCTTGGTTGGACCTTCAGTGTGTTTGGAAGTGGTGAAAAAAAGAGAGCAGCACCAACACACCTAGAAATACATCACGGCATCTTCTCATTCACCGACAGCCTGTAGAACTGGATTACAATGAGAAAACATTGTTTGTTGTTGTTTTAATCCTGAAATATGCAAAGGTGTGAAAAGCGGACCGTGGAAAAATGTAGGTGTCAACAAGGGTGAAAGTATTTTTCCTGCGAGCTTCTGTCTCTTCCACCAGAGCCACTTATCTGAAAACAACACCAAGTGAATGCGCCTTTGTTACTACACTCGCACCATAAACAGCACAGAGACACGAGTGGCTGCTGTTAAAGGACAGCGATGGCCTGAAGGTGCAGCGGGTTTCAAACCCTGGACGCAGCAAAGTCAACGCTTTTTTTTTTTTTTTTTTTTTTTAACCCCCTGTGCTGCAGAAAAAGAATGCATTTCATCAGCGGGTCTTGTCGTGGCCGAGTTTCCTCCAGTGAGAGACGGCCGGAGAGCCGCCACCTCTCGCCTCATTCAGGAAGCCCTGAGCACAGTGGCAGGAAAAAAAAACGAAAAAAAAAAACGAAAAAAAAAAACCCCAACAAGCAACAACAGCTATTTATAGCGGCAACCTCCATCCTGCAGCCTGCAGTGGCGCTGCACACTCTTTCTCTCCTCCATCTCTCTCTCTCTCTCTCTCTCTCACACACACACTGAAGCCTCAGGGAGCGCCGTCACCGACCACCATCCTCCCCCTCCTCGATCTGTCTTCTTCATTTTTAGCTCTCTCTAGCCGCCTCCCCCCACTTCCTCTCCTAGGTGGCGCCACGCTCGACTTCTCTGCTCTTCTCCACTGTGCCGTCCTCTCCTCTTTTTTTCCGCCCCCTGACAAATTGTATCTCCCTTTCACCCCGATGCCCTCCTTTTCATCCTGGGAAATGCTAAACGTTTTAGTGCAGCGCAAAGATTAGCAGCAGCAGCCGTCGCCACGAACATGGATGTGGACCCGCAGCGGGAGCAAAAGGTCGTGGCTGGATTGGAGGGCTTCAGTTTGCCAGTGAGAAGAGGCAAAGTCACGTGACCACAAGTTTACGTGTTTTGCTTTTAACCGGAAACATAAAAAAAAAAAACCCTGAAAACAAATTTGCTCCCTCTTTCCAAACAAACAAGGTGCTTAAGGTCCCACATGATTCAGAGCTTTATCCAAGAGTCCAGTGACGTGCATGGTGTGACAAGAGCAATCACCCCGTCTGAGGAAAAGCAAGGCATATTTAGCCCTCTGCTTGCAACCGCCTGCCAAAACATTGGCCACTGCTAAAGCTGCTGCTCGCTGATAATAACGGAGGGTGGAGCCAACACCTGTGACTGTGACCGTGCGCTGTTGTGAGTGCCCTGTGTGACATCACAACGGGCTGATTTCCAGAGCTGTTGTCTTTTACTGCTCTCTGTGTGCAATCAGGATGTTTTTTTTTAAATGAGGAAATAAGAGAAATGTTCAGTTTTTGCCTCCCTCATAAGACAGACGGGTCGGTAGCGAGTAGTTTCTCCTTCCTAGAGAACAGCGAGAGTTCTGGGAAGTGTTTTTCTCTGTGTGTATATGTGAGAGAGAGAGGAGGGGAGAGGAGGGGGGGGGGACTCCCTCCCTCCCTCATCCTGGTCACTTCTCATCCCCCCCGTCACCACTTCGCTGCCTGTCAACGCTGCTGCACTGCGGCGACGGCCGCTGACTCGCAGCTCTCTGGTTGAGCCGCAGCTCTCATCAACCTCCTGACACACACACACACACACACACACACACACACACACACACACACACACACACACACACACACACACACACACACACACACACACACACAGACATGCGTTTGGAAACGGACTGACAAAGAACCCCACCTGGGTTTTTTGTTGGTGTTTTTTTTTGTTGCAGAGAGCCGCTATCAGACAGGAAACACAAAGACCTTTTAATCTTTTAATCTAAAATCAAGAGAGACCCCCAACCCCCACCCCCACCCCCCCCATCCCCATACATTTTCCTCCCCACTGTTTCCAAGGGACACAGATTCATCATCCTGTGTACTTGGCCCATTCACTGCCTTGTGATTCATTGTCTTTGGCTCAGTGACTCATTCACAGTGTTTAGCAGCGGAGAAAGACACTGTTTTGGTCTCATTTGCCACTGCGAACGGTCTCAGTTTGTTTTGACGAGGCTGTCTGATGCCCCCCCCCCCTCCTTGTGGGTTTGGTCTGCCGGCCAAGGTCAGCCAGTGTGTCTGTGCATTCGAAATGATTCACCTTTGACGTGCGAGAAAAGTGAGGATGGCCTTTAAAGAAACACAGATGTCAGGGCTTCACACACACACACACACACACACACACACACACACACACACACACACACACACACACACGCTCTATATTGATTTTTTTTAGCGATCTCAGCTCACACTGTCAGCAGGACAACAAGTGCAAAAGAGCAACTGGTGTGTGTGTGTGTGTGTGTGTGTGTGTGTGTGTGTGTGTGTGTGTGTGTGTGCCCTTGGTGCCGCAGAGTGAGTGATGGGAGGGAGGCTGGGTTGGGAGCGCTACGGCTCTCTGAGTCATTTCAGCGCCTTTCCATCGAGCCTGTTTGCTATTTTTCACCCGCTTTCACCTCCTGAGCTCCTCCTCAACATCAAGCCAATCAGACTTCAGCCAATCAGGCTTCAGCCAATCAGGCTTCAGGGAGAACGAGTCGCTCCGTCTGATGACGTGTGGCTCAGAAAGAAAACCTGCTGCACTGTCACGATTCTGTTTAGACTCAGCTGGCTTTTAGGATGGTCAAACTCTCTTCTCACCGTGCCTTCGTCCTGTCTCCAGGTCTGATCGTCTACCTGGGCATGATGGTGGGCGCCTTCGTCTGGGGCGGCCTGGCCGACCGCATCGGCCGGCGGCAGACCCTCCTCATCTCGCTCTCCATCAACAGCGTCTTTGCCTTCTTCTCGTCCTTCGTCCAGGGCTACGTCTCCTTCCTGTTCTGCCGCCTGGCCTCCGGCGTCGGGTAAGCGGCAGCAGATTGATGACTCACCCGGCACTCAGTCATCCTGACAGCAGGAGGAGGAATGTCGCCGGTCCGAGGACAGATGGAGAGACTGGGATCGTATGTCAGGAGGGGCAAACATCCCACACACTGCCGCTGCGCACCGTGCCGAAAGATTCTCCCTGTCCTCAACACGCACAGAGGAGTCTGTCTCTCCTAAATGTGGCATATGGAGAACTACACAATATCCACAGTTGGATTTCATATCATGGGTCATTCATGAAATGCAGCTATTTCATTTCTTACTTGCCATTAATATCATTTCTTCAGGTTCGGTGGGCCAGATTGAAAAGCTTAACGGGCTGCATGAGGCCCCCCAGGCAGTAGTTTGCCTACGCCTGGTCCGACACGTTCAGACCGACCAATCAGATTCGTTTCAGGACAAAAATCTGCAGCAAAGTGGGGAAGCAGTCCGTCAGTTTCGACCTTTGTGTCGACCGCACACTCTTGTCTGCTCACGTGACTCCAACTCCAATACGGGCGACTCTGCTGAGATTCTCCTCGGGCTTTTTTTTTTTTTTGATTCTTCATTTTCTTGCTTCCCGCAGCATCGGCGGCTCCATCCCCATCGTCTTCTCCTACTACTCGGAGTTCTTGGCGCAGGAGAAGCGCGGCGAGCACCTCAGCTGGCTCTGCATGTTCTGGATGATCGGCGGCATCTACGCCTCCGCCATGGCCTGGGCCATCATCCCACACTACGGTGAGGCTGAAAACACGGTCCCGACGGCCACGTGCACGGCGCCGCTGCCGCTGCGTTGGCTGGAGAGCCGCGCGCCTGCTGTTGTGACTGTAGCACAATGTGGCACCACAGCCGCTGAGCAGCAGCTGTTAGACAGCATTTTCATCATTGTCTCACACACACACACACACACACACACACACACACACACACACGGCTCTCTGCAAACGAGCATTTTCACGCAAACGTATTAGAAACGAGGTGACGCCGGCCTTCGAGAGCTCGGCCACAGACGTGTGACCGTTTCTGGAGACGGCTTTTTCTTTTCTTTTTTTTTTTCTTCTTGCCTCGGGTGGGGAAAAAAAAAAAAAAAAAACCCAACGCACTGATGCCCCTCCTGCCTCTGCATATGCAAAGTGTCAGGCGATGTAAAGCACACGCCTGTGCAAGAACCATGTGGGTGATGTAATCTCTGGGCGGCAGGGCCAATCAGAAGCAGGAAGGAAATGGAACTGGGACACCACCAGTGTTGGCGAGTAATCTATTACTCAGTAATCCACTACTGTAATTAAACTACGTTTTGAGTAACGGAGTGCAGTAACGGGATGACTGTGGCAAAACTGGTAATTATATCATAATTACTTTATCAAGTAGCAGATTGATGATGCAGCCGTGCATGCAGCGTCATTGACATGCGACGACGCACTAAAACAAAACAGCGACTGCATTTGTAGCTGGAAACACAAACATTATTTTGAGTTCGTCTCATCTAAATGAAAGAATATTGCGGGTTCGTTGTGTGCAGGGAACAAGACGTTCTCAACTGTTACCTTATCTTTTTTAAACTAAAGTGATAATTAGTGGTAATTAGTAATTGATTACTTAACAAAGTCGCTAAGGAAGTAATTTGATTACTTTAAAAGAAGTCATCCGTAACCAGTAGTTGGAGTAATCCCAACAACGCTGGACACGACGCTAGCTTGACGCTAGCTTGACAGTAGCTTGATGGCAGCTCCTTGTTAGCAACTGCTAAGCCTGCAAAAGGGAAGCTGCATTTAAAAAAAAAAACAAAAAAAACAAAAAAAACATAAAAACAAGTTCTGAGTGCACCTGCTGATGTCTTTAACCTGTTTTTTATTTATTTTTTTGCTCCCACCTCCAGGCTGGAGTTTCCAGATGGGCTCTGCCTACCAGTTCCACAGCTGGCGTGTCTTCGTGCTGGTGTGTGCCTTCCCCTCCGTGGCCGCCATCTCCGCCCTCACCACCATGCCCGAAAGCCCGCGCTTCTACCTAGAGGTCAGTCAGTGTCCCGTCATCACGTCTTTGACTCCCGGAATGAACGCAAACGGCCGTGACAGCAGATCAGACTCACGGTTGTTTTGCATAGTAGCTACTGATGTCGATGACCTTCCTGGTTGTATTGTGTGTTTAGTGTTAGAGCTGCTGCTTGAAATGCAGTGGAGAGAGTCAGTTGATAGTGACCCTGACTGTAATATTCAGTATTATTCTCACGTCTGAGTTTAGGCCTATTCCTTCATATTTAACGGCTGACCTACAAAAACTCACGACTATAAAAAAGAAGATAATGCACATTTTTGGTGACTAGAAGTGAAAATGTGAAAAACAGTTAAACAAAAAAGTGTCAAAGCAAAAATATAAACGTCTGAACATTTACATTTACATCCAAGCGTCTATATTCAAACCCTGACCTCTTGACCAAAGGAATGAACTGCAGCGTCTGCTGAAAAACTGTCCCTTTCTTTGTTGTTGTTAAATGTTGAATTTCAGCAGGTGAGCTGTGTTAAAAATGAAACATTTAAGGTTTTAATCGGGGTGGGTTAAGCGTTATGCCACCTGCTGGCCAACCCTTGTGTTGCAATCTCTCTCCAGAACGGGAAACACGACGAGGCCTGGATGATCCTGAAGCAGGTCCATGACACCAACATGAGGGCCAAGGGCTACCCAGAGAGGGTCTTCTCTGTAAGGGCGCGCAGCACAAAACACACACACACACACACACACACACACACACACATGCAGTCTGTCTGCATGCACGGTACAGTTCAGCGCAGTGCAATACTGCAGGTCTGCAGCTGCATAAATTAGCATATGAATGTTTTCTTCATTAAGGCAGCGTAATATCTCAGAGCTCCAGCCGTTGCTGCTGGTTAATTGTCGAGGGAAGCAGAAGCTGCACAGCTTTGCATGGGAAATAAGTCACAGTGTCACAGCGTCTTTCCACTTTCTCTTTGCTGTTATGCTTAAACCATTTCAAATGTTTTCTTTTTTTTTTTTTCTTCTTTTTTTGAAACTGTTGACACAACAGCAGCATATCAACCAGCGATGAAAACAGATGTAAAGTTTGGAGCTCTTCAATACTGAAGCATATGTCTGTCAACACGAAGCAGCAGGGAGTTTGTTTCACGATGCCTGGCGAGAGGTGCGAGCGTTGGGAGAAGCACTCACCGTTGTGTCGCTCTGCCTGCGGCTGTGCAGGTGACCACCATCAAGACGGTGAAGCAGATGGAGGACCTGGTGGAACTGGGCGACGGCGCCGCCTGGCACGAGAAGTGGAGGATAAAGCTCACCACGCTCTTCCACCAGGTCAGCGCACACAACAAGCTCACACACCATATTCTCTATTTTCTCCCATTTCAATTTGAAGTCTGCGAAAAATGAAAACAGCTTTCAAACAGCAGCAACGTCGACTCGGCTCCGGGTTTGTTTGTTTGTTTGTTTGTTTGCTTGTGATTATTTATTGGTGGGACATTCCGGTCTCTCCGCCGGTGGCTGGGCTTGCGGGGGGGGGGGGTTCTGGGATGTGGACGGTGGGAAGAAACGCTGACAGGCGTGTCGGTGTGCGTCTGCCGTGTCTGACTGCGGCTGCATGTGTGTCTCCGTGCAGGTGTGGGGAAACTTCCAGGCGGTTTTCTCACCGCAGTACCGCCGCACCACCTACATGATGATGGCCGTGTGGTTCTCCATGTCCTTCAGGTGAGACGGGGGCGCCCGGATTTGGGAATCGACGTGGTTGTGGTGGAATTACAGCTTCAAACAAACACTTATGAATGCTGATGAATGACCTGAAACACGCCGAAATCCAACTGGACAGCAGGAGGTTGTGGCCATGCAGGAGTTTTTGCAATCGTTTCTGACAATCAGCAAATCTGGTGCGGATTTGCTCGCTATTAGAGTCACATCCTGGTCACTGATGCGACTTGGCTGAGTGGCAGTGACCTCCGGGTGCTCTGAGTGCAGATAAAGCCCCCCCCCCCCCGCCCCAACTCTCCACATCAACCCATTTTCGGCACAGTTAAGATCAGAAATATGAGTCTTTTGATAATGAGTCTTTTTGATAACAAGGCATCTCGTTAGCAGCCGCTAGGCTAGCATTCACTAGCTGCATCTCTCATTAGCGCCACTAATGAGCCTCTTTGATAGAGGCATGGTTGTGTGTCTGCAGGCCTCTTTAATCAAGGCAATGCTGTCACTCGTCCTCTTCCTCCTCCTCCTCCTCCTCCTCCTCCTCCTCCACTTCCTCTTCCTCCTTCTGCTCCTCCACCTGCTCCTCCCCTCCTGCAGCTACTATGGCCTGACCGTGTGGTTCCCCGACATGATCAAATACCTGCAGAAGCAGGAGTACTCCTCGCGCACCAGGGTCTTCGTCAAGGAGAAGGTGCAGCACGTCACCTTCAACTTCACCCTGGAGAACCAGGTCCACCGCCAGGGGGAGTACTTCAATGACAAGTGAGTCAGCAGCAGCAGCAGCATCAGCATGTGGACTCTGACCCACTGCGTACCCTAGGCTGGAGATGTACAGAAAACGTTGCATTTAGCCCTCTGTTTACAGCCAGTGGCTTAAATCTGAGGCTCTGTTGGGCCGTCCAGCCTCAAGTGTGCCACAGAGAGTGTCTGAGAGAAAGTCACATGACCCACCAGTGACTTCTCACGAAAGGGTTTCAGCTTTTCGCGACGTTGCACGCCGTTATAAATGATAAACTCAATGTGCAAAACCACACACGCGCGTCTTCCGGCTGACACGCACGTTGCCGCTCTGCCTGTTTGCAGGTTCATGAACCTGAGAATGCGCTCCATGGTGTTCGAGGACTCGCTCTTCGAGGAGTGCTACTTCGAGGACATCACCTCCAGCAACACCTTCTTCAAGAACTGCACCTTCATCGCCACGCTCTTCTACAACACGGGTGAGCAGGCACCTGGTGCCGGTGGCACCTAGCTGCTGTTTAGTGACGGTGCCTCCTGTCAGCCACTAGGGAGCAGCGTCTCCCGCGGTTCTGTCTGCTGTGTCTGTCCGTGAAAATGACTCAATTGCATATTTTTCCACTCTGAAAAAAAAAAAAAAGCGACATCTCCTGGCAACTCTCCTTTCGATCCTCCGATCTCCGTGTGAAACTCTGTTATTGATTTTTTTTCTCTCTCTCTCTCTCTCTCCTCCCATCAAGAGGAGAGAGAAGATGTCTTAAAGCGGTGACAGCTTCATTGCTTTGTCGCACATCCCCATTGTGTAACAACAGGGGAGGGGCCGAGCTGCCGCTTTTGTAATTGAGATGTTACGACCGCAGCTGAACAGCTGCTCACTGGAGATGATGGCGGCCGCACCTTCTGCTCGCCTCGTTAGCTGCTTTATAACGAACACGCTGCAAATCAATCAGTGCAGTCAGAGGATCCCAGTTAGAACTAGAAGCTGTTTAATTGCAGAAAAAAAATCAACCCCACTGATCTCAGTGGGCTTCACTGGCCAAGCTTTGCACACGCAAGCATAGAGATTCATTTTTTTTATTCCCTAAAACTCTTGTTTTCACTCTCGTGTTAGTCAAGCATAAGTCGAGTCTTGTGCCTGAACTGGTCACTTAAAGGAGCTAATTCATAGCAACGGTTTTGGCAAACAAGCATCTAGCTGCATCACTGCAGCACCCACGCTCATCTCATGAGCAGCAGCTAGGCTAGCATTCGCTAGCAGTGTCTCTCCTCTGTCTTCTTCTCAGGTTTTAAACAGCAGTTTCAGCCTTGTAGAATTAAAAAGCATTAAAAAAAAAAAAAAAGCCTCTGAAAGGCTGCAGCTTTGCAAGGCAGACGTCCCACAGGTCAAATCGTGAGATCTTGTTGAACCTCCATCCCATCAACCTACCTCCCAATCCCGTTCCTCTCCTCCCCACTCCCCAGATCTCTTCAAGTACCGGCTGGTCAACAGCCGACTGATCAACAGCACCTTCCTGCACAACAAGGAGGGCTGCCTGCTCAGCGACGTCAGCGACGATAACAATGCCTACATGGTGTACTTTGTCAGCTTCCTGGGCACGTTGGCCGTGTTGCCGGGCAACATCGTGTCGGCGCTGCTCATGGACAAGATCGGCCGACTGAGAATGCTGGGTAAGGGCTCACGCCACTCACGGGAGTTCAGCAGGTGCCAAGGGCAAAGGTCAATTGTACACAATGTCAAATAAAATCATCTTTTCTCCCTTTCTTATTTTGAACAACGACCATATATGCAGTCAAATAACAACTAGCTAACTTGTGACTTTTTCCTCCCACTCATGGATTTTTTTTTTTTTCTTTTTTGCTCGTCTTCAGCGGGCTCCAGTGTGATCTCCTGCATCAGCTGTTTCTTCCTGTCCTTTGGCAACAGCGAGTCAGCCATGATCGCCCTGCTCTGCCTGTTTGGGGGGATCAGCATCGCCTCCTGGAACGCCCTGGATGTGCTGACCGTGGAGCTCTACCCCTCCGACAAGAGGTAGGTGGGCCACGCAGGCGGCGAGGAAGGCAAACACGCCCCTGATGTCTCCCTGTCGCCACGGTCACTGCTGCTGAATGACGTGTTGAGTGATGCCACGTGGGTCGCCCTGCTGCCATTGGTCGGCTCGGAGGGAGGAATGACATTGGGGGTTGTAGTCGCCGTGTGTAAAGCTGTGGGTTGCCTTGTTTTTCACCCCAGCTTTGAGTTGGCTCCATTATTCTGTTTTCATTTGGTTGATCATTGCATAGTGTTTTCTGACAGTGAAAAATCATTGTTGTAATGCCTGTAATGTTGAAACACTCGTTGAAACTAACATTTGGAAAGAATTATAGATTATGCAGCTCCATCTTGTGGCCGTTTGTGGTCCCTTCACAAAATATGGTGTTTTTATTTTTTTATTTTTTTTAATTGGGTCTTTATTTTTCATTCTGGAATCCAAGCAGTCTCACATGATTCATTATCAAAGTAACTCTATAGTTGTAGTAAAAAAGCAGCATATTTAGCCCCCTGTTTGCATCCCCCTGCTAAAACGGATGCTTTGTGGGCTGTTCCCACCACACGTTGGTAAGGGGACATAAAAACCAAGGCGCTCTCTGAGGGCGGAGCCAACACCAGGCTGGGGGTGTGGTTACTAACGATAGACAGATCTTGATCTCTGACTCTTTCCTCTTCGTCTTCTTCCTTACAGAACCACCGCCTTCGGGTTCCTCAACGCGCTCTGCAAGCTCGCCGCCGTTCTAGGAATCAGCATCTTCACCTCGTTCGTCGGCATCACCAAGGCTGTGCCCATCCTCTTCGCCTCAGGGGCGCTGGCGGCGGGCAGCTTTCTGGCCCTCAAACTCCCCGAGACGCGCGGTCAGGTGCTGCAGTAGTGCGGCGCCGTGGGCGGCTGCAGCAACGGCGGCGTGTCGAGGCGGGGCGGGGCGGGGCGGAGAGTTCTGGGCCCAACAGGGTTTTTTTCTTTGTTGTTGTTTTATTTTGCCCACACTGTGAAGGGAGCAGCCCTGCGACCCCGTCCTTGTGGTGAGGGAGAAGCTTGTGCACACACTGACACAGAGGAGTAACACACACTCACTCACACACACACACACACACACATATACACACATACATGCACACATTTAAAAAAAAAAAAAGTCTGCTGTAAATATTTGTGATGGGTGATTTGTTTCAAAGACACAACAACAGTAGTTGAGATTCCACACAATATTAGAGCCGCTGGCAGTACAGGCAGAGATGTGAGGAGCAGTAATTCATGTTAACATGGTCAGTGAGAGTGTTGAAAAAAACATAAATGTTTAAATTTAGCTTTGGTCGATATACACTGACTCTGTACTGGACTGAGAGCAGAAATGACCGCCAGCCGTCGTCCCGGCGCCCCCTGCAGTCACCTCCATTCTCCTCAAGTCTTTCTTCGTTTTTGTTGGACATGAATTGAAAAAAAAAAAAAAAAAAAAATCAATCATTCTTATGCCTTGATTTGGAGAATTTCTGACTTTAAAAATTCCAAGACACGCCGCTCTCGGCTTCCTGTCAAAAAAAAAAACAAAAAAAAAAACAGAACAAAGACCTTTGGTCGTCGCTCTTTTATCTCCCAGAGGTCTTTGTGTTGGTGACTGCCATTTTTTTTAAAAAATAGATTTTTATGACATTCCAGGTTTGCTTCTGTTATTGTTGTTGTTGTTAGATTGTGACCGTTAAGGCCCCCCTGTCAATTTCTTTGCCCTTTAATGCATCACAAGATCTCAGTGGGGGAATTGTATTTCCTTTAAATGAATAATAATAATAATGATTAATAATAATGATAATAATAATAATAATAATAATAATAATAATAATAATGATAATAATAATAATAATAATAATGCACCTACCAAGCACATCACTCTGTCCCGCCCCCTCACCTTATGAGAAATGCCTTCTGGGTAACCTTCCCTAACCGTATGTGTGTCTCTTCTTCTTCTTTTGTTCTCTTGCGTTTGTCGGGGGAGTGTGTGCGTGTGTGTCCAATTGTACGACAATTTGAGACGTTTGCAACGTGCACAGCTGCACTTTGCACAAGTGGCTTCGAACCGAGTTCCTCGTCGACCTGTCATGCAGTCGTTGCGGTAATCTCACGTATTCCAGCCGTCTGCCCAACTCAATCATGCTGTTACACACAGGGACACGACCGCACAGGAAAAAAAAAAAGTGAAACAAAACAAAAAAATGACCCTGTGAGTTTGAACAGTTTTTTCGTGCAGACGCAACTGTGTGCCGGAGCAGCAGATTTAGACTCCAATCATAAGACCTGAATGTTTTCAATTATAATAATAATAATGTGAGTGTTTTTCATTAGAGCAAAAGTAAAAACTTGGTGCAATATTGCAAGGACGTTGGCCTCATTTGCCCTTTTCACTCTCAGCAATCACTGTTCTGGCGCCGATTTGCCAGCTGAGCGCTTCACCAGTTTCAACACAGCCTGCGATAAACTAATGTTAATAGCGTAGCGGGAAACGCCAAACCCCATAAGAAATATTAGCAAAGCACAATAGATATGTGAAACTCTTCAGTGCAGATAAATCACTGCAATCCTCCCCCACACACACACTGCACACTGCACACTGCACACTGCACACTGCAAAGGTCCCAGGGTGACAGACAGCGACTTTGTGTTTAAACTGAAAAAACAAACAAAACACAACACACAAAACACACATGTTTTGGCCCCAAACTGCCATTTTTGTAGGATAGCAGCCATATGTAGACGGTTTGAATTGATAGACAACCCATTGCACTGATTGTACACTGTTGTGTACATGCACAATTGCCAGGCGCGCGTCTCCCGAGAGCACAAAAACCAAACAGAATATAAAATTAAAGGAGCGTTGAAGACACACCCCCAGCCCCGAGACCCCACCCACTCACCCCCAGTCTCGACTCACACTATGGCGTCCAGTTTTTCACCCGTGAGTGTGCCATCTTATTAATTATTGCCAAATATTTTGTACACGGCCTGAGTTTACATGTTATGCGCCACTGGGTTTGTGTTCTAGATATTAATAGGTGTAAATAAAAGTGTCTACAACGATAAGAGAACTCTTTAACCCATTTGACCTTCGTGTCTCTGACAGATTCCAGCTCTCAATCACGCAAAGGCAACAATATCTGGACTAAATCAATGGCGGGGAAGAAAATTCACAACTCATAGTAAACAGTAATAAGAATCCTCTCAGTGTCCAGTCGGTCACAAGTCAGAAAGCAACAACAGAGGGCAGATCTCCTCCTAAAAGCACACCCACACTGACATAGAAAAATGCACCTCTGTACAAACGGTAAAAACAAGGGGCATCAGCCGTCCGTCCTCCTTGAATAGACGTTGTCCGGTATCTCCAAGGAAAATAAGAAAGATGTCAAGAACACGTGTTTGTCCACCATGGAATGCTGTTAAAGTGCTAAGCTGTCTCAGAAACTCAGTCGGGACTCTCTGTCTCACGTCTGAACTGTCTCCTCCAGACGAGTATCTCAGCTCACGACACAGGGTTTTTTCTTTTTGTAGGTTTAAGTTGCCGTGTGAGCAACAGAAATTGTAAAAAGTTACAAAGTGGTAAAAAAAAAACAACAAGTTAACAAAGCAATAAGTGTTTTTTTTTTTTTTTTTCTTCCCTCTCGACATTCGTCTCTTCCGCTCGTTTTTGAAGCTACTGGGAACCGGAGCACATTGTCAGACGCCGGCCGGCCTTTTACCACGAAAAGCAACAAAAAAAAAAGATGCTGTCTGCTTCGTAACGACACAGGACTCGGCAGCAACACAGCGGCGCGTTTGAGTCTCCGAAGCTTTTATCAATAAGATTGCATTGCCCATTAATTAAACGTAACGAAGAATTTATCACCTTTGTCATTGTACCGTGCTGTAGAACCTGTAATTGATTGTTTGTAAGCATAGGCACTGTTTGTGGAACCATGAATAAAAAATAAAGCATATAAATACATATATAAATATAAAAAAAAAAAATCAAGTGTAAATGAAAAAAAAAACGATGTATGTATGTTGTCTCTGATTTTGTGTATTTTGTAAATGAACAATAAAGTATAAGTATATACATCAATGTTAAATTCCAGTTACAAATCATAGTTAGCCTAAATGTAACAGCATCAATGTAAAGGTGTGTGTGTGCGTGCGTGCGCGCGTGCGTGATGAGATTTGTTTTTCTTATATTATCAGAGTTTTCAATTTTTTTGGATGAGGTTTGCGCTGAACTGTGCAACTGAGCCTTTTGGAACCACAGTGAATAACAAGGAATTATGACGAATAAACAAGTGGGGAAAATGATTAACAAATCAATTTTTTGCATTTTATTTGCTCATTGCAGTAATTTGCTATATTAGAGCTTCTGTTGTCAGGTGTTGGTGCCGGTGTTGGTCAGAGCCGAGCAGGGTCGTTACCGGGGAATCGGTCCGAGGACGAGACGGAGGCAGGGTCGGAGACGGGCTGTTGTCAACCGGGGAACGAAGGAGTACAACAGGGAGGCAGGCGCTGGATTACTGGTGCAACGCAAAACAGATAATGTGGCAACGGGGGAACATGGGAGACTGGTTAATAAAGGCAGTGCAGATCAAAGGCGAAGATTGTTGGCTATGCCTGTTAGCTTGGAGACCGTGACATCTGTAATGTACAAAAAGAGTCATGTTGAAGGTGTGAAGCCTGATCCTTCATTGATAGCCCCTTCTATATCGCAACATTAAGATCCATTTGTTTTGAACAATTCTCTCTCTTTTTTGAAAGCTATGATTTTCATTTACATCCCATCTTCTCTTTCATGGAACAGACATGGTCATACCTGAAGCTCCGCCTCCTCACAGTTTTGGCCTTGAGAAGTCATGAAAAAGAAGACATAAACATAAAAGTCAACTTTAACTTCAAAGTTTTCAGTATTTGCTGCTTTTGATTACAGCGTCATATCATTTTTTTTCCTCCAACCCAGCTCAGTTGAAAGAAAACCATCGTGCAAGACACCAGTAATCAGTAACGTGGCCACACCATTACATGGATATCAGTGGAAAAGTGAACTGTATTGATCCTCCACCGTCTGTCGTCATGTCTTCCTGTGTGTCACTACTCACGCCAGCGGCTGCTCACCTCACATCTGCACCGACAGCAGAAGCTGAACCCTGGGACTCAGCCGTCACTGTGCCTCTACCACCTCTGTCACCAGCAGCAGTGCACGGCCACTGCGTGGAGAGAAGCTACTTGAAACTGAGGCTCCTGCACCAGAGGAGGGTCAGACTCCGCCCCGGCCTGGACTGTCTGAGAGCTGAAACTCAGCCGGCGGGACCCGAGACGGTCCGGCTTCCACCACTGTCTCTCTGCTGGTCTCACAGCCTGTGTCCCGGCGTCCTGTTGGTCATCAATTCACTCCGGGGATATGAGGCCATTGGTGCTCAAGTGACCTTTGCCACCACTTTGAGCATGGCTGAGTGTGACCTTGCTACGGCCCAGAATGGGGCATCTTCGGCCTCTAAAATGGTCATCAGAGACAGAATAATAGAGGTTCTAACTAGTGAGTACCTCGATCCCATCTCAGCACCGGTTTTGGCAAAAGTGGCAGCTGTTTTTGGTGAGCCGGTGAGAGAGGTGAAGTCAATGACTGCAGAAGAAGTCAGCGCTGTTTTCGGCAACGCTGGAGGATTTTCACCAGGAACGGTGGATCATCTAGCAGAACTTCCACCCTTGGTGTTAGCCGTGTATCATTTTGGTTTTTTCTGCACCCTCTTTGTTCTTCTGTCCTCAATACCTCTGGTCATTTTGAGTCTGGAAAGGCATCGCAGGATGCTGCTCACCTCTTTTTCCCTGAACAGTAGAAGAAAAGGACAAACAACTACCAGATCTCGAGCAACAATTCCTACATTTTTCTCCAGAGTAGGAGAGACAATTGTAGCATATTTTCACTCAGTCTCAGAAACAATTTGGTGTCTTTTTGGCTGGCTCTAATAAATGCTAGTATTTGTTGGCATCAGTAGACGAATTTCCCTATACAGCCTCACTTTAATAATCAACCAATCATATGTTATATACCAGAACTAAACGTATTGCATAAATTTATAACAAATCCACTTTTTTTTTTAAAATTTTGTATAAAACGTTAATTTCAGTACAATCATTCCTTTTAAACTATAATCTAAACTGCATTGCATGAATTTATAATTGCTGTATTTTGAGGAGAGCGTCGTTGCACGATAAAAGAGCATCCTGAGGGTGGCAGTAATGCAACATAGGCCAATTGCCTTTAATGATTAAAGCATCAGCGGTAGTAGAAGAAGTAACTCCTGCGTAAGCCAATCAGGAGCCGAGATTGGCCCCTCGTGACTTCGTCTTCAAACAAACTTCCACTGGCTGTCGGCTGCGACTCCACGGTAAGTTTTCAGACTGATTATTAACACTAACCCCGTGTCGAGGTCAGCGTCATGCTGTGCCCGTGTGCCAGTTCAGACCGTCGTGTTGCTTTTGTGTTTGCCTCGACGTGACATTGTTGTCCCGTTCAGCGAGGTGATATTTACTGTCAGGGCTAGCGGCTAACGCTAGCAGTTTTCTAACAGTATGACACTTGTGATGCTAGCTGTCACTTCACCTTGTCCGGCGGCACCGAGAGGCGTCGCGGATCGTACTGTGGTGATCTGCAACATTTCAGCTCGGATTGGCGTCATTTAAGGGCCACTTCCTCAGTTTCCCCGCGTGTAGTTCGTAGGTTGTGCAAAGTAGGGTTAGCGGTCTGTGACCGCATGATGTAACGCAGCGGTTGAGTAACACGACATAACAACCGTTTCGGGTTTTCCATCTTCGCGGTCATTTGTCACAATTAGCAAACTTATACTCGAAATGTACGAACGAGCATTGACCAAATATTTCATTTCTTGACGAGTACTTCGGCTCGTGCCCCGTGCACCCCAATTAAAGGGACCGTATGTGACATCATTCCGCCGCTAGATGTCGTAATTTTAAACCAAATGCTCGCGGTGTCAAAGGTAGGCAAATGTTAATAGTGAACAGCTAGATCAAATAATGATGATGATAAAGGTCTAGAAATGATTTGAGCAGTGCCTCTCTTTTTTTTTTGCATAGGTTTCCCGCCACACTGATGCTGCCCAGTGTCCTCCGTCGTGCTCGCCCCGTTTCTACCTCTGCAGCCCTTGTCCGTCCTCTGGCCCACCACGCGCCCATGATGGACCCAGACCCGAGCCGGCCTGTCGAAAAGGCCATCAAAACCAAACTGACCAACTCCCTGAAGCCGCAACACCTGGAGGTCCAGAACGAGAGCCACATGCATGCTGTGCCGGCTGGCTCCGAGTCCCACTTCCGAGTCCTGGTGGTCAGCTCCCAGTTCGAGGGCCTGCCACTGATCAAGCGCCACCGTCTGGTCAATGAGGCTTTGAAACACGAGCTGAGTAGCTGCGTGCACGCGCTGTCCATCCAGGCAAAGACTCCTGAGCAGTGGGAGAGCAACCCGACACTGGCCAAGAGCCCGCCCTGCATGGGCGGCTCCAAGGGGGATCACACAGTGGAGGAGAAGCTAAAGGCTGGAGGAGAGTGAAAGGCAGCACGCTGAAGAAGTTTTACCTGCTGTCTGATGGTGGATTTTAATTATTATCTTATTTTTTTAAATTCTTCTAGACTTTATCAATTTAACAGTTGTGAAGATTCAGTTGGCATTAAAGAGTTGAATACAGACTCGAATTCCACCAGCAATCTTCACATAACCGCCACTGCACGAGCTCTCCGTCACTTTACGATGGAAGAGGAATAAATGGTGTATTTATTTGTTTGAAAACCTTGTTTTGTTTGAACTCTACCTTTTTTTTTTATTAAAGTAATCCTCGAAACACATGTTCTGTTTATTGAAAATAATTTAGAAATAACTGTTGAGTTTGTGCAGAAAATTATTAAAATGTCTCCAAATGTGTAGCTGACCGAATCAGCCTGTGCTTATCACCGTTTGAAGAGTTCTGCAGCCGACCTTTATGTGTATGTGTTTGCCTCTTCTGAACACCACCCAACACAACTCTTGGACTCACCCTCACCCTGAAGGTCACCAGGGACCAAGTGGGGAGGGAGGTCAGGAGGAGAAAGGCGGGGAAAGCCGCAGGCCCGGATGCCATCAGCTCCAGGTTGCTCAGGCAGTGTGTGGACCAGGTCAGTGAGGTGGTCCAGTACATGTCCAAGGTGAGCCTCAGCCAGGACAGTGCCGGTCCTGAGCAAGACTTCCTGTGTGGTGCCGGTTCCTAAGGTAGACCATCCTAGTGAACTAAGCCATTACAGAGCTGTTGCCCTGACCTCTGACCTCATGAAGAGCATGGAGAGGATCGTCCTTGGCCACCTCCGCACACTGGTGAGCTCTATGCTGGACCAGCTGCAGTTCACCTATCGTCCTGGCGTCGGGGTGGATGATGCCATCATCTACCTGCTGCATCGGGGTCCTGTCTCACCTGGAGTCCCCCAGGAGCAGAGGCATGTTTTTGACTTCTACAGTGCTTTTTTCATAGTTTTTTTTTTTTTTTTTTTTTTTATAAATAGGTGCATTATTTGCGTTACTTTTTGTAAACAAAAAGTGGTTGTAAAATTCTTCTTCTTCGGAATGATGTAGTAACTCTTTCACTACACTGGGGGGCAGTCTGTGCACACATCGTGGACAAACTATTGACCCACGTGAAAGCGGATTTACACCTTTTCATTATTTTCCTTTCAGACGGACTTTAATCGTTAAAAAAAAAAAACGTCATATAAGAGTAAATAAATAGTACAGCTAACAACTTGTAATTAAATATAGATTAATTAGGTAGAAAACAAATGTTAATAGAGACATCAATGTCAAATGTTTTACATAATAGTGAGGGAATAACAATTAAAAAAAAAAAGTTTTCATCGGCATAAGTAAACAGCACCAGTAGAGGCTGGAACTCCAGAATGTTCAGGAGTTGCGTGTCTTCTGAGAGTGACGCACCTCCTCACTGCCAGTTTACATGAGCCTGTGGGTGGGCTTCTATTTATGTCCTTGGGTTGTGTGTGTGTGTGTGTGTGTGTGTGTGTGTGTGTGTGTGTGTGTGTGTGTGTGTGTGTGTGTGTGTGTGTGTGTATCTGTGTGTGTCACTGTGAAGGTCTCCCCGTCCTCCCCTCAAAGCTGATGATGGCCAAAAATCATTCCCCCGGCTTTTGACAATGATGGGCCAACATCGTAGAAATAGAACAGAGAGAGAGTTCCCTGTCGCTGCACTTACACTGAAACCGCTCCATCTGTACGCTGTGCAAGTTAAAGCTAAGTGTGCAGAAATAAATACAAGGAAATGATACAAAGTCATTGTCTTTTCCACATCACCTGTATCAAGCATTATTGTATTGCACAAGTGGTGGAAGAGGTGTGAGGTTACATAATGATGATTTTGGTTCGGCGCTCTTGTGGCCCCGGGGATACAAACGGTTTTCAGGTCTGTTTGTAAGGCTCTCGATTCCTCTGCACCTCCTGCTGCTGGAGGGCAACAGGGCAAAACACTGCGTGTCGGGTAATGTGTAACAACACCGCAGCAGCAGAGGACGAATGTGACTGTCCAGATTTGGAGGACACCTTCAACAATCTCACTTTTAAGCCCAGACTTGACTCTATATTTTTGTGAGGTGCTACGCAGGCGCGGGGCTTTTCAAAAGCTATTCAGAGTTCTTTGTTGGCTCATAAATGACAACGAGCCTGCGGTGGAATGTGGCGTCTCCTCCAAAGGTAACGCCTGTCGACTTCTGCCCTCTGTCCGTCCGTCCGTCTGTCCGTCCGTCTGTCCAGCGCCGGCCTGTCAGGCCCTCACAAAAGGCCCCCGGTGAGCAGAGGGAACAACTGGTGTCACTGGTTTGGTTAAAGGAAAAACAGCGCGGCAACCACTTTATGACCCCGGCTCGGCCCATTAAAGACGCCGAAGGCCTGAGGGGGGCAGGAGAGGCGAAGCCGCTGCGGTGGGGGCCCGGCTGCACTGCCCCAGGAGCCGCAGACTGTCTCTGCCGAGAAGATTTACGCCTCACAATTCCAGGTGCTGTTATGATGGAGAGTGGGGTTGAGGTGGGGGTGCCGGGGGGTGGGCAGAAAAAAACAAAACATGAAGTCGTCAAAGGCCAATGAGGTGGAGTGCAGAGACTTGTCCTGCTCTTTAAAAGTGGTGGAGGGTTGGAGGGTTTTACATGAGCGGGTAGTACATCACCTATTTAGTGAGCGGCGGTGGGACAGCTAAATAACAGGGTCGGCCAGGTCGCCCTAATGAATTGTGACTTGTTTTGGCCAGAGGTGGGATTTGCAAGTGCAACAGCTGAGCGGCTCCTTCACTTTGGCGACGGGATTCTGGGATGTGGGTTTATGCCTCCGCTAAATGGATGTGACAAAAGTGACTCAAATCCCGCTTCTTTTTTTTTCTTTTTTTTCCTGATAAGTGCAACAACATCAAGTTGTTGTTTATCCTCCAGCGAAGATCGTTTTAAATAGAAAAAAAGTTTGTTTCAGGTTTGAAATTTCTCTGTTTTAAGTGCTTTATTACCAAGATGTCACCAATTTTCTTTGCTGCTGGTCTAAGAATGAACTGCGTCTTTGTCCTGGCGGTGAACTCTGGAAACTTTACTTCTTTTGCTAAAAGACGTTTGCCCTTTGTGATGTCACAGAGGACAGGGACATCTCTCCTAGGTTAGTGACAACACCCTCAGCCAGGTGGCCACTCCTCCTCATTTTTTTCCTGCACTTCCAAAGGTGAAAGGTCCAACATAGCAGAAGGCTGTAAACAAAGGGCTAAATGTGTTGTTTCTAAAAATAAAGCCCCAGGCGTCTTCAAACGTTGTTCAGAAATTGGACATGAACAGGTGTTGTCACTCTTTTAAAATTTACTGTGTCGATGAGCAAACACTATTTAGTTTAGTTTAGTTTTTTTTGCAACTCGGTGTGATGCAGTCAAAGGCCCCAGTTAATTTATGTTCAGATTTTTATTTTTATTTTTTTTGCTTTTCACAAAACTAAAGAAACTAAAAAGCTCAAAAATGAGTTTGGTGAACTGATGGCAACTCTGAGATCAGAAACATGAAAAACATGAGTATTTTTTATATTATAAATTATATTTACATAAAGGGCGGTCACATGGAAACAATAGCTGCTTGTCCCAAGTTTCACATTGAATCCTCTAAAAGTGAGAAAATTCTCATCTCAGCTATAGCGCTCACAGTTCATCAAAAATCAGCCCTTTGTGATGTCACAAACTGCGTGCATACCTTCATTGACAAGACCCCTCAGCTTGGCGTTAGCTCCGCCCTCTGAGACCACCTTTTTTCTGCCTCCTTCCAAACACGTCGAAGGTCCAACAAAGCATCACTTTTAGTTGCAGGTTGTAAACAGCGGGCTAAGAGTCTGTTTTCAGGAGGCCGATAGATCTCCACGGATGTGTCCAAACATAAAGTTGAACTTTATCCAACTTTACTTTCAACAAGTGTTTATCAATCTGGCGGATAGAAAGTTGACAATTCACCAATTTCTTGGTGCTTTTTCGCGTGTTTAACTCTAATTTGACACGAGATGCTGCGTCAAGCCCACCGAGACAGTGTCACAGATGAATCACATCTGTCTCAGTCCAATATCAACCTCCTCCTCCTCCTCCTCTTCCTCCTCTTCCTCCTCTGCGGTTGATGATGGATCAGTCCCCAGTCAGCGGCCCTGGCAGGTCAGTGGGAACCCACCTTGGCAGCGCCGCTCCTGCGTCAGAGCCCCCAGACAGATGGTGCCGGCCTGGGCTGGGACCCCGAGCCGGACAGGGTTCCCGCGATGAGCAGCCTCTGATTTACGCAGTGGCTCCTGACTGAGGGTTCTCCTGCTGCACAGCTGACCTCTGCTGGTTGCAGGGTCAGCAGCCCTCGGCAAGGAGGAGTAGCAGTCGTAGGAGGAGGAGGAGGAGGAGGAGGAGGCCTCGGACAAATGTGTGTCTGAGAAAGGGGGTTGGTCCATCCCGGGGGACCTGGTGCACCCCCTCCCCACTGCCCCCCCCACCCTGCCGGTCAGCTGCAGGGTCTACGCAGCATGTGTGCGGAGACGGCGGCCTGTGAAACACGTTGTCTTTAAGAGCCTCCCTAAAACAACAGTCATTAGCTTTACTGTCGCTCACGCTGAACCCGGTGTCGCAGGCAGAATTGGTTTCTTTTACTGGGACGCAGTCAGACTGGGGCCCGTCTGCCGCCATGGATCGTTCGGCCAGGACGGAATCTGCGTCAGATGGGTTTTTTTTTTAAAGGCAGCGTGTCAACACGCTGTGCACGCATGTGCTAACCAGCAATCTTACTGCTGGTTTGTAAAGCACTGAATGGTCTCGGACCAAAATGTATGCTCGATCTAATGGTTCCCTATGAGGCATCCAGACCGCTGAGGTCATATGGGACGGGTTTGTTGTGTTTACCAAGAACAAGAACCAAGCAAGGCGAGGCAGCATTCAGCTATCGTGCTGGTCAGGAAATACAGACTCTCTGGCAATATGTGGTCAGATATCTTACACATCACAGTGGGAAGAGAATGGCTCCCTATTTATGCCTCTAGTGGTCGTCTGCTCTAAGTGGAATAAATTATTTTTGAATAAATTAAAAATTAATTGATGAACTCAAAATAAAACTTCTGCCTGGTTGGCCACAGGCTATTTTTGGTACCCAAAATCACCGCTGTCGCCCCCTTGCGAGGGGCAGAGGAACTGCAGGAGCTAATAATGTGGAGGCAAAAAACATGGTGGCGACGTGGCTTCTACTTGAGAGACTCCTGAGTCTTTGGGACTCTTGGGCGACTCCTTCAGCAGAACCTGGAATAATGTCTCATTTTACGCCTGCGTGTTTCATTTTACTACAGAAAAGTGTATTGTGGCTGCATCAGGCTTCCTTCGGTTGTACGGCTGAGCCGCCGTAGTGGTGGCAGCTGGGCGAAATACCATTTTTCTTGTGAACTATCTGGAGAAGTGAAGCCCTGCTAATGTCGCAAGCTTATGTTTAAAGATATGGATCCGGAAACGGGGGCCGCGGCCGCTCTTCCCTGGAGATAAACCCGTCGCAGGCTGCGTGTTGTAAAAGCTTGAGCTGAACTGAAGGAGGCTATTAAAGCCTTTTAATTGGAATGCCTCCCCCCGCTCCTCTCGCCGTCCTCACCACCAACTAATGAAATGAGTGAATAGTCGGCTTGAAAGGGAAGGACAAAGGCAGAGATGGAGAAGAGACAATATCCTTGTGTGGGAGAATTAGTTACACTCAGTAGTCTAAGTATTCAAAGCACACAGGCGAGAAAAAGGAGAGGAAAAGTGGGGGGGGGGGTTGGTGGGTTGTGGTGGAGGGGATTAAGTGAAAAGTCCACACAGGTGGGTTGCTGAGAGGGAGGGGTGGGCGGGTGGTGGGGTGGGGGGTCACATGACAGGACGTTACCTCGTTTGATAAACACCAGCCGGGGCCCACAGGAAGAAGGAAGGGAGGTATTTTATAGGCGGAATTAAGCGCCCCGCCACATCAGGTATTCATTATGGCAAATCTCCCAGGTGTGCACGATGTGCGAGCGCAGTCAGACGTGCGCGCAGGCCGAGGTTTGGTGCACAGCAACACCGACAGTAGCTGCAGCTGACACTTGGAAAAACACTTACAAATCAGAACCTGAGGTGGTGTTTTTAATTCTGCAGTTTTTCTGTTTGTTGGTTTGTTTTTAGAGCCTTTATGGCATCAGCGCATATGTGACTTTTTTTTTTTTTCATTTTATTTTGTTGTTGTTGTTTCTGTCACAAGGCACCTGAAGACACTTCAAGGTGGCAAGAGGGGCTTTGACACCAAGAATGAGGACTTAAAGGCAGATTAGGTGCAAATGAGGAGGCTTATGTGCTGATTATGGCTGTGAGGAGGAACTCCTGAGATAAAATGACCTCTCAGTGAGGACAACAAAGTTTAGCATTGCACAGTTTATATGTGTGTGTGTGTGTGTGTGTGTGTGTGTGTGTGTGTGTGTGTGTGTGTGTGTGTGTGTGTGTGCTTCTCATCTGATTTGGGAGTCAAAAAGGTAATTTTTTATTCTTTTTTTCTTTTCTTTTTTTTCTCTCTCTTTTTTTTTTTTTTTTACATAAAATGTTACTTTTAAAAAAATGTATTCATGAACTGAAACATATTGGTTACTGCAGACACTTTTTAACCAAAAATAGTTCCGGGTCAGTCGTTAACCTGAGACTTGTTCCTGCAGCTCGTGGCTGTTTATGCAGAGTCCTGGGTGGATTAGACAAGTCCAGACAATGATGCAGCTGGGTTTGGTCACCAGGTTCCCATACTAAAGAAAGGTTGTGTAAACTTTGCCCCAATGCTGTAAAGTTTTAATATAAGTAAATTCTGATATAAAGACTGTGCCCAGTTGGAATCCACACTGCAATAAATAAAATAGATTTGTTTTATTATTATTGGCACATTTATAGCTGTTGGGGCTCGACGTGTCATCATGGTTAAAGTCAGAAGAAAGCTTCAGATTAGGAAAATCAGCGGAAGCCGGCCTGCAGCTCCGATCAGTCAGTCACATGGCGGTGGCGGGAAGTCATGAGAGTTTTTCCCTGGGGGGGGAGTCAACGCACGGGGCTGGTTGGGCTGGTTTCCAGGCCAGAGTGCACAGGCCGAGCGAGGCCTTCGCCCTGCACACTCCGTTACTGTCACACAGCCCCCCCGACCCTCCCGCTTTCCCCTCTCCAGGCCATGAACCAGAGAGGCCAGCATGTCAAGACAGATGGGCCACAGATAAGACTCTCTCTCTCTCTCTCTCTCTCTCTCTCTCTCTCTCTATCTTCTTCTTTATCAACTTTCCTATCAGTCCCTCTTTTTTTTAATCCCCCTCCCGCTGCCCCCCCTCCAACCTCTGATCTTCCCTCCTCACTCACCCACTCCCTCACTGCCCCCCTCTTGATCACCACCCCTTCATCTCCACTCATCTGTGACTCATGTTGTCTCCTGCGCTGTGATTCCGTCTGCACGTTTTGACCGGTCAGCCCGGTTAGCCTGGTTAGCCTCCTCATTTAGCCTAGCGTTGGCTCGCCGCTGAGAACATTCACTGCTTTGTCTAGCAAGGAGCCTACTTTGGAGAGGGGTGATAAAAGTCGGTGTTTGGTTGGACAAACCGTTCAAACAGACGAGTCCAGACTTTATATTTATTTATACTTTTTTAAATTGTCATTTTTGCCACCACAAAGCTTACCTTAAGTTAGCCAGAGTTGGAAGTCAGAGTGAAAATATGCTGTCCACCAAAAAGGCCACTGGATTTAGTTTCTTCTGCTTGAACTGTTTGCTTTAGCAGTATCAACGCCCGTGACACTAGCATTAGCCGCTGGCTTAGATAGCACCTTGCAGCAGCAGTTGCTTCTCGCTCTCTCAGCTTTCCTCCCACCTCTTTATCCCAAACAGGAAGTACGTTGACCACGGAATCAATTGATCAAAAAAACCAAACAAAGACAATTTAACAAATGGTGTCTGCAAGATGTCGTCAAGCAGCGTCACCTTCAGCCTGTTTCTCTCTCCCTAAACTCAGTGCGACCTGGTGGAAACCTTCGGTCAACGACCCTTGGAAGCACCTTTTCACGTGTGGCCGAGCTCGATGAAATTCCCACCCTGTGGCATTCCCAAAATCCCAACTCTCCCGGCAGCCTCTGCGGGGCGCCGGCCTTTTCGTGGCTGAACCCTGACACATGACTTTCTCTACCTCCCTTCACGCTCCGCCTTGGATCACATGCACGGTGCCCCCCGGAGTCCTGGACGGCTTATGTGATGATGTTTACATCTCGCTTGCGGCCTGGAGCCTATTAGCGTGCGGCTGCGGTGTGTTCCCGCCACTCCTCTGGGGTATTACTCACCGCCGGTGTTTTCAATGGAGGGGTTGTAAGTTATTCAAACACCAGCCTTGAGGATATTTGTGGGGATTTTTTTTTTTTTTTTTTTTTGAATGACAGCCGGCGCTGCCGACGCATCCGTCCAACACATGATATTCACGCAGCTGCTTTCACTGCGGCTGCAGCATCAGATCCCGCCACCGTCGTAAAAAGCTCCACTCTGAACGCGTGTGTTTGTCATCATAAAGCCAAAGGCGGCGTTAACAGAGATTGAGTGCGTTTACGGGCCGAGCTTCGAATATCATAAAACGAATAAAAAAACATAAAAATGATTGGCACCAGGTTTTTATGCTGCAGGCGGTGGTGTCGGTTTGCACCTGCTGCACCAAAGATCACATGAGAAAATGGTCATGGACGATGTGTTTCCCATCAGCCGTGGCCTCTTAACAATTAAAACACACAAAAGGTCCTCAGTTGCTTTAAAGCAAAATATGTTTGATGAGACGGCTGATTATTGGAAGAAGTCAGGGAACGCACAGGCAAATGTGTTTGCTGGCCGAGATTTGAAATTGAATTGAAATTTTACCTTTGTGTTGTTTTCAGAGAAGTTAATTCTTCTTTGGACCAAATAAAGTCAATCAGCATTTTTATAGTTCTAGTTTTTATTTATTTATTATTATTATTATTATGATTTATTTATTTTTTAATTTATTTTATTCATCAACTATATGTATATATATATTGAAATAATATTCATAATTTGATACTTTTTTTGTACTTCTACTGGTCTACTGGTCTGATGGGCTTCATGGGGCTCTTTCAGAAAGAACCAGAGAATGACTGGTCAGACACTGACCCGATGATGATTTGTCTCATTCAAGTGGGCAACAGAATGCAGAATAACCCCGCTTCTTCTTGGAATCAAAAACTCTCAGACCAACAATCTCGAAACTCCAATTTCTCTTCCTCTCTTTTTCCAACAGTCAGCTGCTGCTAATCTCTCCGACAACACGCGGCACTTTTTTTTTCCCTTTTTTTTTTTTTTGTTGCGCCGGCCGGCTGCATCCCATTCCCTTGTAAGCGGGTGATTCATTGATGCCACCTCTATAGGCCCGTCCTATATGAACCTATAAGCGATATTGTTGAAGCCACGGCCAGAGGTCACGGGGGTCGGCCATATGCGAGGGCCAGTAAACGCCGGGTTAATCTTCCAGATGTACCGGCCGAGTCGGGAGCGCCGCTCGGACTTCCACCAAAAACGTGATCTATTGTCCTGGTTGTCAGCGGTGCCATGATATATTCCGTCCCACACTCGCGGACAAAACGTACCCCGGCGATTATACAAGCGGGACCATTGCCCGCCCCCCCAACACAAGGCCGGCCCGGTGACTGTGGACACCAGGCGGCTTGACCCCGGGGTCCCCGGCTCCTTTGTTTCCACTGACCTCTGTTTCTCTTACCCCCCTCTGAACCTAAGACCACACCCCCACACCCCCACCAACCCACCACTCCCCTTCCCCTCTCTCTCTCTCTCTCTCCCACACTTTCTTCTCACACATACAAATAAAGAGATGGGCCCCCTCCAGTTTATTTTATTAGCGCTTTGAAACCCAGGCCTTTTACAGCGGAGTGGAGGAAAGAAAAATAATAGGAAGGGGCTTTAATTAGGAGAGTTATTAGGGCTCAAATAAAACAACGGGGTCAGGGGGAAGAGCTAGGTCAACTGGGAGTGTGTGGCCTTCAGTATGAGGACTTTGTCATCTTCTGCGTCTTCGAAAAAAAAAGAAGAAGAAGAAAAAGAAGAGGGGCAAAGCTCGAGGCGACACGTAAGAGCTTAAAGGGTGTCGCACACGATGCTGGAGTGTGTTTTTGTCAAGGCGGCGGGTGGCGCCTCTAAGGACGATAAGTAGCTGATCAACGCAGACAACAATTAGTGAGTTTCCTCAGAGCCTCTCCATGTGCTTTTTGAGGAATGTAGCATTAAAATCGCATGGAGACAGTGACATTTTGAGAAATAAAAAAAAACAAACTGTGTAAAACAAACAAGCAAAGAATTTGTAAATAACCGAGATGTTTCTGTCTGCTGTTTGTGTCTCAGAACAGCTGATGACCTACAAGAAGGACAAAAAGAAAGTAAGTTTGCTCAAAATCTCAACATTTTATGGAAGCTCCACCGCTCACAAAATGAGTTCCCAACCAATTTGAATGGTTGCTGGTTTAGTTGGTTGGAAAACAACTCATCTTACTCTCAGCGTTTCTTCGAGACAGAAGTAGCCGAGGAGTGAACCGCTCCCCTCCCCCTTCCTGTCTGACTTGTGCACTCGTGACTGTGCTGAACAGGTGAGCAGAACCTGGCGTCACCGCGATGACAGACAAAGAACAGGAACGAGCCAAAGTGTGAGAGAAGTTTCTGACCCTCAACACGGCGAACACAACCGAAGGACGACCTGCAACATTTCTGAGCATGTTGGACGAGGGCCTGCAGGTGTATGTGTGTGTGTGTGTGTGTGTGTGTGTTTGCCAGGTGTGTCACCTTTTGTGATCGGCCAATCTGTGGGTGTTTCTACCCCCCCGCCCCCCCATCCCGTCCTATTTTCCTTTGCTCAGCTTTTAACCGCCCTTCCGAGTCACTCGTCCCTCCGTGAATCATCCGTGCTGTCAACCTCTCCGGCTCTGCGCCGGAGCGGCCGCTCCCTGCGGCTCTCTCGCTGTTTACCAAACACGCCAACCGCCTCTTTGGCCCCTCTCTCGCCCTCGCACCACCGCCTCCTCCTTCCCCTCGCTGCCGCACATCCACCGCCTTTGTTTGTGCTCATCTGAGGGGAAAATGCCCAGCCCAACTACCGGCAGGGCTGCAGTGTGAGACAGGAGGCCTTAAGTGGTGCTTACCGAGGAGGAACGGGGATGGGAGGGGATACCGGTACCCTCACCCCCGCCGGTGGTGTTGGAGCGTGTGAGAAAGGATGCGGAAGACCGAGGGGGAATCCCCAGAACTTGGCACCGACAACGTGTGACGGCGGAACCAGTAGCGCGTCGCCACAGGAAATGCGTACGATGAACAAACATCGGGGATCGAGTTATCATCTCGTCTAAATTTTCTGCAAAAACAAACTGCTGCTGGGTTCCCATGACACCCACCGCCGAGCACGACACGGCCTCGACGTCACCGAGTGGGAAGAAGCTCCAACGAATCGCCGGATTCTATGGTTGCGTGTAAAAACACACAACAGACTGCATGAGATTCGGATTAAAAAATTAAACAAACGGATTGTCTGAGGCGGGCGATTCATTTTTCCCAGAATTGGGTGAGCGGTCAAAAAACAATATTTAGGATTAAAGCCTCCCTCTCTAGTCGGCCCGGGCCGGTCCGGGTCGGGCCAAGCGAAGAAAAAACAGGCAGCCGGCAGATGTGCGAGGCAGATGTGTGTGTCTGAGACGTGTGTGTGTGTGTGTCTGCCGGCCGGCCGAGGCATAGGTATTATAAGTGGCTCGCTCCGGTTTGACCAAGTAGGTCAAGAGAATCAAGGCGGGAGTTGAAGGGGCTCGCAGAGCTGTGAGGGGAAGGTCAAGCATGAAATCCCACCCTCTCTGCCGCTGTGACCCCCCAGGGAGGAACCCTGGGTGGGTGAGCAGTGTGGTGTGTGTGCGTGTGTAGTTGTAAGAATTTGTCAAATTGAATCCGTGGCTCTGCGAGACAGGGAAGTACCAGTGGAGATGCGGCCATCAGGTCTGTCAGTGAAGTGTATGGAAACCGTATCAGCGGGGGGGCGACACCAAAATGAAAAAACAGACAAATAACAACAAGGTGAAAGAGAGTCTACACACACTGCGCCTATCAGACAATGACTGAACTTCTTCACTGCGCTGCAGCAGTTTTTGTCACCACGCTACCGTGAAATTGACGCCGTCATTACGTCACAAGTCATTAACCGGTGCGGCTTCATGTCTTAAACTGTAACAAGATAGTGTAACAACCCCAAAGAAGCCACTCCTGCTACAATAATGTGCATCTGAAGGACGACATCACCTTGAAGAGTAGCGTCACCTCAGGCTCGGTGTCCAAATTGTCAAAAGCAATACAGATTGGACGTGTGAACTGACCGTCGACCCTCAAAGAATCTTCCCAAAGTCAGAGCCATTTTACTCACACTGTCAGATTTTTATTCTTTAAAACCTGGACTCCAGTTGAACCGTGTCTCTGGCTTAATTAACCTTGCTGCAAAAAAAAATGCCTTATTTATCTCTCTGTTTACAGCCTCCATCTAACGCTGATGCTCTGTTGGACCTTAAGCATGTTTTGGAAGATCGGTCTCACGGAGTGGAACCAACGCTGTGATCCTATTATTAACTGGAACACAGCAGGATATCATCTGTGTGACAAGAGAAATTCATAGAGTTCCCGCAAACCATTAGCCAAACACCCGGGGAAGAATGCAGAATTGTTAACAGGATCGGTCCGAGCACAGAGCCATGCGGATCTCCACAATCTCCAGACCTCACTGTGGTTCTGCATGAAAGCTCGATTACTGACCCAGACTAATAGGTGTGACTCAAACCTTCGCACTGTTCCTTTAATGCTATATTGTTAGCCACCAAGATAATCACCAGCAGCAAAAAAAAAGAAGGGGGGAGGATTTTTCACCACCTGCCGATAGAGTCAGAAAATCCGTTTTGTGAGCATAAATACAGCCGCAGGTTTTAACCCTTCCTGTCGGCTCCCTCTTGTCAGCCTGACATTTGATCTGCGTGATGGGCAATTTCTCCGAGTGTCTCCTTGTGTGAGAAAGTGAACGATCGGCCAGCCTGTCACACCCTGTCGCCCTCACGTCAACTGCTGCACAGTGGCTGGAGGATTTTTTTTTTCCTTTCTCGCCATCTCTCCGCTTCAGCGCCTGGAAGCTGCAAACACTCCCTCCGCCACTCAGCCCCTCCTCCACCACCTCCCCCTGCTCCTCTCCCTCCGTCTTCTCCGCTCAGTACCTCTTTAAAACCTGTTTCTCTTTCAAAACCAGCGCCTCCTTTCACACGTTTTGTGCCCAGCATTGTTACGTGGCTGAAAGGTCTCACGGAAATCGCTTCTGCTGACGCAAATGTCATCATTTTTTAATCTCAAAATTAGCAAAAAGCGAGGACTGAAAATAGCCCCTCTGCCATGCTCTAATTCCAGTCACATGGAAACATAAAGCCAGAAACATCCCATTTATCATCTGACAGCTGTTTTATTAGCAGCATCTGTTTTCTGTTAAAAGTTTGGACGTGTTGATACAAATTCCTAGCGACATTATGACAAGAATTTCCCTTGTTGCACGACAAGATGCCTCATGTTCTCACTGTATTGTCAGTGCAACAATTAGAGCTGCATCATGATATCACAAGATTTTAATGAACCCTAACCTGGAACTCCCCCTGACTTCAGGATTTTAATTCAATTTTCTTTATTTGGATTTTTTTTTAATGTCATTCTTTGTATTCCATCACCAGTCGGCTTCCATCTGGTTGCGACGGAAGCAGAATCGTGCTTCATCATGTTTGAGCAAAAATGTTTTCGATAAATTAAAAGTTATACAAGAAAAAAATAAATAGAACATTGGATGAATTGTTGTACACTGGTTGTAAATGTTTAATTTGACATCTGATTCAACCTGAATTGCAGAAAAGAGCTGAAGGCGGCCTTACCTGACCCTTAGCTGAGCCTCTGCCTTTAACGGCCGCTCCCGAGTCTCACGTAAGCAACCGTAACTGCACGCGAGAGGTCAGTTGCTCTGGTTCTGACCGTTAGCTTTGCTAGCTGATGGTGTGTGAAAGTGTGCCCGCCAAAACTCAATTTTCAAGTCCTTTAGTTTGGGGACAAGACAACCGGTTTAGTTTTGCCCTGTTTCTTTCAATATATATATATATGTATATGTATATATACATATATATATATATGATTTTTTTTTTCCTCGAATTGCAAGGGGAAGCAAACACACGACTGAAAGTTCCTTTTCTCACGTCTCATTCCAGGCATTCATCAAGAAACTTCCTTGCCAACGCTTTCACACGGCTTAATTGCCGCCCCGTCCGATACTTTTCTCCCCTTCTACGGCGGTGATGCATCATCATCACCAAGACATGCGGGTGCATAGGAGCAGAGAGGCTGATTTCCCCTGTGAGGAGCTCGGGCTCCGACCGTTGCGGGTCCAAATAATGAAGAGCCGAAGGGCCAGTAAGTGACAGCCAGTAAGTGATGACTTGCGTTTCCCTTTAACGCGCTTTACATCTGTCAAAGAAGAATGTCCGACTCGGTCTCAGTGTTTTTCCTCTCTTGAAGTGAGCGTTTGTTGACCATTAGTGTCATGACCTGGTTTGAGATGGGAAGCCTGTGAAAAAAAAAAAAAAAGAAGAAAAAATAGAAGCCACAGCAGCCACAAGCCGTGTGGAGGCTCTGAGCCTGCAGTGTCACTCTTTAAGTCTGACGGCATGTTACAGATATTTAGCAGAGTTGTCTGTCACCTGATCAGCAACAACGTCGATCCAATTTATTTCAACAGAAAATACCTTTTAAAAAAAAAAAATGGAATGTATGAAAAGACCATTCGGTTTCCAGAGTTCACAGCAGCTCCTCTTAAAAACCAGCTGTGTTTTTGCAAACTAAAATCAAACTAAGACGGTCATTTGAGAGATTTGGCAGAATCCTTCCTGGAGGGCAACGTGCAACAATCTTCTACCGTGTTTCTAAAAAACACCAAGAAATGAATAAATAAATAAATAATACAAAAGAAAGTATTTTCAGACAAAACAAGGTCCGCCCCTCACCTCCGACACGGCTGTTTGTGCGTAAACACAGCCGGACCTTCTGCGTATGGAGGAAGGTTACTTTTTCTTCACACATCACACCTTGTCGCTGTGATCGCCGCATATCTGGTGACACATTCAGGCGGAATGTTAAACTCCTCATTGTGTCAGTGGAATCCTGCTAATGCAACCATCAACTCTGACAGCCGCCGAGCAAGCATGAGCTGCAATCAAAGGGCCCCTGCTTGTTGGTCCAACACAATGCAGGTGGTGGTGGAGGGAGGGGGGATAAGGACTGATAAGATGTGATAAAAAAAAAAAAAAAACCCTCCCCACCTCATGTACAGTGGGGGATGAGGCAGTTTAACACTCTGAGCAAGGTCTTCACATGAGTCCTTTAACCTCTCTTTTTGTTTCTGTCCTCTAACTTTTTTTTTTTCTTTTTTTGTTCTTTGTTATTTGCATTTATAGTTTTGATGCACTTGCGCTGGAGATTATTCTAATTTGGCTTCTCGATATGTTGTTTTCCGCCTGCTGTGATTGATTTGTCCACTTGTCATTTTAGTTGTTCCCCTTTTCTGTGTCTTACAACATGGGCATTGGGAAGGACCCGTAAAAAAACCCCGGCCAAAAAGTTATTAAGCAAAGTGATCGGTGGACGACTGTTGGCACGTCGCATCGCTTCAAATGAAAAGACTTTTGGAGGGTCCCCACTAAAAGTGTCTGTTGGTGTATAATTGAGGCGGAGGCGGGTCTGTTGGTGAAGCGACTCACCGGGCAGAAAGACGGTGGGCCGGCCCGGGAGTCGCGGCTCCTCCGGGGGGTCGCGGTCCGAGAGGATGAAACCTGTCATTAGGGAGGTGAGGGGAAGAAAGCTCTCAGCGGGGGAGGCCATTGTCCCGGGGGCGGGCGGATTGGAAGGATCTTTATCTTTAGAGCCTCAAATAACACAGCCGCCAGCAGCCATTGTCGCCCAGTGAAAGGGCCCAATGGGGGAGGTTACGGGGGGTGAGGGGGCAATTCCGAACAGTGGTCAGCAGGAGAAAGGGGTCTCCGGGTGAGGGTTGGGGGGGGCGGGGCTTTTATGCGCTTATTTCCCTTGTCTGTCGTTGACAACTGATCCAGAACCAGTTTCCTCTCCTGCAAGCTCAATGTATCAAGAACAAACATTCTCAAATTAATTTTCTGTCTTTTCATGCATCATCATCTGTTTTTCTATCAACTTTTTTTTTTTTTTTCGGAGAGGGAGTGGGGTGGGAGGGGGTACGTTAGCGAGTAGGTTAAATGGCCAGCGATTGACATCTCTGCCGGCGCTTGCTGGGCAAAGAGTCGGGACCTTTCACTCGTCCAAAAGTGTTTTAAGGGGGACGGGTCAGCGGGCAGAGAGTGATGGGAGTTGTGGGGAGAAAAGACCAAAGAGCAAAGCCTTCCTCAGCTGCGGGGGTCACCTCACCGACACAGCCCCCCTGACGGCCTGTCACATACCCCCCACCCCCACCCGCCCTGCCCTGCCCCGCACCCCCAGCAGCAGACAACAAATAGGACACAATATATCCGGGTGACAGCTTAAGTTTGGGGATTTTTGTCCCCCTGCGCTGGTGACAGGCAGCCGTGCACCTGCGACAGAAGACACAAGTTAATAAGGAAGCTGTCGTTGCCGAGCGCCAACGCTTTGGAGTTCAGTAGGAGCAGGACGGAGGCCTTTTAACATTCTCTTCAGGTTTTTTTTTAATTTTTTTTAGTACAAATCCAAGTCCATCATAAGTGCCCACTAAATGGAAATCTGTACGTCTGTAAAACTCTGTAATGGTCACATGGATTATAAAACGTGAACATTAAGTGACGCATGCCTTGCAAGTAAACAGTTCATTCACTGTCGAGGATACATTTTGAAAAAAAAAAAAAAAAAATTAATTTGCTTGTTCAAACTCAAACGAGGCATCAGTGGGTGAAGCAGTACACACACGCAGGTCAAACTCAGCAGCAACTCACAGCCTGAGGAAAGAATTCCTCCTTTCTGAAGGTTTCTCCAACATGTCACGTTGCTCTGCTGGCTCTGCCGCAGCCTCCGCAGCCCTTCTGGCCCTGGCCGCTAATGATGTATACTTTGCTTTTATACGCCAAAGCTGTTCCCACAGCCCGAGCAGCTAATAAACCGATCAAGTGGACCAATTACTGACTCCATTAGAGGGCCTTCATCCACTACCGGTGCGCTGATGACTTTAGGGGCCCAATAAAGCTGCTGGGTTGTGACCTTCACGTAAAGGGTCCCCGGCAGAACGAGAGGGTGACAGACGGGGGTCAGCAGCATCTCACACTTGTCACGTTGCAGCGTGAAAGCGGGATCACATCTTACTCCTGGATCCGCAGGAGAGGAGCGCTTAATTGAATTGTTTGAATGTTGGAAGAGTGGCGGTGTGGCAAAGAGTCTGTATTTAAAAGAGCCAATGAATGACAAGAACTTAGTTTGTTTGCTATTATACCCCAATGTCATTTAAATGCTGATTCTACAACATGCAGGAGGAAACTTCAGCTCTAAATCCTTCTGTTAGGTTTTCTTTTGGGGGGGGGGTGGCATTTTTTGACGTGTAATTGACGACGACAGCCAAAATGGGACAGGAAATTGGTGAGAAGCATGTGGAGAGGGCTCGTGTGGGCTTTCAGCCGAGGCTGCTGGGAGTTTGGACCTTGCTGTCCCAGTGTGGGACACCTGATCTACCGACTCGTGTTGGTCTGACCTTTGAGTTTCTGAGCTCGAAAGCCTTCAGTGATTAATATCAACTTTTAACTTCCTACTTAGACACCTCAACTTTTAAAGTTATTAATGTTACGATGACATTATTGAAATGAATATTCGTTGTGAGTAATCCGCAGTGTAGTTTAAAGGTCCCAAAATTTGAAAAATAAGTGACGTAGCTCATATTTTCCAACAATAATACATTTTTCTAGTCAACTTTGCAGAAAATGAGAGAAATCCACCTTCTATGGGTCTTTTGCTTGCTCCCCTTTTCAATCAAATGAGTGACCACACCCCCTGCCAAGCGTTGGCTCCGCCCTCTGAGACTGCCTTGCTTTTGCTTCCCATCTAAATGCAATGAAAGTCCAACAAAACACCAGCTTTTAGCAGGACGCTGCAAACAGAGGGCTAACTAGGTGGTTGACATTATAACAAGCCATCTGGAAAAATGGGTGGAACATGGCCACTTGATTCAATTAACTTACTTTCAACTTGTTGTTGTTGTTGTTGTTGTTGCAACGTGAGAAGTCACCGACCCAACGGCAAAAAGTTGTTTGTTTATGTGGATTTGCATGTGTATTGCTGGCAGTTGTGTATTGACCTGGGACTTAATGAGAGGAGTCACGTTAGAAAACTGGAGCAGTGTTCCAACCTGCAGGGGGAAGAGGAGGAGGTGGAGAGGGTGGAGGAGGATGAAGCTGAAGAGGAGGAGGGGAAAGAGGAGCAGGAGGAAGAAGAGCGTGAGGTGGAGGAGTGGGAGGAGGAGGAGGAGGAGGAGCAGGAGGAAGAAGAGTGTGAGGTGGAGGAGGAGGAGGAGGAGGAGAAGGAGCAGAAGTTAAGAGGAGAAGGTGGAGGAGGACGGAGCTGATGAGGAGGAGTCGGAGCAGGAGGAGGAGAAAGAAGAGGACGAGGAGGACAACGGCAAGGGGGAGGAGGAGGAGGAGGAGGAGGAGGAGGGAGAGAATGGGGGGAGGGCAGGAGGAGGAGGAGAGGGGCGGGCCTAATCACTTTCCCTGCTGACTTCACAGGAGGGAGGGAGTTAAAGATCACAGCTCCGTCGGCACGTTGCAGCCGTCCTCCCCCTCCCCCTCCTCCTCCTCCCCTCTGCCTCCACCCCCCCTCTGCCCCCCCTCCCTCCGCTCACCTCGGCCTTTTGAAGCGGGACCCCCCACCGCCCCCCGCTCAGCCCACGGGCCTTTAGAGGGAGTGATGGATGGACGGCTTCATAAGGAGTCAGCGTCCATCCCTCACTCACAAGAAGTCTCTTTAAGCGACTCTTTTCATTCTCTGTCCACCGCCTCCGTCCGCTCGCTGCCCGACTCTGGTGATGCAAGATTAGATTATAACATTTTTCCTGTCATCATCCCTTTTTTTCTCTCTCCCTCTCTTTTTCCCTCCCCTCCCGCTCCTCTGTCTTTCTGGCCAATGAAGGAATGTTTCTCTTTCCGCCCCCCCGCCTCCTCACCCCCGCCCTTCCTCCCCGAGGTTTTGGACAGATGTGGAGGCCTTTCCTTTCCCAGCATTCCCTGGGGAGGGTAGGGACAGGTCTTAACACCCTCCTGGAGGAGAAAGGAGGGAGCGGGGAGGTCAGCTTGTTGTCCGAAGGGTCACATATTGGGAGTCAAGTGATGCATAAGTAATGCTTTGTTTGGACTGATCTGGGGGAAGGAATGTACTGGATTTGGCTGTAATTGGGTTATTTTTTCCTTTGAAAGTGCGTATGAAACAAAGACCTGGGGGGTTTCAGAGGGTCACTGTGTGACGGCAGCCTCTGTAAAAAAAAAAAAAGTGCTGGTAAAACTGTCAAAGATGTACAATTTTCTAAAAATGTTAACAGGATTCATTCTTAGGCTAACTCTACTCAATTGTAAAATTATGCCTGATTTAAAGCAAAATTCCTTTCATGTTTTTATTTTGTCATTTAGTCATCTGTTTAATCTGATTTCCTCTTGGGAAAAAAATATCCTGAAAGACTTTTAAAGATTTAGACACAAGTCCAAAACGGGATCGATTAACTTGTTGTGATTTCCTGTGTTGTAGGTTGGAAATTCCCCTTTATATCAATCAGATACTTAGCTTTAGTGCACATTGAGTGTGGAATATTGATTGGATGAACTCTGGCGAACATCTCAAGTCTCCTTCTGAATACTAATTATCATGATTATCATGAAACGAGAGCAGAGACAAGAATCAGGACTAACGATGAATTCTGTTTCTTTTTCTGTGAATATGTCGGATTTCCTGTTTTCTACCGGCTCTGGAAACTGTGCGCTGAAATTTGCAGTTTTGGAAAAGAGCCCTTTGTGATGTCACAAAGTGCACTGGTAAAATTCCAGAACATGAGAACTTCAACGTCTCTTTTTTGTGTTTCCGTCTGTGTGCGGCAGACGCACACATCTATCTGCGGAGGAGAACCAGGGTGTTGACTGGGTCCCCCTGCTCTGGGCGGCCTGCCGCTCGGCCTGCGAGGAGCCTCTCAGGCCCCGCGGCCTTCGCAGCACGGGCGTGAAAATCGGCTACATTTAATCAGCCACGGTGGAGGGTTTTAAGAAAGGGGATCAAGGGAGCTTTGTCTTAATGGATTGGCCACAGTTTAGGGCTGCGGAGCCAGTTAAAGGCACATCAGCCGCTAACAATATGACTCGAACCACATGGCCCGTCGCCGAGACACGCACACATGGGTCTTCATTCCACGCCGGGGAAGGGTTCACACACACGCACGTCGCCACTGCGGCAGAGATAAAGAGAGTCACCTGGGGTTTTTTTATATTCAGAATTGGAATCAGAATTTGTTCATCAGTGAGGGAAAATCACTGCATCATCTGAGTGCAAGTTGATCAAAAACAGTGGTCCAGCTGAATTTGCGGGCATTAAAATATAAGTCACTTGAAGCGACGTAAAGCTTTGCGACATGTTGGCCGCATGATCCTTCTCATTCAAACCGTCTGGGCACCGCAGCTGTGCAACGTCAAACCAGAACAGGGAAAATAAAGAGCATCCGCGCAATTAAATATGTCCAAAAAGAACAAACAAACAAGCAAACAAACAAACAAACAAACAAACCCTTTGGAAGGCAACCAGGCCAGGTGATGTGAAGAAGGTTTATTTATGATAATAATATTGTTTATCCAGTTAAAAAGATCCATCAATATAATAAATTAATATTAATACGTTGTTTATTGCCGTTGTTTTCAAATATATTCTCTGAATCTTTCTAATGATTTTAGAGCGAAGACTCTCTCAGTGTCAGTGAAGTCAAAGGAGTGATTCGTCGTGATTCACCTCATGGAGCTGCACAGAAGAGATTCCCTCTGAATCACTGGGCAGCTTCTCTGCCAGAAGGCTCTGCGTGGGTTTTCCGTCAGTGCGTCTTCAAAGCTAACGTCTTCCAGCCGATCCGGCCTGGCAGCCGTCCAGCCCGCAGACACCCGTGCACTCAACTTTGGCTTCTGGGGGGGAAAAAAAGTTGGCTGTCAGCGCCAGGAAGTCAGGTTTTAGGAAGTCATGTGACGCGAGTTCATACAGGGAGCAGGTGGGGGATTAAATGGTCAAACTCAGGACTCGCTCTGGCTTTTTTTTTTTTTTTTTTTTTGTCTAGATTTTTATGTCTTGATATTTTCTTGTTACTATTTTCTTTTATCTTTCTCTTTTTGCGCTTGTCAGGTTAACAGTGGCATCGGGTCTGGGGAGAGAAACACATGCTTTTGGTTGACTTTTATTTTTGCTAAAAGTTAATCCATCAACCCCCATAGCCGGGAGATTGTCTGAAAATATTAACCCTAACCCTATTATTGTGGATTGTTTATTAAAACATACTCCCTCACCGCTGCCACTCCCTCCTCCTGACACACGCACACACACACACACACACACACACACACTCATCACAGTCACCGCGTGCACTGCACATTCTTTGCATCATCATTTGAAACTGTGTGGCCCTCAATTATTACTATTTCATTTCACCAAACTGGATTTGTACAGTCGGAGCCCAAATTTGATTTTGATTGATTCTCCAGTCAATCATTTCATGCATGTTCAAAAAACATAAAAAATTAGGGGATAAGCCGGCTTTTGTCTGCTGGGAGCACATCAAATGACCCACACGCACACTGGGACGATTCTTCGGCCTCGTCTGTATATTAGAATTTCAAGCTCACGGCCATGGCAATTCAATTTTTACCAATACAGTGAGGCCATAGATGGCGGAAGGGTGCACTCAGAAAAAAAAGGAGAAAAGGGCCGGCCGCAGTCAAACAAAGAGGTAAATCAAGTGGCTTGACACATGCTCGGCAGACAGTTTGCCGTTTGTCACTGTGGGGCTTGAATGGAGCGACGAGCAAAAAGTCGCGGACGCACATCGGGGGAATCGGGCATTGCTCAGATGCTGCACAAGAGGCCTTTTGAGACAGCTGCAACACTGATTGCATTGTGTGAAGGCCAATCAAAGAGGGGGGTGTGGGGTTGGGGGGGGGGGGATGACGAGAGCAGTCACGCCGGACACACACAATGCACAAGTGGCAGCGGTCAGATGGCGGAGGAGGAGGACGGGGGGGTGGGGGGTGGGGGGAGGAGGAGGAGGGAGGGGCGGCGCTCCGGGGAATTTAAAGACGCGTTTTGGATATGCAGACGTATGGGAAAGTCTTGCACACACGCCGTGCGTCATTGGGGGGGGGCGGGGGGGGGGGGGTGCAGGGTGTAAACAAGTTGCAAGCATCCCACTGAGTTTGATTCCATAATGCGTGTTGCCGGAAAAGTGATTCTGCAGAAATGAGACGACTGGCGCGGCATCGCGTCAGATCAGAATTCACCGCAAAACACTGACGTTGGACACAGACTGAGGGGAATTCATTCTTTTCATTCTTTTGTCAGGACCCGCTTAAGAAACTCACCTCACACCTCGACAGAAGGCATTAGCATTAGCATTAGCATTAGCATTAGCATAGCATCATATTTAGCATTGTGGTGAAATCTAGTTTTTAATTCCTTTCAGTTTCATGATCTTGTACTTTACTCTGACTTTCTTGCTTTCTTGAATATTTAAGAAGGTGATATTGATTAACATAATACTACTACAACTACTAATAATAATAATAATAATAAGAACAACATTGCTACTTTCATGTACTTGAATGTAAAATCAGAATAACCTGATCTGATAAACTGTTGCTCCTGAGTGTGGAACTCTGATTGGTTCACAGGCAAACTGGATGAAGACTCTGAGGCAGGTGAGGCTCCAAACGTGTATGTGCGTGTGTGCGTGTGTGTGCATGTGTGTGTGTGTGGCGGAGGCAGGTGAAGACAAATAACAGAAACACACGACATACACTCGGTCTCCTCCTTCTCCACCGCAACCTGACACTAGCAGGTGAGGACCAGGAAGAGTTGGCCAGTCTTTGTATTTGTAATGACGGTGGGGAAGAAGAAGACGGTCACGCTAACGTGAACCAGCTGTGGCGTCGTCTTCCGGAGCTTCAGTCGTCCCGCTGTCCTTCAGCGCAGTCGCACGACTTTCTCAGCTCCCCGTCAGAACCACTTCTCATGTCGCCCCTAACGCAGAGCGTCGGACCTCCAGTCGTCCCCAGATGGGAATCAGTGTGTGCGTCTCTACTGTGCGTGCGTGTGTGTGTGTGTGTGTGTGTGTGTGTGTGTGTGTGTGTGTGTGTGTGTGTGTGAGAGTGGCCGGCCATGTGTGGGAGGGCTGCTGCTGGAACAGGGGATTTTTTGTGCCGGGGAAGAGAGAGGCTCGGGCACTTCATCTTCTCTTGTGTGCACTGCCAAAAAGGCCAGAGGTCAAAAGTCAGGGCGATTGGAGAATTCCGCGCTGCATGCCGGCAGATCAGGTTTCAAGGGGTGGGGGAGGGTCACACGGATGGCCCCTGGAGGGGATAGGTGCCTGTGTGTGTGTGTGTGTGTGTGTGTGTGCTCACACAACTACATACATATATATATATATATATATATACATATGTATCCATGTGAGCGAGCCGGGCCCGCACATGCACAGTTACGTGTTTATGTGTGAGCTTGTTCAGGCAGCGCCTTTTTTTTTCTTTTTTCTTTCTTCTTTACTGCATCTCACAGTGGCTGCAGCGCTCTGAGCATTTGGAACTTTCTCTTGATGTTTACTGCTTTGTGGGAGACGCTTTGGAAGAGACTCGGGCGTCGGAAGGCAACACCTTAACTCGCTGACCTCGGTGTCACGCCGGCCACAGCTGAAAGACATCTATTCCAAAAATGTCTCAGATCCATTTTTGGGTCATTTGACAGCCAGCAGCTCCCTCGGCCTGTCACGATGGGTTGAAGGGGCAGGAGGGGGACGGAAAAAAAAAGAATAATAGTAACGTGATTGTTGTCAAAGTTTACTGTCATGCCAATCAGCAGCAGTTCTAGACAATGGCTTGGTCTCGTTAGGAGGGATGAGATAATAATGCATCAAGGCCTCTGTTTTTAAAAAGCCTCTGCTGCTGCAGTGAGTGTCAGTCTGTGAAGAGGCTCATTGGGTCAATCATGAAGAATTCAATCCATGTATTCACATGTAAGGACTATTACTTTGTAAGTCCTCAGGAACCTGTGATACCCGATACCATGCATGTGATGCAGTGCAAAAACAGCTTTGCTCCATGTGACCTGGAGCAGTGATTTCAAACTCCTCTGCAAGAAAACAGGCTTTGCATTTCTTCTTCTTCTTCTTCTTCTTCTTCTTCTTCTTCCTCTTCTTACTATTGTGTGCAGGAGTAAGCCTGCAAAGTTACCTTATATGGTTCCTGGGCTGACTGATGTAGGGATTAAGGAGAACAGAGGAGCTCAGACCTTGAGACTGGGTGGAGGAAGTTTTAAACCGCAAGGTTTCCTGATTAAAGCCATATTTCATCCAGTGGAGCAGCCTCTGGGATGGAAGTGGGTCAGGGAAGTGTTAGGAAGTGCAGAGTGAACATCTGACTGAGGTGGCTGCCACTTGGGGGAGGTCTCAGTCCCCTTTGTGACATCACGAGGACGGAATAGTTGTTTTAGCATGACCTTCCTGACGAGTGGCTCCAGCAGAAGGAGTGAAAGGTCAACAGGAGTCTCCTCACAGTGATTGCACAAAACTAGTTTTTATATTATGCGTGTTAAATTACTCTTAAACTAACAATGGCTCACAAAGAAGCAGCGGCTGCTCCCAAAGAATTTTTGACCGCTCGATGAATCATCAAGTCTCTTTGTGGCCGCACTGCCCTTTTCATCGCACTCACTCGGTGAGTTTTTAAACGGCCGACTCGACCGCAGTCGATGCAGCGCGACGCACTCTGGGGTTAAACATTTAGCAGCCGTCCGAGCGGCTTCAGAGGCAAAGCAGCTCAGAGCTTTTTCGGCCACAAGTGGCTCCCATTGTGCGCCTTTGTGAGCGATCATTAACGAACATGTGCTCCGGGGCCTCCGGTGGCTCCCGGGGAGCCCGGACTGATTGCCACAGCTGTGTTTCTATTGTGTTTACCCACGGTGCCGAAACATAACACAACAACCCCCGGCTTGGACTATGTGCTGGAATTTATTATGTTTACTTTCCAAAGCGTGAAGAAGAAGCAGCAGCATTTCTCCGAACGGGGGAAACCTGAAGGCGGATAACGAGCCGCTTTTTCTTTCTTTTTTTTTTGTTTTCCTTTCACGAAACTGAAAGTGATTTATGCTTCTGTGATGTAAAACGCTTCTTCGGGGGTGACGATGCAGCCGTGTGACTGAGCGGTGGGAGGAACGATTGCGTTTCACCCAAACAGTTTGCGCCTGAGTGACATTTAGATCGGCGTTCAACAGCGCCACATCTCAGAGACAAGTTGTGGCAAATCTGGACGTATTTCTTTTGCAAAGATGAATTCCCTCCAAATGTCACGAGCCCCCCGTTAACACTCCTCTGGGCGCTGCCGCGTCTACGCGGACGGCGGCAGCTCGCAATGCGTGACAAACGCCGTGCGCCGCACAATGAAAGCTCTTTGTCAGCCGTTCCGACGTGACAAAAGAAAAACTGAGCCCGTTTTCGCTCATGACACTTTGCGGTGCCTTATATTGTGCCTCCCCACCGCCACCACAATGCAACGCCTGTCCAATTTTTTTTTGCGCCGCTGGCTCGGTGCAGTTTTTGGTGGTTTTTGCGGTGGGCAGAGGAAGTGCCGTGCTCGGCCTGCAACGACAACAGCCGTCAGAACAAGACGGCCTCTCTGCATCTCTTCACTGTTTTCAGTCACATCAGACACTGGACGTGTTGTGTGCCAACAAGTATGCAAATGACTTTGCTGGTGGCCATTGGACAACCCTCCGACTGTTTTTTCTTTCCATGGCTGAACTGGGGACAATGTGGATTGCAGCAGCGAAGGTTCATTTTTCTTTTTTATCTATTTATTCCCTTCATGAAGGTGGACGACATAATTTGTACATACACACTCTGCACCTGCAAATCAACACCTCCATTATTGGAAAGGAGCAGCAATAAGAAAACGTCTTTTTTATTTTTTTTATATTTGTCTTGGTCTGATAGCCCACACAGTTGATTTTCAGCTACACACTGACTTTGAATGTAACAACAAAGCAAACAAAATACACTAATACATGTTTGTAAGCTCAACAGAAAAAAATCAGATCAATAACATCAAGTTTCAAGTGCACGTTAACATTTTTTCTGCTTTTGTACATTTGAAAAAAAAATTTTGATTAATATCTGTGCAACCTTTTAAATCCATATGTTGGGAATTCCATATTTTCACATCCACATTTGTTTCAGAGCGAACCGAGCGACAACGAGGTTCAACCACGGCGTGGCTGTTTCCTCATTGTTTCCAATGAAGAACTCAGTTTGTTGAAGCGAGAAGTGCTGACAGGTCTGGGTTTCCGTCACGATCGACTGCAACACGTCTGCAACGTAGGAAAGCCTTCTTTTGGTATTTGTATCAAAAGACCAAAGATTTCCTAATCTGATTTCCAAATTTGGTTATTGTGACTTTGGAATATTGATTGATATTGATGTTTGTTTCTTATTTATTTTTTTATTTTTTTGGGGTGTGGGGGGTGGAGGGGAGGCCACCCTCATTGGAAGTGAATACAGTTGAGTTATTGTATGGGTTTTTAACACAGCTCCCAATAAAGTCTTTCCACATCATTGTGACTCTGCATGACATTTTGCATGTATCTGCCCTTGTCCTGTTAGTCTCATGAATGATGATGACGTGTGTGCACCTGCAAAAGCAGCACTGTGCATGTTGCACATCATGGGGTGGTTGCATCACTGTTGATGACTGTTGGTCAAAGGAAGATCTTGTGTTTCGCTGTGTCGCAAGAAAGCAACAAACAGACTCCCACCTGAGTGGAAATTGCTGCTCAAGTATTCTGAAGGTATCAGATCCTCCCTGCACTCCACTTAACCCCCCTCCCCTACCCTCCCCTCCTCATTCCCTCACCCCCTCCACACACACCCTTTTTTTTTTTATATGACTAATGAAGGTGGTGGAGTGCCAACCAGCCGCTGATGGATGGGATGGAGCACTCTGAACGCAGGGCTTGACCTCGTCGCTCCCCTATCCGTCCCCCGAACCCCCCCAGCCTGTTTAAGGCCAAGTGTTTTCGGATCGGGACCAAATCACAGGTCGCTAATGGAGGAAACTGGCTCGGTGTATCTCTGAAGCAGAGCCGCCGCTAACAACGGGCTCCTTTCAGCGTCCGAGTGAGAACTGGCCAGCAGGGTTCCCGGCAAGAGGGGAAAATGTAAACGGGGGATTAGCCGGGCTAATGACCCCAACTTGTCGTTGATGTTAATTAGCGTTAATTAGGACCGCCTCCTCACACCCTACCCCACCTCCCCCGCCCCTTTCCACCCCCCTCCCCCCCCCTTTCACTCAGCCTGGACGGGGCTGAAAGGCAGCAGCGAGCTGCCGCTGTTTCCGCCAGCGTCCCGCCTGGTGTTTGCGCACACAAGGTCAACCTCTGCTGCGCACTCTTTCACACCAACACACACACACACACACACACACCACACACACACACACTGGCCCGAACACTCTCCTGTTAATTTCGACATCTCGTTGGCGCTGGGCTCTCAGGCTTCAAGCCGGCCTCCTTCTGTTGGTTCTTTGCTCGTTGTCAGAGGCCACTCGCTCTCTCGCCACAATGAGCCTCTTTCAGCGGGAGCCTGATCCCTGCAGCTTTTCAGCCTCTCCGCTGGTGTTGAAGAGGGAGGAAGAAAGAAGAAAGAATCCACCAATCTCACCTCTCTTTTGCGCCGCTACCCTTAAGCTCACCTCAATACCCCCCGCCCGTGTATGTATGTTTGTGTGTCCACTGATCCAGCAGAATGACAACGGGGAGGATTTGGAGATTTTTTTTTTTCTTCTCCCTCCGCCGGGATGTAATTGCCCACTTTGTTGGGTCGGTTAACCCCACATTGTCCTGGAGGCCCCTGTGAGCGCCGATGCCATTCAGCTGCCTTGTATCTCCCGCCCTTTGCTCGCCGCCGCGGCTTTGTGCAACATGTACATGTGCAAACACACGTGCGCGCACACACACACACACACGCGTACGCACGAAGCGCCGAGGGGGGCCTGTGCTACACGCTACCTGAGGCCTGTTTCCCCCTCTGACACGCTCGGCCACCCCTTCCAACGGGCTTCGCTCACTGACTGGACGTCCCAGCAGGACTCGCTGGTGTGAAATGGGGGGCCCACGGTTCGCTGCCGGTGGGAGTTAAGCCGGGCCTGGGGTGGGAGAGAGGAGGGGGCGGGACGGGCAGGCGGGCTCTCTGGCTAACACCTGGTATCACTTTATTAACCCTCGGCTGTCTTGACCCCTGAGAGCCGAGGGAGAAACGGCAGGGCCGGAGGGAGAGAGAGGAGGGAGGGGAGTCGGGTGAGTGAGGAGAAGGGGCGAGCGGGCGTCAGTGTGCAGCCTTTGAAGGTGTGTGTGTGTGTGTGTGTGTGTGTGTGTGTGTGTGTGTGTGTGTGGTGGTGGGGGTGCGGATGGGGGTGAGGTGTGGAGAAATGCCCCTGCAGCAGAGCCCCTGCGATGACTTTACCATTACTGTGACCCCCCTTGACCCTTAACACCCCCTTCTGGCCGAGCAGAAAAGCCCCCAAGCCTCCAAACGCCGCCGCCGCCGCCGCAGCTGCTGGTTCCCATTGGTCTGCCGAGGGCCACTGCGGCGAGCAAGGGGACGAGGGGATGGATGGAGAGTAGGGGAATGAAGAGGAGGGAGGGTGGGAGGCGGAGGGAAGAGGAGTGTCGGGGGGGGAGCGGCCATGCAAAAGGTCAACTGTTGGTCAGAGGTTTTTATTGGGAGTGCAGGAGGGAGGGAGTGTGCGTTAAAGACCACCGTCTGAGATTTTAACTGCAGGGAGGGGAATTTGGCCTTTTTCCATCCCATCCGCAGGCTCCTGGGAGAGAGGAAGGGCCGGACGGGCCGGCAGGCCGCCGCTGAAGTGCCGTAAGGCAGAGCAAAAGTGACGAAGGGGACGCCACCTGCAACGGCCCTGTGTGTTGCTCTGTTTGTTGTTGACCTGCTGCTGCTGCTGCTGCTGCTGCTGCTGCGCGGCAACCGAGGACAGTCTCAGCTCCGAGACTCCCGTGTGCCGCTTATTCAGGGTAGCTAGGATCTCCAGGGCCGCGCAATTACCGCTTGGATGGCAGGCCGGGTTGGAAATTCCACCAGAGGGACGTCAGGCCGGTGGATTAGCGCTGATCCAATCAGAGCACTACGCCGCAGCCAGGGGCTGAAAAAAAAAACCCACATGAGCCTCGGATTAGCGACCGGCCGAGTCGTCAGGGATTCATGATCCACAAATAGGATGCGTAAGGAGTTGAGTTAGCGGCTCTGACCTTTCGGCCAGGTCAGCATGGAGATGCTCGCCGACCCCCTTGCTGACCAACCTCCATCCACTCCGGGGTGGTGACGCACTTTCACACTCAAGAAGATTGTGGCCGAAAAACCAAAATCACGTAACAGCATACATATCCTCCGCAGCACCCAGTGTGGGATGGCTTGGATGTGTACCCCGAAATCCAGGTCGCCCCCTTACACAGTGATAACGATGTGGGAGACAAGGGAGAGAAGTGATAGGCTGTTTTTGAAAACCACAGAAGAATAACAGGAAGAAGAAGTTACTATCAGTTGTAAACTGCAGCAGCTGCCGGGGAGTTTTATCAGAACTGGACGTTAAAAGGAGAACCAAGAAACAGCCCTGAAGTTCTTTTTCTCAGTGCAATTAGACACACGCAGTCTCAAATCTGATTGGTCCACTCCACTGTGATAGACAGAAGGTTTGCTTCCCCTTTTGAAAGCTTTCTGTGAGATCCTTTGCAAAGGGAGCGCTGCACTTAATGATCCGCACAAGTGAACTTCCTGAAGGATGAATTCATTTCTTTCCTTGAGAGAGAAACCCACCGCCTGGCGAGCCGAGTTATCTTAGCCGAGCACACCTTCGCATTTGGGAAGCAATGCTCACAGAAAGCGGCTTTGTTGTCCGGACGAGTTCAACGTGAGACACTGACGTGCAGGAGGAAGGGCTCTGAAGGGAGGATCAGTGGGCCGGGAGATAGAGAGGACCTGAAGCCGCTCACTGACCACTTGAGGATGAATCATAACCGCTCGCGCTACCTCAAGCCTGGCCGCACACACACAGTCCTCACGTCGCCCGATTCCCCGGCGGCCTCCTTATCATGGCTGCAGCCGCGCGCAGAGATGACATCTTATCTTGGAGACGCTGAGGTGTGTGAGGTGAGAGTACAGACTCGTTCTGGGGGAGAGACTGTGGACGACATCCCGAGTCCAAACTGCCAACACTTTTTTGCCGCGGCCTGTTCTGAGCCCTGAGTCACCCGGGGGCTGTGGGGTAGGGAGGTCCTGGGGGTCAATTTATAGCCTGATCACGTGACCAACCGTTTGGAGCCGGAGTGGCAGCGAGTGTCGCACTGTGGAGGCGGAGGAGGAAGTCGAAGGAGTCCGGGGAGTTGATAGATAGATAGATAGATAGATAGATGGATAGATAGATGGATAGATGGATAGATAGATGGATAGATGGATAGATAGATAGATAGATAGATAGATAGATAGATAGATAGATAGATAGATAGATGGATAGGTAGATGGATAGATGGATAGATGGATAGATGGATAGATAGATAGATAGATAGTTAGATAGATGGGTAGTGCAGCTCTCCGTCTGTCTGCTCCACCTTCTCCGGCAGCCCAGCCCTCTGTCTTCTCTCTGTGTCGGCATCTTTTTATGGAGCTGACATTCCTGGAGTGGCCGAAACAGAAACCCTTGTTTAGAGGCGAAATCCTCCCACCTTAACCCCCTTTTTTTCATCTTCCTAGTTTTGGAGCCTGGGGTCAGAGGTCGAGACCCCCTCCAGCTTCAGAGACATGTCGGGTCATGCACGGCCACATAGCATTCCCTGTATAGCCCCCACCGCCGCACAAAAGGCCCCATGTCGGCCCGAGCCGGGTGACGAACCGCCTTGCACAAGAGGTGTGAGAGTGTATGAGCGTGCGTATGACATTTGCAGAGACGGGGGACTTTTGCCTCGCCAGGGATATTGGCATTGGGCAGATTTGGACGTCCGCTGAAGAGGAGGAGAAGCAAATAATTAAGATTAACTCTAACTGATGGATTCAGGACGGCAAAGCCGGTTGGAAATAAATAGATATCTTTCACCTCTGGGAGATCACTCTCCAGCCTCCGCAAGGGAAAAAAGCAAATAAACAGAAGATGCTGGCTTGCAAAAACAAATTTGCGACGTGTATTAATGATGTCCTGGAGAGATTGTGTGTGGGTTTTTTTTTTCCTGTGTGAAATGATAAACCAGAGTCAATGCGAGCAATGGTTCACTGACTCTCTGTCACGGGTGCACTCGGTTCAACAAAATCATGCCAAAATAGGAAATATAATGCCATAAATTTAAGCCGGCCTGAATCAAAACTGTCGGGAAGCAATTAGGAAAACACCATAATTCCTCTCGACGGGGGCCAAAGTTTGACAGGCAGCAAAATAAGTGTTAAATGAAAATAACCAATTTTAGGAGTGTGCCGCTGCCAAGTGTCAGGGGTCACGAGACTCAGTGGGGCCTTCGCTCGTGTCCTCCTTGCTTAGTCAGCAGCTCGGAACCAGCGCAGCAGTCCCGTGCAGAAAAAGCGGATATAAAGAATGGCTCTGAGATGCAAAAACAGGACTGGGATGTGACTGCAGAGAGGGGGGGAAAGGAAAAAAAAAAAAAACTGTCCCGCAGATAAACAAATAACTAAATAAATCCTGGGGACACTGGGGGTGACGGAAGCCACCCCCAAGGGGTCAGAGCAGGAACAGATAAATCTCCCTTAAAGACGCCATGCCTCCACGCAGTTAACCTCTTAATCAACCCCAATCGACCAAAGGAAACAGCACCGACTTTCAGAAACTCTGCTCCGGGCCTTGGCTGTGCGAAAACACCAACATACTTTGGGCTGACTCTCTGAATCCTGCGCAGAACGTGACAGAAGTGAGCTTTGTCCAGTGGGAGACGTGCTTTTCCTCCAAAATTTGCAGAGAGCAACGGGACAGTCAGAGTTTTCAAAAAAATATATAAAGTAAATGGTTTATTTAACCAACTTCCATGTCATAAAGAAGCAGAAGGCATTCTTTTTTCTTGTCTGATAATTCACAAATAATGCAATTCAACAAACACTTGTCGGTGCGAAACACAAAACTACTGGAAACTCTTCAGGCTGTGTTCACACCAGTTTCCTCTTTTCATGCAAAAACTGGTTACAAACTTGCATCGGTGTTTGGGGTTTGACTGCAGCCCTGAAATCAAACTTTGTTTTCCCACATTGTTTAGTTCTTACGTTCATGTGCATTGTGTAAATGTTGTGCTACACCAACTACCTGCCTGTCGTTGCCTTGAATTTGTTGTGAAGCCGTAGCCTTTAAACTGTCTCCTCTTCCATTTCCTCAACTCGACAAAAGGCAATTCGAAAAACAAAATCAAAAAAAACTTTTTGATAGAAACAGACGAGATTCATCTTCTACAACACAAACGTGGATTGTTCTTTGTGACTGTTTTAGATAAACTTTGGGCAAGTTTCTTCAGTCTCTTTAATGATCACGACAAGCTTGAAAAAGTGCTGGGCACGTCGTCACACATGTCACCTGTCCAGCCGTCATATCCTCTCATCACCTAAACAGTTGGGAGCATAAAGCCATAAAGCCAGCTGGGGAACAAAGTATGTCCTACATACAGGTACCTTTTTGTGTTAATATATATATATATATATATATATATATATATATATATATATATATATATATATATATATATATATATATACATATGTACAGTATATATATAAGGTTGTTGAATTTTTAAGAGGGTTCCAGGTCCCAGGGCAAAATTCCCTCCCATGCCTGAAATTCCTGCCGCCTGCAGGAGAGTTAATGCTAAAACTTTATGTCTTTATCTGTTGATCCTTCTTTTGGGTCGGCCACAACTTTCATGCTCTTTGTCCGTCCGTCAGTGAGGCTTTCCAGAGCTGCTGTGGGGTGAGTGACCTCCCGCGAGCCTCAGAGAATCCCGAGTGTTCTGGGGGTCACACCAAGACACGGGCTGCCGACGTAAAAAAGAGCCCCTAACAAACGTGTCACTCTGAGCTTTGGATTTCTATTTCGGTGAAGGCGCTCAGGTTACCGTACCTGGTGACTTGATGGCTCCTTTCCTCAATGGGATCATATTTAGCAGCGGCCCAAAGTGGAGCGATGCATTGTGGGGCCCCCGGTGTTGTCAGACCGTCCATAAATTAACAAGAAAAGCGGTGGCCTCTGCATTTCCTAGGCCACTCGGTGCGGTCATGTTTACCACCCCTCGGCCCCCTGTCCTGACACCCGCAGCCACCCCCTGACCAGTTGGTGCAGCCATCCGTCACTGTTCATCAAGCACAAGTGTAAAGGAAAAAAAAAAAAAAAAATATTCCGAGCAAATTTCTACAATTGGACAAGCGAAAAAGCAATGGTAATTCTGGCATCCGATCCACTTATGATGTGTTAGGTTAGGTTTTTAATTTAATTCTTTCAACAATCATGTGTGGGGTGTTATGGCCCAGTTGAGCCCACCTAAAGATCCAGGAACCACAAGATGTCAAAGAAACCAGCTGAACCGTCAGAGCGAGACCACAGAGTGTCTCCACACTTTGGCTTGAAAGTGGCCTGTGGAAGCACTTTAAACCCCTGACTGTGATTATTCACACACTGAAAATACAACACAGAATGTAATTCTGTAAATAAGTGGAACAAAATCTGTACAGTAGAGATAATTTAATGGTAATGGCTTTTTCTTGAAAACTGATGTTGACAACTTTAGACAGAAAAAAAAAATCTTTATCTTTATCAAGCTGCATTCACAATTTTAAAACAAAAATGAATTCAAATTAGCCAAAATAAAAGTACCAATGCAAAATTAAACAACACCCGCAAATCAAGAGTTTATATTGTTCCTTTGCTGAGGGATTAGTTGGATTTGCAAGTCAGTTGCCACACTGATCCTCATTTAATTGACCTCACCTCGCAGCCAAATTCATCATAAATCGCTGCTGTATTGAATTACACTCTAATTATCACACACACACACACACACACACACACACACACACACACACACACACACACACACACACACACACACACACACACACACACACACACACACACAGCCCCTGAGGTGCCATTGGTCCGTTGCCTACAGCTCATGGAATCTCCTAATAGTGAGTCACGGGGCTAATTGGGAGACAGGTAAGGTTACATGTGACAACAATTAAAGGCAGCGCAGGGCCGGCCCACTGGCCTCCGGCAAACCTGGCGCTGCGCTCTGGGCTCTGGGTGCTGGGGACAGGGAGCAGGGGGGCAGGCTGATGGTTCACCGGGACAATTTGTGGATTATTATTGGAAGGAGAAAAGTTTGCATTTTCGATTCTGTTTCCGTTCCTGTTTTGTTTTTTGTTTTTTGTTGGTTGGTTTGTTTGTTGTTAGCAGACTGTGAAAAGATTTAGAATAGCTGCTCCTGTGCTGTCATTTCTAGGAGACGTTATTCGTTCATTCATACATTATAGTGGCTGTAGCATTGTTTTCATTTTTAATGTTATGTTTTTCAGCATTAACATATTTTTTAATCAATATTATCATTAGTGGTTCTGTGAATAGATAGATAGATAGATAGACGGATGGATAGATGGATAGATAGATAGATAGATAGATGTCCCCTCTCCCACCCCTGCTGGCAGCTGCCGTGTCTGTACCACCTTCATGTGATAAATCAGGAGCCTATCTGGGAAAATAATCAAGTCCCCTCTTCTTCTCCTCTCTCTACCCCATTAGAGAACAACACTGTCACTGTTGATTAGCGCAGTGGCCTTTTGTGCGCCGGGCCAAACTGTTTAACACCCCAAACCGACAAAATCAACACTTTCCCGACTGGTAAACGATTTAGGGGGATTAGTGCCGCGCGGTGGGAACGTTTGCACCTTTTGTCGTCGCTACAAATGAGAGAAAAGTGTGCGTTTTTTCTTCTTCTTCTTTCCCCTCCCTTTCTCCTCCCCCCTCGCACGCATTCCAACGTTACTGTAATAATTAAAATTTGACAGAAGATTTAGTTTTTGGCTCGTTTAATCTTGCCGCAGCTGTCGCTGAATTCGGGATTTGGGACGGAATAATTATACGATTAACTGATCTTCCTAGTTTTATTATAGCAGTACAAGGCTGGGGAAACAGTATTTGTGCGCTCTGACCTGTTGTCATTTATCATAGACAGCAAGGCACCCTATTTCATCACTATTTTCTGAATAAACACTCGGACTGCTGTGTTTTTAATGCCATCGATATGCGTGTAAGACGGTCTGGCCCTGCATAATTTTGTATTTGTATTTTTATCTTTATTTTTTTAAAGTCTTGTCACGATCAGGTGCATTTATTCTGCTGGTTGCTAATTAAATGCTCAGCGATTTTCTTTATGGTTGCATATATAGGTTTAACATAAGGCAGAAAGTCACGCGGAATTAAAACCCTGACAACCAAATGATATACATGTCAGCGTGCAGCACATTCGCAGATTCGATAATTTGCTGGAAATAAAACCGTGTTTCACATCAACTTGTAAAAGTTGTGTCCAGATAAAAATCTGGACATAAAGCGAGAGCAAGTCCATCAAATAACATTTAAGTTGGATTAAAAACCCCATTAAAATTAAGCACAAAACTTGTTTTCCGGAAAGTTGGATAAAAGTCTCATCATCTCCTCGTTGTATCCGGTAAAATGTAGAGACAAAATAAAAATTCATTTAAATTCAGTCAGTGTGTGCATGTGTTTTATTGGAAATGTACAAAGAACCTGCCCGTTGCATTATTTTTGACTGTAGAAAAATAATACAATTCACGTTTTAACCTCAAGAGTTACATAAATTAAAATTAAAAGCTCAAGGCACACTATATATGTATGTATGTATGTATGTATGTATGTATATATATATATATATATATATATATATATATATATATATATATATATATATATATATATATATATATATATATACATACATACACACACACACACTCGAAGTCGCTGGAAAGCATCGAAAAGCACGAGCTCGGAGAGGAAAACCACCCTGCCAGTCAAAATCTGCCTTAATTGGCAACCGTCCAATCAGAAAACCCCTTGCTTTTTAATAGATATTCCGGGCCAATCACAGACGCCCGTCGTCCCTGCGGCGCTCCCGCCGTCGGGAGGGAATATGACCTTATTTGGCAGCTGAGTCCTTATATGGAGGGGGAGGGGGCAAAGGGCAGCCGGAGCCTAGTCAGCCTGCTGGTGTCGCTTCCCCCCAAAACCGTAGTTTGGACTCGGTGAGGCGCAGCAGACACTCGGACGGAAGGACACACACACACACACATACACACACATACCAGCGACAGTGGAAATCTTGGTGGTGTATCAGAGCAACGCACGTCTTCTTGCACCGTGGCGCCTGGTTTTGTTTTTGTTTTTTTACACACATAATTATTATTATTATTATTTTTTTTTTTTAAATTTCAAACCAAAAAAGGTGCCACGAAGGGAAAGGCGGACCGCCGCGGGACTAAGCACCACTTTCCTGGGACTAGAAACAAGCCGCCGTGACGCTCGGCGTTACGAGCAAAGCCACGAGCTGGTTTCGGTTTCCGCGGGTTCCGGTTCGGGACGAGGCGACGTCTTGTGCTTCGCGAGCGAGGAGGAGGCGCGCACCCACGCCGACTTTTTGTGCGTGTTGTTTGTTTTCCGCGAGGGACGACGCGTTTATGGATCGCCGCGGCGGTGCATCGATCATGTTGAGAAGCCGCCTCGCCGTCGGTGCTGTCAGTTGTGTGAGGTGTTTGCAGAAATAACCCCGTGGAAAAGAGTCGTCTTTTTTTTGTGTGTCAACTCGAGCCACGAAAAACTCAGATTGACCCCCTTTTTTTTTTCTTCTTTTTTTTTTCGTTTTTGGGGAGGAAGTGGCGAGCGCCTCTTCTCTCCCTCCTTCTCCCCTCCCTCTCTCTCCCTCTCTCTCTCTCTCGGCCGTCCAACCGAGACGCCAGGACGGATCTTTGACCGAGTCTCTTGACTTCCCTCTCCGCGGTTTCACACGGACAATTCCGGACTGTTAGCAATGGCAATGGTAGTGAACCAGTGGTCGGACAACATCTCAGACCCGGGCTCGCAGCTGCAGATCTGCGGCCAGGAGCCCGGCGGTGCGCCGGGGACGCCCAACGGCTCCACGCCGGGCAACGATGGACTCTCCGGGGACAAGCTCCCCAACGTGGACTGCATGGTGTGCGGGGACAAGTCGAGCGGGAAACATTACGGCCAGTTCACCTGCGAGGGCTGCAAGAGCTTCTTCAAGCGCTCGGTGAGGCGGAACCTCACCTACACCTGCCGGGGGAACCGGGACTGCCCCATCGACCAGCACCACCGGAACCAGTGTCAGTACTGCCGACTGAAAAAGTGCCTCAAAGTCGGCATGAGGAGAGAAGGTAAGGGTGCGTATGTGTGTATGTGGCTCGTGTTGATGACTGGCACTTGTGCGTAATCCTGTGCGTAAAAGGCATTTACGTCAAAATTGTTAATGATGTTGTGGCGAGAGGCCTGTTAGAAATATATAAAAAGCATAACTATTATAAGGCAAAAAAAAGAGAGAGAGGCGTGTCCACCTTTTTCTTCTTTTTTTTTTCCTTTTTTTTTTTTTTTTTAAAGGGAAACAATCCATCTTTCCCAACGTGGCACACTAATTAAAACGCAGCCTCGGGGCCATTTCTGGTGCGTAAAAAAGCGCGCTCCTCCTCACGCCGCCTGTTGATCCATTTGTCGTGTCGAGTCCGTTCCACCGCCGCCGTTGTTATGGGTAAATAATCAGCCACCACCTGCGGCACCACAATGCGCGCTTCGCATTCATTTACCAAAAGAAGAGGGAGAAGAAGAAGAAAGCGCACAGCCATTCAGCCAAGTCCCGGTGCGCCGCGTCCCGAATGTGAAAATCCCTCCCATTGTCCCTTCTGTTTTAATTACGCTGTTTGCTCACCGACACCCAGAGCCGCTATAAGAGGATGCCGCTACATTTGTTGTATTGTGTTGGATTAACAACGGGTCACTTGGTGCCAAAGGGGAGCAGTGGAAGCGTGTTGGCGGAGGGGAGTGCCCCGCTTATTAATTACCGCGCGGCGGCGGCTGCATCCCATTCATGAGCGAAGGCGACCGTGCGTGTTCCTGGAGCCGAACGCGGCCAAAAGTTCTTTCTGTGGACATCTGTTGTTGCCACTGAACATCTTTGCCAATTATTCATAATTCATGGAACTTTTCTTTTTGATGGTGTAAAAGCGGGCATTTCTTTCCAGAGGGGCGGGGACTGGATGTTGGGTCAGAAACAAAGTCTGTGCGTTGACCAATCAAATCAAATGGTTGAAAAATATCATTAAATCTCATGTAGTACACCCCCCCCCTCCCCTTCTCCCCCAAACCCTCACCCCCCCCCCCTTCTCCTCCCACGTGCGAGATCACCCCCTCAAGGACACTTTCCCGTCACTCTGCTTGTGCGTGTGTGTGTGTGCGCGCGCCTGCATGCATGCCGTACACACACGCGCGCACACACACTCTCTCTCTCTCTAACACATGCACAGTCTCGCCTCAAAACACCCGCAAGGCTGAAGGACTTAAATGAACCCGTGGAAAGACAATAAATAAATAAATAAATAAATAAATAAATAAATCAGTTCGCTGGGAAATACACGAGTGAGTCCCGTGATCACTATTTTACACCCAGCACGACATTTAGAGCAATTTTTGATTTATTCATTCTTTCATCTTGTTACAAATGACTCTTGAACAAATGTACAGATAAACGTCCCCAATTGCCCGCAAATAAGTGAGAAATCTGTTGTCTGTCTCTGAAGTGGGAAAAGTCACAACAACTTCAGAGTGACATGTTTGTTGTTGTTGTTGTTGTTGTTCGATCAAATTTTAATTCAGAAACCATGCAGCCAAAGACAAATGTTTTTGAACTCCCGGTGTCCTCTGAACGGTTGATGATGATGATGATGCAAAAAATGTGATGAGAATGTGATTAATAGGATGACAGCATGATTTTTGTGTAAGCTTTTAGCTCTTTTGCACCCAAACATTTTTAAATGAAGCGTTCTCAGTTGTCAGGATTGCCTTATTAAAAAAACGTCATTTCCTTTGGAATCGGTCAGAACCTCTTTCAGCGCCGCCCCACAACATTCTGCCGGGTAGCGTGACACATTTGATTGACTGTGGCACACCATGCCTGCTGACGCGGCAGGCGCTGCAGGGAGGGTAAACAAGGACAACGAGCCTTAAGTTTCAAAATGTAATTCTTCTCCCCCGTTCATAGCCGCGTCTTATTTTTAGCAGCGCCCGCGTGTAGCTGCGCAGAAAAATGCTCCAATGTGGAGCAGGTCAACTTGCATTGGGTTTAGCTCATCTGGCGGTGCATTCGAGGTCAGCGGGATTAAACGTGTCCTCAAATCCTCTTTGTGGCCTGACTTCTGTTTATCAGATCCCTCGTCTAGTGCACAGTGGGTTCTTTTTTTTTGTTTTTTTTGTTGTTGTTAATGTCATGGCACACACGCTCTCCTGCCCTCCAACTGCGATGGCAGTCTGTGGAGTTAAACATCAGAATTGATTTCCATTAGCGGCAGGGCGAGTGAACACTCACTTGATTATAAGGCGTTAAAGGCGCTAGAATAGAACAAAATCCCCCAACTTGTCTTTGAGGCGAGTGCGGATTTGATGAGATGCCACGCCGCCCGAGACTTCCACTCTGGTTTCACGTGTGCAGTAAAACAAACCCTGCTGCGTCCCCCGAGTGCAAAGAGCGAGAACGCCGCGGTAGAAAGTGGACGGTCGGAGGCACAGCTGCTGCCGAGCTCCCCAGAGATCATGCATAAGTCATTTTTTAAACTGTGCATTATTCACCAGGTTCAACTAAGGTTGCTTTTTTTTTATTTTATTTTTTTTTAAGTTATGATCCAGGTGCAATATGCATTTTGATGTAACCAGTGTCCCTTTCCTGCGCCGTTCCAAATGAATTTAACTGAGAACATTTAGAAAATGCAAATGAAGCAAACTGCGACGTTGCAAGCCTGCGACGCTTGTGCAAAAAAAAAAAATGCATTTCAAGGATCCTGAAGGACTCTGACTTGCTTTTTAATTATTTAGGAAGAAGTTTACTTTGAAATGCACCGTATGGCGTTGAATGCATGTCACTCCAGAAGTTTATTTAAGATGAAAAGCTCAACGTTAGCCGACATTTTGTGGAGCTGCGGTCAGAAAATTAATTACAAAGAAAAAAACAACACTCCACACGTCTACATTCAAACTTTGTTTGTGTGATTGGTGAAGATGATGCTTGAAATTTCATTTAGTCCATGGATTAATGAGCCACACACTTTTCCTGATGACTGCAAGACTTTGGAGAAAAGTGTTTGTGCGTGCGTGCCTGTGTGTGCCTGTGTGTGCGTGTGCGTACATGTGAGAAAATGATTTTTCATTTGGTCACAGTAGTGTAGAGTGCAGAGGGAGGCCGTAACTACTGCGGCTGGTATGGACAGTGAACGCAACCCCCTGACAAACTGAATCAAAAACTTATTTTAATCAAATAAAACTGTCTTAAACTGACAAAAAGCACTTGGTCAGTTGTTGGTCAGCTAAAAGGAACAGCTGGCTGTGATATATGTTCAGAAAAAAAAACATGCTGTCCATCGTTGGTATGTTTGAATGTATGTGTTCTTTTTTTTAAATTTATATTCCTGATCAATTTTACTGAAAAACACACAAGGACTTAAAAATAATGGAGAAAATCAGTGCAACTAATGAAAGTTGTGTGTGTCCCCCGGCTCTCCCGCAATGTAGCTCATGAGTTACAAGCACACACGCACGCACACTTGGAGGCCAGGCTCCTATAGCTCCGCCCCCCCGCGTGCCACCGATGGAGGCGCGGGAAACTGCTGCGGCTCCGCTCCTCTCTGCGCCGCTCCTCTCTGCGCTCCGCTCTGTTAAATATTTAGCTCTGCCCCCACAGACTCGCGCCAGAGTTTCCCGGGTTGCATCAGGAGCTTCTTGGCTGCCTCTCAAGCCTCCCCGAGGGGCCGCTCTGACCCCTCGCCGCACGCCGCCCTGCCAAACATAATGCCGTGTGTCGGAGGTATTTATCCCGAGCACCTTTCCGTGACAACAAACATCTTGGGCGCCGCCCTAGCTCGGCCCCCCCCACTAAAGACCTTGGTGCTTTTTGCCATTGTCCCATCACGCGAGATGGGCATGTAGCTTCCACTGTCGGCGCCATCTCTGGGCTACGCGGGAAGCGGAGCTGCTCCGGCTGCGGGGAAAAATTTGGCCACGATTTAATTTTTTATTTTATTTTTTTTAAACGTCCGCTTGACGTCACAGGAAGCCTGAAATTCATCCCGACGCACGCAGGCACAGTGGCCCTGTTGTTGCCTCCATCACCGCGCAACTCTGCGGGGCTGCAGCGTTGACGGTGCCCGCCCCAACCCCCCCCACCGTCCGTCCGTCCGTCCGTCCGTCCGCTAGCGCCTCGACCCGTCAGAGACGAGCGTCAGCGGCGCCCGGCGGGAGGGCGGCTGCCTCCTCTGACCTATATCTCCTCGTGACAAAATACCAACAGCGGCAGCGAAATATAGGTCAAGCAAAACTGAAACATTAATATCAGGTCGGGGCCGCCGAGGCAAAGTCCAAACGTGGGAGACGGCGGCTGAGTAAACACGGCAAGCACAGCAACCCGTCCAGACCGACTGCACCTCCCGCCGTTGCGGCCGTTTAGCCATCGACTAATTCAAATACTTAACCTGTGTGTCACTGCGCTGGCAGGCATGAAGTTGTTAGCAGAGAGAGGGGGGGGGGGAAAGTCGGTGGTGACGGGGGAAGGGGGGGCGTGTGTGTGTGTGCGTGGGGGGGGGTTGTGTGTCCCCCCCCTGCTCTGGACAGCCGCCATGAAAAGCTCTCCGTGGATGAGCTTAACGTTACACGAAGGCACGTGGGCGTACGTGTGAAGTCTTTGAACGCATCAGGGTGAGCAGCGTCCTCCAGAGTGCTGGAGATAAAGGTGACATGATGGGGGGGGGGGACAGATCCTCAGTCAACCAGCCTCTATCACTCCGCTCTTTGTTTTTGTCACTGAAGCGGCCCGGCCTGTTCCTGCACGGCTCTCGTGGGTTTTCAGGCTCGCCGCCGAGCTGCTCGGCCTCCTCGCCCGCCGATGGAGCACCGGGGGGAAATATGCACATTTATATTTTAGACACCTCGTTGATGATCTTATCTCTGCTGCCTCACTGGGAGTGTTGCTGTACTGGGGGGAGGAGGGGAGGAGGGGAGGGACAAATGTTTTGCCTTATTACAGCAGCAGCTGCAACATTTATGACATACGGCATGCTGGGAATGTGAGTCCTCCCGGTGTTCCAGGCTTCTTCCATCAATGCATCAGTTTTTAGAGCCTGACCGTAACCCAAATCCAAACCCATTAAACACATTCTTTGAAAAAGAGAGAGAAAAAAAAAAAAAAGATCCAATATGATGCTTTTTTTTTCAGGTCTTTATTTTTAGTTTCAGACTCGAGTGTCACAACTGTGAATTTATAACAAAATGCCGTTTTTAGCCCTGCGTCTACACCGGCGTGACGCCTGGCCGGTGGTTTTGTCGTCACCCATTTCAAAGGTGTCATTCAGGTATTGGTGGCCTTTGTGACATCCCAAAGGGCTTGTTCCAAGAGCTTTGACCCAGAGGAAAGTGGGTCAGCAAAAGAAGCTTTTGGTTGTTTTGGGTTTTTTTTTAGTGATTTTGAGTCGCGTCTCAAAGCGACGTTTCCGCTGTGCAGAATTTTTAATTAGGTCTTTCTTTAAAGAGAGATTCAGTGTGTCTCCACAACTCTGGACACTTGGGTGGACAAACGATATTAAAAGTAGTTTGTTTTCGGTCTTTTTTTTGTGTGACCTGGCCCTTTAAATTCTATCTGGTTACAATAAACACTTTGGAATGTGAGGGCACCTCAGGCTGGAACAAACTGGAAGAAGAGCCCACGTACGTGTGACAGCTTGATGTATAGTGTGTGTGTGTGTGTGTGTGTGTGTGTGTGTGTGTGTGTGTGTGTGTGTGTGTGTGTGTGTGTGTGTGTGTGTGTGTGTGTGTGTGTGTGTGTGTGTGTTGGGAGGGAATGCACGTGCTCGTGCCAGGCGGCGAGGTGATGGCAAGTGTAAATAAGGATAACATGAATCAGGGTCAGCGAGTTCGGGGGTGAGCTGTGTTTACTAATTAATGCAGGAAGTGGCTCATCAAATTCTGAGGGCGAGGGAGAGGGAGAGAGCGAGGCCACTGCATCCTCGCTGCAAAAAAAAGCGACCGAGCTTCCTCACGCAAAGCTCCTCTGCCCTCTGTGTGTCTGTCGCTCTCTGTCTGTGTCACTTCCTCCACCGCAGCCCCGGCGCCGCCTCTGGTCGCTCCGGCTGCCTGCTGCGGCTCCCTCGTGCTCGCTCGGCGCACGACTGGGGACTCTGTAGCTCTGTAGCTCCCCGTAAAAACACAGAAAACGTGAGGAACGGTGCCGCCGATTATGTCGTCGTTTTGTTTTTGTTTTTGTTTTTTGTTCATCAATGGGCGCAGCGGCTAACGTCAACTACGCGGGAACTAGCATGTGCTAACCTGGATGTGATCCAGTCAGTTTAGGCGGGAACAGCTTCCAGCGCAACGTGTTTACATTCAAGTCACTTTTAAGCTTCTTTTGACCGTGTTGGCAGAGGTTTTTGTTGTTGTTGTTGTCAACCCAGCGATTCTGCCCTTAGTTTAGCGGGCTGCTAAGGTCCATGATGTTTACTGGCTTGTTTGCTAAACAGATTGCCAAGCTAACGGTGAGCGGTGTTAGAGAACCAAAACGATGAGTTAAGAATTGGCCCAAAAATGTTGTTTGGGTTGATGACTGTAGAAAATGCCCAGGACTGAATGTTTATTCATGAAAGCGGTATTGTTTCACAACTGCATCCACACACACGGCTCACTCGCAAGATGAAATCTTGACTTAACACACATTTGACACAAACTTTTACTCTGCTCACAAACTGTTGATAACATTTTCGTCGGAAACACGTTGACCTTTTCTTGACTTGATCCACGTGAGACAACTTTTCAAACAATGCATTACCATGAGCCTTTTCCCGGAACATCGCATTTTAAACCCCCCAGAAAATCAAGCGGCTTTAAAAAGCTGCTTTTCAGTGACTTATTTAGAAAATACAAATTCCTCTAATATTTCTGACTTTGATCTGCACTCGCGGTTCAGGGTTTCATGCTGCTGCGGCACAGAGGAAGTGAATCGTTTTGATACCAAAAGACGGGCAACTGGATGACGTTAGCTTAGCGCTAGGAATTTTAGCCGCGGCATGCACACTCTGCCAACACGTCTTTGTTTGCTTGTTCTCTTTATCTCCGACCCCCCCCGCCCCCCACTAAACTCCTGGTTTACACATTAGCTTCTCGACGTGCCCGGTCCCAGGGCACTGACCTGTGGGGTCAAAGTTCAGCACCTAAATAAATAAATAAAAACCTGTGGAGTCGCACAAGGACTTGCCCTGCGTCCTCGTCGCCACTAAAACTTCCAATCCTGTCCTTGGCCCATTGTGTGGCTGTGATTTGGTTTGGTTGTCGTTAGCATTGTGAGCCTGACCTGGCCTCCAGTGGCATGGTGTGTCATAGTTTACCTGTAAACAACTCCTCTGGCTTTTACTGTTTTTAACATTTTTTACAGGTAGACTAATAATACTAACGCTATTGTATACTAATTCTGTCACCTTTTTTTTTAACGGGAGCGAAGACGGATCAAGTCGCTGATAAGCGGTGCAATTCTCCGTCAATCAGCATCAAGAGAAATTTGAAATTCGAATTTCTGACTTTTCAGGCGACTCACAAACTCACAGAATCCAACATGTTGTGGATCACGCCATTGTTTCTCACACACACACGCACACACAGGCTGGCAGATGCTGCGGCGCTGCGGCGAGGTCACTTCGGGTGACGGGTTGACTCTGCTTCCCGCCGGCCGAAAGCGTCGTAGCTGGGAAAGCTGCTTATTAAACGCGACTGTTAGAGCGAAGCCGGATCTATAATGCGTCTGCGCCGGCCCGGCCCTGTGACCTTTCAGTCCAAATGTTGATAGGCCTTAATTGCATTTAGCTGCAGTAATTCCAGCGATGGTCCCGACCCAGAGGCTAATCCAGGGCAGCGGAGGCAGCGAGCTGTGCGCGCTGCCAGCTGCCGTTCGCTCCACTGGCATTTTTTATTTTTTTGGGGGGGGGGAGAAAGTCGCAGCTGAAGCGTCCCATGACACTTGTGATTGCGTGCGCTTTGTTCCGCTTCTTTTTTTTTTTTGTATTAGCGTGTGCGTGTGTGTCTGTGTCTTTGTGCCCTCATTTCGTACCTGAGGATGTTTTTTCTTTTTTTTTTCCTTTGTTTGTTTTTTGTTCCCAGGAATTCTGTTGATCTCATTTTATGTGTGGGGGTTTGTATGGAAGAAATGAAGAGAATCAAGCTTTTTTTTTTTTCTTCCCTTGCCCATCGTCACTCAGCCTGACTGCAGACTGCATGATGATTGTGGCAATGATTTCACAACAATTAAATGGAGCAAAGACATGGTGCACCAATGAGATAAAAAAAAGAGGGAACAGCTCATCCCAGATACCAAATATCTGACTGTATTCCACCCCCCCACCCTCCCCACCCCTTCACACCGCCACCCTCCACTCTTCCTCTCTATCTCTGACCCTGGTTTGCGGTTTTATCCGCCGGGCATCTGGTTGTCTAATGTCGCATCCGTCTGCCGTCCTGTCGGTGCTCTGCGGCGCTCGTGTTCGTCTGCCTCCTCTGCGACCTCCCCAATAATCTCCCTCCCTGCTGCCGCCGCTGCCGCCTCATTTCTTCCTTTCTCGTCGCTCCTTCGTGTCATGTCAGCCAGCTGCAGGCAAGGAGAGGGGAAAAAAAAAAAAAGCCCCCCCCCCAAAAAAAATGGGCGCACGGACGCACGCACGGTGATGTGTCTCTGTCAGAAGAGCTCAAGTGCTCTGCCTCTCAGCCATGAGTGACCCCCCCCCCCTTCCTCCTCCCCCCTCCTCCTCCTCCTCCCGTCCCTACAATGGGGCTTTTGAAAAGTCAAGTGGATCAAGTAGATTCGCCGGCGTCTGCCAGATAAGACGAGGGAGGGGGAGGGGGGGGTGGGGTGGGGTCAGAGGAGGCCGCCTGGCGTTTGCGCAGGTAGGAAATGAAGTTTGAAATGTTTGATCTGGGCCGCTGAGCTTCACCGGCCGCCGTCGCTGTTGGTGAGTTTTGCGACTCGATTGATCAGCCGATCAGAAACCCGGTTTTGCGCTCTCGATAAAATGACTTGGAAAAAGTGTCTTCGTGTTTCAGGGGCGTTTTTTGCGTTTGACTTCCTCTTCATCAATTTATTTTTTTTTAATTTTTTTTTTTTTTTTTTGGAGATTTCGCCGCCGTGATGCGGTACCTTGGCTGCACCGCCATCTACAGGGCGACACTGGCACAGTTCCTCCGCTCAAGTCTCTTGATTTTCATTTCTTTTGCCGTTTTTTTTTTTTTTTTTCCTATCGTGGCTTTTCATTGTGTTCTCAGCGAGACCCAAAGCGCTGCACGTCAGGTGCAGTCAGGTACAGTGGCCTCTAGTGGTGAGTTCCCTGCTTGCATTCAGCAGAACATGTCTCACCTTGCTTGCCTTTACAACCTTTTTGATTTGAGCTCTCGGGAAAACATCGGAGCAGACAGCGGCTACACAGACTTTCATCCAGGCATTAAAAAAAAACAAAAAAAAACACATTTGTTTTTTTTTTCCAAGCGGTGGAAATGATTCCAGCGGAATTGAGCCAGCGACGACGTGCACGGCCGCTCGATCTTTGTGAACCTTTTAGCGCCTTTTGTGCTGTTTTGGTTTTCTGCCGGTGAAACGCTGCTGTTAATCCGACAGCCCCCTCCCCCCCCTCCCACCTGCCTTTCCAGCGTGATGAGTGGAGAGTGCGGCCCGGAGTGGCGAGGAAGAATGTCCCATTGTGTGACATGCAGCAGCTCAGCTGGTGCGAGACGCCGCTGTTTGCCCAAGGAGACGGCATTCCTGTCGGCCGAGCGCCGGTCGACACAGGCCTCTACCTTTTGTGCAAAGGTATTTTCTTCTTCTGCTGCCGCTGCTGCCGCTGCTGCTGCTGCTGCTGCTGCCGCCGGAGGACGAGGACGACGACGACGACGACGAGGTCCCACCGGAGGCATTTTTATGACGCCGCCGCTGAGCGATTTGACCTCTCGTTTTTCTTTTTTTTTTGTTGTTTTTGTCTCGGCCGTGCCGCCGTGCGCACGGTTGACACAGCTGCTGTGTGCCGGGCGACAGGTGACGCCGCGTTCAAAAGCATTTTCCGCACGCACGCACGTGCACACCCGGCTGGCCCTCTCCTCCTCCTCCTCCTCCTCCTTTTCTTTTCACCCCCGCCCACCACCCCCACACGTGTCACGCCTCCACCTGTCCCTCCATGTAACCTCCCCTCTCCCCTCCTCCCCCTCCCCCATCTGAGGCCTGACATTTCTGAACTTTGCCCTCTTTCTTTGCACCCCCCCACCCCCACCCCCACCCCTTCGCCTCCCTCTTCTCGCCTCCTCACCTCACCTTATCGTGCCCCTGTTATGTTTTTCTTGGTTTGTTGTTCTTTTCACCCCCCCCACCCCCTCCCCACCCCCCACCCCTCCCGGCCTCACCCGGGTTGCCAGTGGGCCGCCTTTTTGCATCTTGCATTTTCGCAGCCTCTCGCCCTCCGCTGTGTAACAGTAGATGCAGTTATTAGTCAGACGGTCGCGGGACGACGGAACAGGTGTTTTCCAAATGGGCCTCCAAGCACTCCACGCATTGTGTGTGTGTGTGTGTGTGTGTGTGTGTGTGTGTGTGTGTGTGTGTGTGTGTGTGTGTGTGTGTGTGTGTGTGTGTGTGCACGAGTGCTTGGCCTCTGCCTGCCCTTTCCGCCGCGGGCTGAGCCATTTGCCAGCAGGGGGAGGAGGAGTTGGAGGAGGGAGGTGGAGATGTTACCATATGTACTGGTGTGCAGACTCGTGTGTGTATTTGTGTGTGTGTGTGTGTGCGCGGCCGCATAGCATGCGTAGGTGTGAAGAGGTGTTCCATCTTCACCAGCTGCTGCTCGTCATTACTCATTGATGCGCCGGTGGCGAGCGGCCTTGGCCCTCTTGGCCGCTCGCCACCGGCCGGCTGCAAACGACCGGCGCTGACATATTGAGGAGTTGGAGGGAGAAACATTCGCTTGGCTTTTTTTTTTGTTTTTTTTTTTACTTGTTCGCCGCCTTTGACCCCGTTTTGCCCCGACCCCTGGCGCCCTCCTCCAGCACGCATTGGGCACGCCCAGTTTCCCCTCTCTTCACGGTTTCGGTTGTGCACTGTGTTGAGTTGCACAGCAGCTTCTGCATAATCAGGTATTAAAAGAGGCAGATTGTCAAAGGAAGCACAGTCTCAACGATGACTTCATTAACAATCAATTTAAAATGATATTTCTTTAATACAGCAACAACCGCAAACTGCCCTACTTCTGTTTCACCTGCGCAGACTCCCGGTGCTCCAGCACACCAACTTTTCTTTCTTTTTTTTTTATTTATTTTTTTGACCCAGTGCACCTCCTTTGCATCTGCCAATCATGTGTCTCGGGGGAACTGAACAACGCACTGGCACACAATCACAGTCCTGCTCTGTTTGCATAGCTGACTTTTGTCAAGGTCATGACCTGACAAAATAAACTTGCATGTAGAAGCAAATGGCACTTCTAAAGCGTGAAAGGAAAAAGCAACGGCGGAAGCAGTTTTCCTGGATTCCCTCAAACATTCAGTCCTTTCAATAAGTTGTCACGCTGCTACATTTTGTGAAGTGATGCATTTAGAAAATAAATACCCTGATGAGCGACTTTACCGATGTTATTGAAGCGTTCCCTGTTCAAATGTCCATAAACGCACTAAATGGCTAAGGACTGAAATTAACACGGCTCTCCTGCTCTGTTTGTGTTTTTTGCTCCCTCAGCTGTACAACGAGGACGCACGTCCAACTCGCAGAGCAGCCCGGGACAGTACATGAGCAACGGCACCGACCCGTACAACAGCCAGCCGTACCTGTCCAGCTTCATCTCCCTGCTGCTGCGGGCCGAGCCCTACCCCACGTCCCGCTACGGCGCCCAGTGCATGCAGGGAAACAACCTGATGGGCATCGAGAACATCTGCGAGCTGGCCGCCCGGCTGCTCTTCAGTGCTGTGGAGTGGGCCAAGAACATCCCCTTCTTCCCCGACCTGCAGCTCATGGACCAGGTTGGCTTATGTGTACTGTGTTTATTTTGTATGTGTGTTGTTGTGGTTGCTGCAAAGTGGCCTCATACAAGGATTCATTTTGACTTTGATCACGATAGTATGACTATTTCTCAACGTGTAACTGGGAGAGCGCCCCCTCCTGGCCTGGCTGACTTTGGTCGCCTGCCCAGCACACCTGTCCCGAGTCCATTGATGGAGAAACGCAGAAACCACATTGTCCACGCCGTGCACTCAAGCCAACGCCCAACTTGAAAGATGTGTTGTCGCCCCCTGTGATGTCACAAAGGGGCACTGTTCCAGACACTGTTGGCTGTTTTGGCTCGCACTCTATGAAAAGTTCCTGGTTGCTCACTACCGGCAATAAGAGACCCTGGTGAAAGTGCATGTTAATTCGATTGATTATTCTTTGTTTATTTGAAATTTGCGTCCCTCGATGATCACTCGGCGCCGCTCGGGGAGGCTTCCACGCCGTCGTGGACTCACACGGCATGATGACATTTATTATGAATAGACTCGACACGCGTCCAGCACGGGGAGATTTACACCGGCTGTAAAGTCTTGGCGCAGGCGAATCGTCTGACCTATAAATACTGCGAGCCACCTTGTGCGCACACGGATACGTCGAGCTGCGCCTGCACTTGATTGTAAACACAATTCGCTGCCGCGTTCTCACGCAAAACCTCTTGTTGGTATTTTTTTTTTTTTCTCTTCTTCTGTCCAAACAAATGACGTTCAAGGTTAATAAATGATCGTAGTTGCCTTTGAAACCTCCGCGTTCCTGTTGTTTAACCTCCGTGGAAATGAGCAACATTAATGTTGCTGTCATAACGCAGCTCGTCACATTCTCCTCTTATCGCCCTTCATAAAACAAACAAAACAAAAAAATAGTGTTAATAAACACTTGCTGACTCATCCTGAGTCAGCCCTCCAGCAGGAAACTACGTATTTTGCAGAGAGCGACTCACCCTGTAAATGATTAAACAGCCTGTTGACGTTCACTGGGAGTAAATGGCATTTAAAACTTTTTATACTGCAACTAATAGCTGTTGTAAAATGTGCCGATGGTGAAGGGATGAGTGAGTGAGTGCAAGAACAACAGTCTGTTTTCTTTAATTAAATCAGGTACCACCAGTTTACTGCACAGTCTTTTGCTCCTGATTGTGCAGTTTCTCTCTTTTAAAAGCCACAAAAAGGGTCAAATGTATGTTTTTAATTAGCATTTATTTATTTATAACTTACTTATTACTTAGTTAGTTAGTTATGGCTCTTTGTCATGCACCTGTAGCTCTTCTCGTTATCTCGAGTTTGAAATTCTTCATTTGAAACTTAAATGTGGGCATTTAAAAACAGCTTTGTTTTAATAAAACAAAATAATTGGCTAGTGTTGTTTGTTTGTTTGTTTGTTTGTTTGGTTTTTTTTAAAAAAGCGTCTCATCAGAAGACACTGTTTAACCTCTGCCTGCTGTCTACCTCCTAGGTGGCGCTGCTGCGCATGTCGTGGAGCGAGCTCTTCGTCCTCAACGCCGCCCAGTGCTCCATGCCGCTGCACGTGGCGCCCCTGCTGGCGGCGGCCGGCCTGCATGCGTCCCCCATGTCGGCCGAGCGGGTGGTGGCCTTCATGGACCACATCCGCATCTTCCAGGAGCAGGTGGAGAAGCTGAAGGCCCTGCAGGTGGACACGGCCGAGTACTCCTGCCTCAAGTCCATCGTCCTCTTCACCTCTGGTGAGTTGTGAGCGCAGACGGCGTGAGAGCTCGATGGTCTGACACAGTTCAGGGTTGTTGTTTTTTTTCCCCACTAGTCGCTGGATTTATATTTTTATCCAGGAAAGTAACAACTGCACTTTACTTGTTTGTTTGTTTGTTTGTTTGTTTGTTTGTTTTGGTTGCTGTTTTTATTGCAGAACTTTCTGCTCCGTCATCCAAACTTAAACTCAAACTGTTTGTGACTCAAGATTTAGACTTTTAAACTTCTGTGAATATGAAAATATTTGTCACACACTACAGAAAATCATCAACTGGCCATTTCTGAAAATACAATTAAATTTACAATTACAATGTGCAAGTCCCACGTGTGAGATTTCAAGGGATTTTTTTTCCGTTCACAGCTGCTTAAAGACACAGAAAAACGACACACCTAATATATTCGACGCGACTAAATCTCACACGCTGGCTCTTTAATTTTGAACGCATGCTAGCTAGCAAGTCATTCCGAGGCTTTCCACATTTTGCCTGCGGTTGCGGTCCAGATATCGGCTTCATGGGAGGAGTTCTCTCCGAAGGCGGCTGATCTTTGCCTGCCAGACTTTATCCAACACAACTTTGAAAATCAGCAGATCGCAAAATAAGGAAACTCGCGGAGGAATATTTTTTTGTTCGTCTTCTTGCGCAACTGAAACACTTCCTTCCACTGCCGTGTCGCAATCCGGCCACGCTGCTCAGCGTCAGCCGCAACCTTTTCACCCCTCGCCGCGCCTGACCGCAGTGTGAACCCCGCCGCCACTGCAGCAGATACCGTCTCACTGGCTCCATATGTAAATGCTGCTGCCACAGTCAGTCAGTCAGTTGGGCTCTGACCTCTGTGAATCCCCCCCCCCCCCTTTTCCTGTAATTTGATCGTTTCCTCTCTACAGTAGAACCCTGTCGAACCCCGAAAAAGCAGCTTTAGCCTCGCTGGAATCAGCTTTTTTTTCTCTGGTTGGTTCCGACTGGTTGCATTTACACCTCCCAGACACTAGAGGCGTTGCACTCACTCCTGCTTCAATATTCTAATCTACTGGGTTTCCAGGTCGAGTTGCCATCCAAACCAAAATATGAGATTACAAAGAACTCGAGTGCATCCTCAATGTGCATTTACACTATTTCAAATAACCTGCACTTCACAAAGGGTTTATTTAAAACCATTGTACCATTGTCACTGCGATAATGTATTATTTCACGACCTTTAATCATCAAATTTCCTCTTAATTATTTGTAAAAACAGTGTCGGGTAAATCCCATTGAAAGAATTCCTGCAACTTGACAGCTTTATAACAGAGACTTTGACTCTCTCTTTACGATCTTGAGGAACCCCGGAAAGGGGCGGGGGGGAGGGGGCGGGACTTGTTTTGACCCTGCTGTACATACAAACCCTGTTGAGGTTTATTCCTCCAGTCAGCTGGCTGCCGTGCCCGCCAAAATACTGTCACGTCTGGGGCGCCTCAGCCATAGATCATGCTTTGTGATCTGTGTGGCAGTGAAAGTGGATGGCGAAGAAGACATTTAAAAAAAAAAAAGAAAAGAAGAAGAAAAAAGAAAAATCGTGATTCCCCTCTTTCTTGTTTCCTGCCGTCTCGTGCGCACGTTCGACCGACACGAGAGGCAGCAAACTGCTCGCCGTCTCCCGTCTTTCATCAGCCATCGCGCCTCCACGATCCTCCATCTATTATTGAAAGCAGTCATCCATCCAACCCCGCGCTCCCAAAAACCCGAGCCCGGCCCCGGGACCCCTGCCCCCACCACGGGAGCTGAATTATGTATGGTGGGATCCAGCGAGACGGCAGGATTCGCCACAGCCCCGGCCGTGACCTACATAACCCCCCAGTAGCCCTGAGCGTCCCATGTGACCCCCCCCTCCCCCCCTCCCCTTCTCCTTCCCGCCCCTCCCCGCCCCGTGTGCGGGCAGATGTAGCCACATGTGCGCACACCCCCCCCCCCCCCATCCCCCTCTCCTCACCCGCCCGACCCAGCAGCTCTCATCGCAAGAAAGGCGGTTCAATTCTGACAAATGTGCAGATATCAAAGCAGTTCTTTCACAAAAAGGACAGAAAAACCTGACAGAAAAAATGTGATTAATGTGAACAGATGAGCCCACGCACACACACACACACACACACACACACACACACACACACACACACACACACGGTACGTCAGTAATAAACCTGACTCCTGCGGAGCCAGTGGGATGAGCTAACAAGCTCAGACAAACACCAATCGCCTCCCCCCCAGTCCCCCTCCCCCCCTTCCGCTGCCCCTGCCACGCCAACTCCCGTCAAAGCCACATCAGAGGCGGGGCATCTCGGCTGCTGCCACCCTGATCCCTCACCGCCGCTGACCCCGGTCGGTGTGCCCAGGCATCAGACAAAGGAGCGCAGCGCTTGGCGTGGAAGGGCGCCCGCAGAGCTGTCGCTTCAGCACGCGAAGTGGTTTCACTCATGAGGGAAGGGGGGGAGGGGGGTGGGTGGGTGGGGTGGAGGAGCAGCCCCGCTAATCCCAAACACAGGCTGCTTCTGCCTTGTCACGCAGGACCCGGAATGGCCGGACACGTAGCAAAAAGCCGTCATCCATCTGCCCTCTGCTCCCCCTGCTCCTCAGAGGTAGGAGCAGAGGGTGGAGGAGGAGAGGGTGGAGGAGGAGGAGGTTCTTCACTCAGAGATGAGAATAAAGGGATTGGCTGGGGGGAGGGGCTAGGAGGGCCGGGGCTTGACGCTCAATTAAATTATGAGTTGCATTGCATTTCTTTCTTTCTTTGTTTTCGATTGTCGCTGTGTAAAACAAATGGATGGGGGTCGGGGGGGGGGGGTTTGATGGGGGTAGTGGGTGGGGGTAGTGGCAGAGAGGGGAGTGGGGGGGGGAGCCAATTGTGCATCATGGTGCAGGACTGACTGTAAAAAAAAACATCTTTATTTTGAGTTCACACATCCGTGACCTGCTTTGTTGAATCCCCCGGTGCTCTGCAGGGCCCTGCACACCATGAGTGTGGTGCCATGCACACACACACACACACACACACACACACACACACACACTCTCTCTCTCTCTGTTTGACCATGTGACTCTCTGGTCATGGCAGGCAGGACGGAAGTGTGAGGAGTCGGGAGGCAGGACGTGACCTCCAGCAGCAGGGAGGGAGGGGGAGAGGGATGGGGGGAGGGAGGGAGGGAGGGAGAGAGGGAAGGAGGGAAGGAGGGAGAGAGGGATGGGGGGATGGATGGAGGGAGGGAGAGAGGGAGTGAGGGATGGAGGGAGGGAGAGAGAGGGATGGAGGGAAGGAGGGAGAGAGGGAGTGAGGGATGGAGGGAGGGAGAGAGGGATGGAGGGAGAGAGGGATGGAGGGCTGCAGTGTCGAGCAAAGTTTCAACGTCAGTGGCATCTCTCTAAATATTTCACTACCCCCCCCCCCCCCTCTTGTGTAGACGCCATGGGTCTGTCGGACGTGGCCCACGTGGAGAGCATCCAGGAGAAGTCCCAGAGCGCCCTGGAGGAGTACGTGAGGAACCAGTACCCCAGCCAGCCCACCCGCTTCGGCCGCCTCATCCTGCGCCTGCCGTCGCTGCGCATCGTCTCCTCGCCGGTCATCGAGCAGCTCTTCTTCGTGCGGCTGGTGGGCAAGACGCCCATCGAGACGCTGCTGCGCGACATGCTGCTGTCGGGCTCCAGCTACAACTGGCCCTACATGCCGGCCGTGCAGCGCGAGAGGCCCCTCTCCATCCACTACAATGAGAACGGGCCCTGAGGGGGAAAAGGGGGAGGAGGAGGAGGAGGCAGCGAGGAGGAGGAGGAGGCGGAGCTAACCATTTTTTAACCCCTCCCACTTGTCATTCTCTTGGTTTGACTCGCCTCCCTCCTGCGCCATTCCACAGAACTACACACACAAAAAAAAAAAAAACCCTCCACCGTCATCACCATCATCTTCATCATCATCATCATCCCGTTCTGAGCCAGCAGATCGATCACAGCGCCCCCTTGCACAGACTCGGCGCCGCCCCTCAGCTGGCGGCTGATTGGAGGAGGATGGCTTTCCAAGAGCGGGCGATGGCGCAGTTCACCAGCAGGTCTGTTGGACTCCACAAAGAGAACCAGGAAGCAGGAAACCCGCCGAGCAGGGTGGATGTTCCTGAAATTATCGGTGCTACGCCTGCGTCTTTCAGAGGCCGAGCACCAAACATTGCAGCGTATTGGACACCCCAGCAAGGGCTTCAAGCAAACAGGACTCCGCATCGGCGAGCACAGAGCCCCGGTGAGCGTGCAACATTTCGGACAGAAAAAGCCAGAAGCCATTAAAGAGGAGAAGGAACGAGACAAAAACGCCAAAATGTCTTGGACTTTTTCTGTTTTCTTTTGTTTTCTTTCTTTTGCAGATGTTCACATATGTGCGTGCGTGTGCGTGTGCGTGTGTGTGTGTGTGCGCGTGTGTGTGTGTGTTTCTATTAGCACTGTTTCTATGGAGGGAAACCCATAATTGTGTCCATATGTACAGTATATTGTTGATTCATAGGCATCTATAGCGTCCGAGGGGTTCGGCGGGGAAAAGCTCAGGTTTTTAACGGGCGGGTTTGGCGGCAGACACGACGTCGCCAACGGCAACGCCGAAAAGGTTGAATACACAAATAAATAAATAAATAAATAAACCAAGTAAGAAATCCGGCAAAAGAATTCCCACTCATCAGCTGCCTGTGCCAAAGCTGACAAAGCCCATTATTGTTTGGAAATACAAAAAAAAAAAAAAAAAGTTTTTTGTCATAGTGTTGGTGATTTAAAAAAGAAAAGGAGTTATAATTAAATGTTTGTCTATTAATTTGACTATGTACTTATTTTGGGTTGTTGTTGTTTTTCTGAGGGTCTCAGGGGGACAAAAGGTGTTTGTAAAAGAGAAACTACAGATGAACTACAGATGAAAGTTGAGGCACTTGTGTAGTGAAGTTGTAAAATATTCACCCCTGTAAAATCAGAGCACAGTGAAATTCTCACCACGTCCCCCCACCCCCTCCCAAATTAAACTGACCCCCCCCCCCCCCCAGTAATATCACACTGCTCTTATCACAGGTGTGGCGCGTTATAATAGACATGATTGTCAGTATTTTGTTTCCATTTCTGGACCTTGAACTTGGAGTTTGATTTTTATGGGGGGGGGGGTGGAATGAAAAAAGAAAGGAACCCGCTGTACTTGCCTTAGAACAAAGATTTTGTCACTGAGCATTTATCTTATGACTGTGCCATAAACTCTCGTTACCTGTTATAACAGGTATTATGTCTTGTCGGGACAGGAAACAAACTTGCATGATTTAAAAGAAATATATATATATATATATATATATATATATATATATATATATGTATATGTATATGTATATGTATATATATATATATATATATATATATATATATATATATATATATATATATATATATATATATATGTATATATATATATATATATATGTATATATATATATATATATATGTATATATATATATATATGTATGTATATATATATATATATGTATATATATATATATATATATATATATATATATATATATATATTTCACCTGCACATATGAAGAAAATGAAAAAAAGTTTTAAAAAAATCTATGAGCCATGCAAGAATACTTATTGCAACACATCTTCACATTTCGAGGTGGAGGGCGGGGGGGGTGCATTTCCGCTCCTCGTCGTTCTTTGAGACGCCACATTTGCAAGTTTGTTTCTGTGTCCCGATGATGTTGTCAAATAGGGAAACCCCCCCGCCCCCTGGACTCGCATCACTTGAGCGTATTGAGCTGAAAGCGGTCGAGTCGAGTGTCACTAACCTCTGAAAAGCTCAGTCTGAGTTACAGTTCTACTCCAGCCGGACGTCCGGCTGCGGCCTAGCCTAGCAATTCTTTCATTTGTTCATTTGTCTTTTTTTTTTTCTTTTTTTTTTTTTGTCCCCATTGGCTGGAAGCAGGTTTGCCCCGCCCACTCACCTTCCCCCATAGGGCACTGTGTGATCTATATTCAGTATTTGTATTGCTGGAAAGGAGAATAAGAAAGAAAAAAGAAAAAAAAGCCATCTGGGATCCTTACAGCAGCCTGTTGATGAAAAACCAGTTCACCGAGTTCAAAGTTTCTATCCGTTTGTTTTTATTCCCCCTGCTTTTGTTTGGAAATATGGACTATCCCTTAATTGAAATAAAAAAAAAACACGAGAAAAAAAAGAAGTTGTTCGGTGATGGATTATTCTTTTCTTCTGTCTTTTGTCCGATTGAAAGCAAGCAGAAGTCTGTTGATAAACCAGCTGACCAGCAAAGTGTTTGGCTCAGGGCCTCAAGTCCTTTTATCCATTTACTTGCGGCAGTTTCATCTATCGAACAATGGCAATGAAAAAAAAAAAAAAAAAGTTCCCTGCGTGATTGCTGAACTTGTTAAAGGACCCGTGTGAAGATTTTTCGCAGCATTTATTGCCTCAGCAGTTGTGATGTGCTCGCGTGATCCAACCTAAAACTGCTGAGTGACCGGCCAGGAAGAAAGAAGAATTCTTCTGTCGCTCTGAACACACGCATTCATTCATTTATTTATTTTTTCACTCGTCATTAAATAACGATGTGTTGTTACTGTAACATCACCAGACACCCTGAGCAAGCCTGGTGTGGCCGCCACCGTCTTTTGCCCCTTATGCCAACACACAGTCTAATGGATAAAAGGAGAAAACAAATGATTTGAAGAATACTTCACTTTAAAAAAAAAAACAAAAAACAAATCTCAGCCACATCGATCGCTGTTTTCAAACCCATTTCAGGTGACAACAAATGGGGTCATTTCTGTGAGTCGCCACAAAAAGGATCAGAATAATACACAGTGGGAGCTTAATAATCTGTCGATAAATTAAAAAAAAAAAAAAAGAAAGACTTGATGTGTCACACAGCTCTCCTGCTCTTTGTTTTCTCTTTTATTTGCAGGAGAGACCAACTTTAAAATACTACAAACTAGCAAAGATTTTGAGGAAGATCTCCCTCTAAAGCCACTGAGATCCTCCTGTCACCGACGAGCTGCTGTTCCCAATGATTCTGCTGCTCTTCGCAGAAGAGGCACAGACGTCGCGAGCGTTTGCAGAATTTGAGACTCCGCCCCTGAGCGCGCCTCCGGCCGAGGATCCGCTGGTCGCACGGTGAGCTGAAGAAAACGCAGTAAACCCGGCCACTCTTGGCCTCCCTGCAGCTGCGATGCTGTGCTGCTATGTTTACACTGAAGTAGCTTGTTAGCAGCAGCTACCGCACATAAAAAAATAATGCTTCAGATTCACAACTTTTCACTCCGCTGCTCTGCTGGCTCTGATATCGATCGTGTCTAAAGCAACGATTAATCTGCTTGAATCTGCTTTGGGGGAAAAAAAAAAAGAAGCCCTCCAACCCCTCGGGGACGACTAATTCTTCAGACCCGCAGATGTTTCTCTTCTTCCAGCAAGCACTTTGATGCGGTGAGAGAGGGAAAGAGAGGGAGAGGTGCACGTCAGTCAATACTGGGATCAATCACCGCTTCTTAACACCGGGTGGGGGGTTTCACGGCAGCTCACGCTGGGCCCGAGACCAAATGTTGATACAGGCCTGCCTGGTGTGTGACACAGAGTAAACAAACACCATGACCCTGTGTGTGTGTGTGTGTGTGTGTGTGTGTGTGTGTGTGTGTGTGTGTGTGTGACAGACAGAGAGAGAGAACACACATGGTCTTTGACCTTTGGGTTCAAGGTGTGTCATGAGCTCTGTGGGCGTATGCGCGGTTGATCCAGATTAGCCACTGCTAGCGCTCACTTCTAATAGTCACAGTCTGTTCCATGTGGCGCTCTTGGCTCTCGCCTACAAATGCGAGTTCGTAGTTACCACAATTAGCACCACGCACAACGTTTGTTGGGTCCGTAATGAATCGGAAAAGGTTAGTTAGTGCGCTCGCTAAACAAACGCTAACGTCTAGCTAGCTACTGTGCTCCTAGCCACGACAGTCCAAGACAGTCTAGCATTAGCATTTCATATATCTTAAATTCTATTTTTATTGTTTCTATTGTAAAATTAAAAAAAAAAAGAAAAACAGTTTTGGTGAAAGCTTTGCTATCCATGTTTAGATTAATAAACAGCACTGACAGAAGTTAGTGCACAGCTAAAGGAGACGCACAATGAGCGACAGACTATAACAGCAGGTACACGTGTGTGTGTTGGTATCATCTAATGTGGCACAATATTCAAATACACACACACACACACACACACACACACACACACACACTACCCCCTCTGTAACCTTGTGGCCCTTTACCTCCAACGCCCCCCCCCCCGTCCCACTCCCTCAATCCCCTCCCTCCATCCTGACCGCCCACAACCCCGAGATGTGTGTGTGTGTGTGTGTGTGTGTGTGTGTGTGTGTGTGTGTGTGTGTGTGTGTGTGTGTGTGTGTGTGTGTGTGCATGAAGAGTAGCAGATTGACTTATGCCTTCATTTTAAAGCTGTCACTCCTGGCCAAACACCATGACCTCTCAACCTCCATTTTGGAGGCGCACATTCCCCCCCCCCCCCCCCCCCCCCCCCCTTCGCCATATGAATATAAAAAACACATGTGGCCCAAAGTGGTGTGTGTGTGTGTGTGTGTGTGTGTGTGTGTGTGTGTGTGTGTGTGTGATTGCATGTTTATGTGTACAGGTAAATCAAACTGACAAAGCTCCTTTGAATGGCAGGAGCCAAATTACTTTTTCGCGCTTCAATTTTGCACACCTGCCGTCGGCGGCCAACACTGGGCTCAGCACAGGCCATAAAAAAAATCCAAACATACAAGACACAAAACAGACCCATTAAATATCAGGGCCAGGTGCTGCAATTACTGCTCGTTCCTGTGGCTGTGTAAGAAAAAAAAAAAAAAAAAAAAAAAAGAAAGAAAGAAATCCAGACTTTTTTTTGTTCTGAATATTAAAACGGAGAAAAATCATTTTCAAATTGTATAATCATAATTTTTTTCAATTTGATTTCTGTTTTCTTATTGGTTTAAGCACTGACTTGGTGCACCAGCGGAAACCATCATTTAATGTGTTCAAGTATTTTTTTTTAAAGTTTTCATGGCTTTCCTCTTCACGCTGCACTCTATAAATGGCTTTCAAGCTTGTTAACAATTTTCAATTTGCTCTTTGAGAAACCAAAATCATAGTCATGCATTCAAAGCACCAACAGAGAACAACAAAAAAATAAATAAATAAATAAAAGTGCTCAGGTTCAAGCAGTGTCAGCAGTCAGCGCAGTCGCAGCCTGATGCAACACATTTGCACAGGCGGGACTTTGAACAGCCACATCCATCCGAGCCGTTGGCGGGTCGGCGGCTGCTACCCATCAGGTCGCAGGCGGGCGGGCAGGCGGGCGGGCGGGCGGGTGGGGGACCGGGTAGGAAGGCAGAGGTCGTGGTGACAAACACAATAAGGCGGCGGATTCATCACCCGGCTGCTCTGACAGTAATTGTCCAGGGTCCCGTTAGAAATACAAGACGCTGCTGCTGCTGCTGCTGCTGCTATGACAGAGACGGTGAACCAGACACCTCCTCCATTTGTTTTGACACACTTTCAATTTAGCGAGAAGGGTGAAGGAGAAGGAGGGGGAGGTGTAAGGGGAGGAGGAGGGGGGGGGTCTCGGCTGAAGATGAGCGACGGCCTTTTAGGTGGGAGGCGGCCTGAGGTCTGTGGAAGCGGGTCAGCCACTCAGAGTGTGGGGAGGGTGGGGGAGGGTGGGGGGGATTGTGTTTAATAAAGAGAGGCGTGTTTTGTCTTGTTTGTCAGCTGTGGATGTTGGCAGGACAAGGGCGAGCGGGACGTCCGCCGTCTCCTTTGGGCTGTGAGGGGATTTCAGGGGAGGGGGGGAAAAAAAGAAAAAGGGCAGCGAGCAGAGCAGGATCGATAGGTGGGATTGTCAGATTGAATTGAGGTCACTCTTTGTCTCCCCAAAGAGCTCCCACTTACTGGCTCGCCGTCAAAATATGGCCGGGCATTAAGTGAAAGGCAGCGGGGAGGGGAGGGAGGGAGGCGGGGGGAGGGGGTTCAGTCGTGTCACTGACCCCTGTCGCGCAGGAGCGGCAGGCGGAGGTGGTGGTGGTGGGGTGGTCTTTTGTTGTGTGTCCTGAACCAAGGTGCGGCTGGATGGACTCGGCCGTCCGCAGAATGTCGGCGGCTTCATTCCATCTAAATGTTAAACGCCCGACGCCTCCTGCATGGCTGCCGATGGAAATGCACGTCTGTGCATGTTGTGCACGTGTCGCTGGCCTCGGGGGGGGCGGGGAGGAGCTGTCAATCAAACCAAGAGCAGGCTGATGACTTTTGCTCTTTTATCCTGTTATGAGTCTCGTTTGTGTTTTACTCAAACTTGGATTCAGTCGGTGACTTTCCGGGAAACCTTTCAGTGTTGCCGACTGTTGCATTCGGGGGAAAAAAAAAAACCCTCCTGCAATTCTCGAAAGTTCTGGCTTTGTTTTGACTGGTGTGAAGTTGAGCAGAAGTGCAGAATGTTTGATGGGGGGAGGGGGGGAACAAGTGCAGGATAAAATGTGACGCGGTGAAATGAAATGTTGAGCTGTGTCAGCCTACGTTGCCATTGTCTACCTCAAAATCCTTCCTTTACTTTTCCATTTTCCCGCCGCACTGATGCCCGAATGCTCCGAGTCCCTCTTTAAAGTAGACACGAAACACAAAGCGTAGTCGTCATCATTTTTAAAAAGGTCTCCGACCCTATGAATATTACATGGCAGACGCTGGGAGCTAAGGCGAAAACAAAAAAAAAATGGAGCTATGTTTTGCATTGACGCATTTTATAACGCACATGATGACACCCACTCATTTCTGTTATCTGCCAGTGACAACACTACCTGTCCCCCGACGTTGGCGAACTCCAATTAAGGCGACGGTTTGCGTCTTTCACATTACGAAATGACTTTGAACGTCAACGAGTCACGCAAAACATGCCTCCATTTTCTTTGGTTTTTTGTCTTCGCTCCTATTTTCAGCCACTTTAAATCCATTTTTAGTTCTTTGGGTTGGTAATGGGGTTGACAAGTTCAGCTAGCGATGCCGTGATGTCACGTCCGCCCACAACAGGAAGTCGTTTTTTTTTATCGCTTTTTGTTTTTGAATTTTGCCTCCTTTTGAAGCTTTTGAATGGTCGGCAACATTGAGAGGCTTTATGGAAAGTCACCAACTGAATCCGCTCCAAATTTCTGCCATTTTTAATCAGTCTTTACTTTACCAGTTAAGATCGCAGGGTGGCCCGCCCACACAGTAGCAATGGTGCCGCCCACACAGTAGCAATGGTGCCGCCCACTGGTTTAACAGCCAAACTTCGATGGCCCGTATGTTGAAATACCCAGTCGCCATCAGTGTTAAAACATTTGTATTCTTTTAAGGGTGGGAGAGCTCTCTAAAATGATGATAGCTGTGTTTGGTGTCATGCCCACTTTAACTCTGCAGCCTCTGATGTTTCACACGCGGTGATGCTGCAGAGCATTTTGAAAGCCTCTCTGCGGGCTTTCGCAAATGTTTCATGAAAACGAGACCAAAGTTCACTTAGTGAGTCATTACTTCGCTCTCATTGTCCCCCACCGCCCCCCGACTCCGTGCGATTTATGTCTGAAGGCACGACAAAGGGGGCGGAGCCTCGGACTCTTTCTCCTCTCGGCCTCCTGACACTTGATATATAGAGGAATGCGTCTCCAAAGCTAATATTGCAATGAATCGGATCCTCGTCTGCCTGCGTGTGTGGCCTCCCTCTGGCTTGTGAAGACGTCCCAGAAGCAATAGCGCCCTCTCCAGAGTCAACACGCCCTCTCCCTACTCCCTGTCACCTCCCCCCTCGTTCCCCCCTCCTCCCATTTAGCATTCCCAGATCCCCCTGAAATGGAACGTTCATTTTTTTCCATAACCGTCATCTCCGGCAGAGCGTTGCGGGGGAATTGGATGTGTCCCCGCGCAACCCCTCGGCGCTCAGATCTCATCAGAGCGTCGGCGGCGGAGGGGGGGGGGGGGGAGGGGGGGCGGCAGGAAATTGCTGCAAACAGCGGGGAAAATGTACATCGTTTAAGGTGGCGAGCGGGAAGCGGCGCCCGGCCTCCTCCTCCTCCTCTTCCTCCTCGTCCCTCTTCCACCCTCCCTCCTCCGCCAGCCGCCTCCTCTTATAAATGCTTAAACAGGGGCCTCGACTCCAATGTATGGCAACACCATCAATATTGATGTGGGAGAAAGTTCCTCCAAAGCCGCCACCAGTCGCACAACATTAATATTGATGGTGTTGTGCGCCGGCCGGCGGGGTGAGAGGCCAATGTGATCGCTGGAATACGGACACACGCACGACTTTCAGATGAAAGAGAGCCGACGACCCGGACGGCCGATAGGAAGCATTTGTGAATTTGCAGGAAGTGCGGGAAGCGTCCGCGGGTCTCCTGGTGGCGGCGTCGACCAAATATGCAGATTCTCATTCTCACATCAATGACTTTGACGTGAAAATATTTCCTTCCCTTTACACACAATGTGTAAAAATTGACTTTACGACGTCTCCGTCCCACAACGGAAATCTACCTGCTGTATGTTCCGGAAACCAGCCCTCTGTGATGTCACAGAGGGCACTGATACCCCTGCCGGGCCGGTGACTGCACCCGCAACCAGAAGTTGGCTCCGCCCCTCTGTTGTCCTCTCGTCGAACGCATGGACGGTCGGTCGGATCATCAGTTTTAGCAGGTGGTAGTAAACAGAGGGCTAAATATGAGGTTTTTTATTTTGGATAGTTATTGATGATGAGAGGCAGCTCCATCCGAGTGTGGGCTGAAAGTTAAAGATCTGTAAAATTCTTGGGCTTTCGTATGTGACCTTTGACCTTTTGTCCTTTTAAGTTAGTCGCCCATTTTTAGAGCGAGAGTTTTCCAGAAGTTGCATATACTTTTAGTTCTTGTGTGTGTGTGAATCAACCTCATGAGTCATGTGTGACCTTTTAACCACCCAGCACTTTGTATTCACACGCGAAGCATTTCTCACATTTTAACTTTTACTTACTGTCATCGTTGTTGAATGAATATAAAAACTCATTTCTTTTAGGTTTGTAGATCTGTGTTTTCCCACATTATTTATTATTTATTTTATTTATTTATGTCCAGTTGCAACACAGATGTCGAGGCTTTAGTGCAAGCAGAGGTAAACCTTCTCTCCGACCCCTCAGAACTTTTTCCGTAACTGTTTTCCCATCTCCCCGTCGTAAAACTGTGTCACGGACTGTTTTGTTTTGGACATAACTTATTTTTAGATTTTTTTTTTTTTTTCTTTTTCTATGGCACATCAACTGACATCCCCCCCCCCCCCCAAAACAACAAGAAAACAACACAGAAATGCATCGCAATTAGACAATGCAGTGACAACATTTGCGTTTGTTGCTTCTCCTGCCATCAGAAAAAAAAAGCTAAAAAAATGACAGGAAGCCACAAGCAGCGGAAATAAAAGGTCACTGCTGTGAGTTGAGAGGAACACCATGAACTTTATTGTCCTGAGGGGAATTTGTGAACGCAGCTGCACACACAGTGAGAAGACGCCAGCAAACAGCGGACAGAAAAACAACACACACACAAAACCTAAAGCCGACCACATGCACAGGCCTGAAATGTTGTCGTTCAGATGATCATCGCAGCCCGGACGGCTCTGTGAGCAGGCGATCTGACGAGTCGGGCCTCTGTCTGCGTGCGTGTCAGCGTGAGGGCGGAGCCCCAATCATATCATGGCACTGTGGCGGCGGCGTCCTCCGCTTGTGCAAACACATCACACTGAGGCCGCTTTCTGGGTCACTAAGTTAAATATTTTAGCTGGTTTATTTTTAGTGCCGTCTGTTTCCACTGTGTAGGCTCTGCACGTGCGTGCGTGTGTGGTGCGTGTGTGTGTGTGTGTGTGTGCGTGCGTGTCGCTGCATCTCTCCGGCGACTCGCCATGACTGCCGGCTGCGTTTGACCCACTAAGTCATCTTCACACAGCCCCCGAGGTTTATCAATTGCGCGTCGCAGCAGGAAGGAGGCCGCTGTGATTGGCTGCCAGCCGACCGTTCATGTGGCCGACGGCGGCGCAGGACACATGTCGGCTGTTAGGGCCGCTTGAAAAGACTTGAATAGCAGCTGGAGCAGGATGATTGAAAATCTGTAATGTTTTATTTATTCTGATATTAAAACAAAATACTGGAGCCGGAAAGTTTTCAGTCGGTGCAGATATTCATGTTTTCATTCTTGTCTGCTGATGGTTTTCTGTCTGTCCGTCGCCTTTCTTCAGCACAAAGGATAATGTGATGATGATTGCAAAGGATGATGGGTAACTGTGTGCTTTACTGCAGTTTAGGGCTGCAGGCATTAAGCGTCTGAGAAATGAGTTAATCTCATGATAATTTATGTACTTCCGTCGCTTTTCTGTTCATTTAGTAGAAATGAGAAGAACAGGGCAGGAATTTTTCCTTGAGGAATTGTTACAAATAAAAGGACACTTTTTTGGCAGGAAACCCCAAAGTTTGAAAATCAGCTTGTTTGAAATCCCCCCCCCCACCCTGTGTTTGCGGGGGGAAATCTAAGTCACATTAGATCACTTGTACGCGGCATTGAGCGGCGAGCTGCTGTAATTACCGCCGCCGCCGAGCCCAGTGGTCACTGGACTGTGAAAAGCAGACGAGTTTTCCACAGATTATGAGAAACGGAACGACTGGAAACTGCCCGGGGCCAAAGGTCCCATGATAGTTCCTGACCTTACCGCACATGTGGAATCAATGCGGGCCTCTGTTGTTGACCTTAGCCGCGCCGCGCGCCGCATAGAACAGTTCTGTTTCCCAAAGACATCTCTCCCACAGCTCCCGCCTCCCCCCCCCCCCCCTCCCCTCTCCATGATTCGCTGCCGGTTCCTTTGGGGAAAAAGAAACAAAAAAAAAAACCAAAGAGTCCTGGGGTTGCTGTGTGTGTTGGAAGCCTTGTGAGTGTCGGAGAAGGACGTACGGTGCGGTGCGAAGTGTGAAGTCGTCAGTGCAGACGCTTGAAGGCAGCTGATGCTCCCTCGCGCCAATCCTCAGCCCAACACGCCAAATTCCGAAAGGAAATTTTAAAGAGAACATTCCACTATCAAAATGTGTTCCACGTGTCACAAACGAAACTCGCGAGACTTGATGAGCGATTTATGGGACGCAATAGTGAGATAAAAAGGGGAAGAAAATAACTTGCTTTTCTGACTGGGGACGAGGGCCAGACAGCTGAGAGCCAGTCAGGTTTTATTTGACGAGTGTGTCATGTGACCAACGGCGATACTTGTGAGGCCTGTAGAAGTTCTGGACTCTTCTGTTGATTAAGAGAGGTTCTGGTCAAACTCACCACACTGCAGCATGCACATGGAGAACGTCCTTCTTTACTTTGCCTCTGGGGGGGAAAAAAAAAAATCCCACCCCTGCCCCGTTCTTCTCAAGCGACTCTGACTGCTCTGTTCACGTTCTAAACAGCTGAAAAGGGTTTTGGGATCCTGACGAGGTCGCAGATTCCCACCAATCAGGATCAAGTCTCATCGCTCAGGTTGTGCTGTCTGTTGATCAACTTGCAGTGTAAAATGCAAAAACCCTCAGAACGAAAACAAATCAGTGATTGTCTGAGAAGATTCAAATTTAAACCGGACTAGATTTTAGACTCTTGTTTGTGCAACTCTTAGACTATATGCCTTAAAAGACAATGAGTTGGAAATGCAAACCTCCTCCAGTTGACGCCCCAGTGGGCTTCCACCTTGTTCCCATGACACCTTCCGTTCTCTCCGTTTTATCATTTTTGTTGTTGTTTACGGATCATTGACCTGGATTCGTGGGGTCACAGCTGCAGTGACGCAGCTGTGCATGTCATGCACACGTGCGGGTGCCCTGAACAATCTGCAAACACTCGTTCTCCAGGATAGACAAACCGCGTGTGGAAATTATTAGCAATCAGCGTGCTTTAGCTGCAGGTTAGTGTCGGTGTGCTCTGACAGAGTGGGATTTTTTTTTTTTTTTTTTTTTTTTTACATTCTTCGAGTCCGTTTGTCTTTTTCTTCTTGTCTGGAAGCTACAGAGACACGGACCCCATAAATAATAATAGTGAGTGTCTTCAGATGGATGAATTGGACTCAACATGAGAGAGACCACAAATGAAAGACATCAGTTTCACTTTGGAAAAAAGAGAAAAAGAAAGAAAAGGCTGTCACGCTGAATCAGGCACTTTTTCTTTATGACTTTCTTTCTCCAGAATGTTTTTTTTGTTTTTTGTTTTTTGTTTTTTGGCAAAAAAGGAACGACAAAAAAACTTGAATTCTGAATGTTTGTCAAATAGTTGTGAGAAGTGGAGAGCGATCTTTTAGCATGTGAAGATGATGTTGTTCAACAGATTAATTGCTCTAAAAAAGATGTAAACAATGCTACTCTTCTAGCTAGATCTAGAAATCTAGGTATTCTGGGTCATTATACACACACACACACACACATATATATATATGTATATACATATATATATTCTAGACCCGCTTTTTCTGCACTCAGGGTCACGGGATAATAAACCTTTTGAAGCGTGTGTGCAAACAATTACTGAATCAAGTCTCATCAAAAAAAAAAAAAAAAAAAAAAGAGCTACAAAGATATCAGCGAGACTAGTGACCTCAGTTTGACCCCACCACACACTCACACACACACATGTTGAAACTCCACTTCAGGTCATGGCAGGAGGCGCCGTCACAGCCCCACCCCCCCAATAGCCACCTGTCAGTCAGCACCTGGTCAGGGAATCCACTATCTGGTCTCCAAGACAGCTGTTTGTGAAGATGTGGCTCCTGGACAGCGCCACCTGTCATAGTCTCAGGAGCAGTGACAGGTGGTGACTGTCGTTATTTTACTATTTAAAAAAAATACTTTTTTTTGAGACACTCATGCTGATGATTTCCTGTTTTATTTTCAAGTCCTCCCCCCTTGTCACCTTCTGTTAAACGTGGTTTATTTATTCTTTGTCCCTCCACATTTGTCTTTAGTGTTATTAAAAACCCTTTCTTATCATGTAAAAATAGTTGATCTATCTATCTATCTATCTATCTATCTATCTATCTATCTATCTATCTGCCTTGTCTTGTTGCAAAAAGAAACAACAAAAACTGACTTTTTCACCGACTTGACTTGACTGGAATCGGCCCTTATTTACCGAAAAGAAAAAAAAAAAAAAAACCCCGTCGGCGTGAGAGGACTTAAAGGTTAAAAGCCTGTAACACCTCGTTCTGCCACTCTGGTGCGAAATCCTCGAGCGGGCGGCGTGGACATGATTCTGCAGACGTACACTAATCCTCTTTACATTACCGGCCTGGCTTTAACAAGGGATATTGACGAGGATTTGACCCTCGTCTGGGCCAATTTTCTTGAAGCCTTTGCCCTGAGTTCAACTTCAGGTCAGCGGCGTCAGCAGACACCGACTGGCCACGTAACGTTAAAGGAAAAAAAAGAAAGTCAGATTTCATACAACTGGGTTGCAGGAAGGTGGAAGGGCCAGTGGTGGTTAATTTGGATTAAAGTAATTCCTGATGATGAAAGCAACTGATGTTACATTAGCAGGTTTGAACGTCATCGTCCGACATCCAAGCGGCAATGTTTTCCTTTCTAAGTTTAGAAACACATTTAAACATTAGAAAACCGAGGTAAACATTTTTTAAAAAAAAAATTGGAACAATTTTCTCTGAATTCTAAAGATGGAAAACTTGGAATGTTTCAGGACGTCGAGAAAAGATCCCATTGATTTTTTTTTTTAATTTCTACTAACTTCTCAGTTTAGTTCAGATATTTGACTGACTTCATATTATCAATATAGCAGCTGGTGTTGCTGTAATATTCTTCAGATTGTTGGTTGTTTTGAGAGAAATCCCTGAAGTCGGGATGGGAAAGAAAATCTGAACAAATGGGTGGTTTTCCCTCTGAGGTATCTTGCGCCGGGAAATCACGGCAACAATCCACCGTAACGACGTTTTGTGAGTCACGAGTGGAGTTTTTTTCCGCTCCGACGGGCTGAAAGGTCAAAGGAAACACAGAGGGCCGCTTATTAATTGGAGCAGATACGGCGGAACGTATCGCCCGCCGATCAGGCGGCCGAGAGGTCTCATTCGCAAATGTCAACATTTCATGCGTCGGCCGCTTTGACGCTGATGAGCGCTGATGTGGGTCAGCGGCGAGGTCGCACTTCCTGTGTGGCACATGGCGTCGAGGCGGGCCTCGCTCCTGGCGAGCCTGCGGACCCTCGCACTGCAGCTCCCTGTCCAACGGCGCCCCCGCCGTCCATGCACGTTGTGAGAGAAATGGCTGATGAGTCAACAGGAAGTGCTCCATATGGCACTTCCTGTTGTCCACCAGGTCCTACTGGCCTCCACTCACTTTTTTGCAGGATTCTCCACCAGGTTGCTGGTAGGACCTGGTACCAGCAGCTATTTTAGGTCCTCCCTGGCCAGGGTTCCAAGTGAGTCGAGCCGAGTCAGGCCACCAAAAAGAGCAGGCCGCTGATTGGTCAGAGTGGTGACCACAAGATGACTTGTGAGGGCGACTCCTTCACAAGAACCAACCAAGCAAAAAAATGAAATAAAATAGATAAACAATCAACTAAATGTGTTTTAAATGATAAAACGGCACCAAATGCACGCAAGTCTCTTTAGCCATAGCTAGGCTAGGCTAAGCTATGCCTCGTTTTCCATCCACTTTTATGATCGGCTGACTTGGCTCCATCTCGGCAAAGTAAGCTGGTGACATTTTTCAATCAGACCGAGGCTTCAGACCCGCGCGATTCGCCCACGGTGTAGCGGCGGACGAACGTCACGTCGCACAAAACACAAACGTCGACCTGAGTTTTCCGTAAGTGGGACGCCGTGTCAGCGTACGAGGAGGGCGGCGGTGGCGGCGGCGGCGGCGGCGGTGGCGGCGGCGGCGGCGGCGGCATCTCGCAGCCGCTCCTCCGGCGACCAACCCGCGACCTTTTCACTTACTATGTGTGTGCGGTGACACAAGTAATACAACTACTTCTGGCACACACACACACACATAGAGAGGGCCTCCAGGCTGGACACCAGCATGAGGTCTGTGTGTGACACAAACACACACAGACGCAGTGGCCCCCGTGATCTCCGTTTGACTCGCCCGCTGACCTCACTCAACAGTGTTGCTGCTGCACGTTTATGAAACAACAGCAGATCAGACATTAATCCCTCCTTTTCATCCCAAGCAGCCGCTCGTCTTGTTATCCGCACGAGTCTGAGAGGCAAATACTCCTCCCGTTGGTCACTCACTGGTGGATTTAACCTGGAAGAATTCAGAGAGTGGAACAAATAGAACCTCCTCACCTTGCTCAGCCTTACACTGAAAGATGTTTTTACTCCAAAAAAAAATAAAATTAAACACATATGTACTGTAAATGTATCTCTATGTATGTATGTATATATTTATGTATGTATGTACATATACATACACTGGGCTCCGGGTTCTGTAGCTCCGCCCACTGTCCAACAGAACGCGCGCAAAGCTGATTGAGAACTGTGAGTTGTGCTGTGCATGTGCAACATATTCTTTGTTGTCTGTATGTGTGTGTGTGTGTGTGTGTGTGTGTGTGTGTGTGTGTGTGTGTGTGCATGGGCTCATCTGTTCACATTAATATAACTTTTTTTCCCCTCCCATTGTTAACTGCACATTTGTCAGAATGGAACCACCTTTTTACGATGAGAGCTGCAGGACGGGGGCAGATGAGGAGGAGTGGGGAGGGGGTCTGGGTGTGACCCTGTGATGAACTGGCAACCCATCCGGGCTGTAACCTCGCCATCACCCTGAGACAGCGAGGACAGACTGATTGAAAAAAATACTCTTCATTCTATACTCTATTATAATACTCTATTATTTTACTCACTCAAAACCGCATATTTTATAAGAAACCTCGACTTCTTTTTTTTAGTCTCTCTTCTCTCCACTAACAGACAGCGTGTGACTCCAAGACCCGCACAAGGACATTTCTGTTGCCTTCTGAGACGCTGGCTGCTCACTGTTTGTATGACTAAGGTGCCAATCATCTCCATCGCCCTTGAACTCTTCATGGCCACCACCCCAAACCCCCTCAGCTGCCTGGCTGTTGCGTGTCCACGTGGTGATTGTGCGCAGCGCTGACAGTGAGCCTGCTGCCTGCCTGCCTGCCTGCCTGGATGCTGCTGAAAAAAGCAGCGACAATCACACAACTCACTCTTCTTATTCCCCCCCCTACCCCCCGCCCCCCTCCCTTTTAACGTCCATTTGTAGAAATGCAGACTTCCTGTGGCGGCACTTTGCTCCGGCGTAGCGTACCTGCAGGCCATGAATAAGTCAACAGGAGAAACGTCTTTATTCCGCCGAGCCGCGGACGGCAGACGTGAGCTTCTTTTTGCGACAAATGGAAAAAAAAACGGGGGCGAGAAGCTGTCTGCGGTGGTTGCCGCTTCCTTTTTCTCTTCTCACATTGGGCAAAGTCTGTCACCGCACGCTGAGAGAGCGTCACCGCAGAAGACTGGTATTTATAGGTCTGACACTGAGGCAGCGGACTTACAAATTCTTCTGCTTTCTGCAAAAAGTGTTGCGGCAGTTAAAATAGCAGCCGTCAAGCCTACGTGTCTAAAATAACGACATAACATTTATGACTCATTACTCCGGCTTTTCTTCTCGTTCCTGATCCTGTTGCGACTTTACGCCGATGATTCGCCCGCGCTTCAATATCCCTGTTATCTCTGTATATTGTTAACAACACCGTGTGGAATGCCTGCACTTCAGTTCCTACCTGTTTTTCGGTTCAGCGCTCGTCCCCTCAGACCTGCTGATTCTCCCCTGTGCGCTTTCATTCTGTTCGCCTCATTGCTTCGAAAATAGTAGTTGAATGTGGTGTGATGTAATTACCTTTTATAACGCGATATAATTACCATTGATAGCTTCATTTCTGTGTCATGCGCCGTGAAAAGTATGAAACGAGCCGGGACAAAGCGATGACCACCCCTTCATCTCCCCTGTTGCCCCTTTTTTACAGGAATCTGGAAAAAGCCGAGCACCAACGTGCGCTCTGCCTCCATCCCTCCAGCCTCGCTGGCCTGTCTGTCAGCTGAGCACATGGGCCGGGGTCATTATGTGTGATGGTGACCGGTCTGTGACCCCGCCGCGCATTCTCCCCCGTGCCCTCCTGGGTGTGCCACGGCGAGGGGGTGTGTGTGGGGGTTAAAGCGGCTCGCACAACCTCTGACATGTCTGCTGCAGTGTTATGTTGTGTGTTTGTGTGCGTGTGCGTGCGCGGTTGTGCATGAACGGGGAAACACCTTTGGGTCTTTTTTCTTTTTTTTTTTTCTTTTTACATGATTGCAAAGCTCTGCGGATTAGCACGCGCTAGCTAAAAAGGCTACGTGGGTCGAAGGGCAAGGTTAGCATACATGTTAAGAGGATCAATATGTGTGTGTGGGCGTGTGTGTGTGTGTGTGTGTGTGTGTGTGTAGTGTGTGTGTGTGTGTAGTGTGGGGGATGTGGGGTGTCTGTGTATGTGCAATTTTCACACCAGTGGAATTGTTGTGAGTGGATTTGTGTACAGTACAGCGATGATGACAGAATTATCTGAGTGCAAGCGCTGGCAGGTTGTGTACGTGCGTCCTTTGTGTGTGTGGGTGTGTGTGTGTGTGTGTGTGTGCAAGCATCACTCTGTGAGATAGCTGCGGCGCTCCGTAGCTCCCAGGGAGATCCGTGACCGAAGATCCTCAAGTTTAGGGTTCATCTTCAGTTCAGAGGGAGGTTCAACTGCCGGTCAGCGGGCCAGTGGTAGAGCAGCTTCATTCTCTCCCTCCCCATTCGCTAATACCACCACCCCACCGCCGCTACAGTGCACACACACACACACACACACACACACACACACACACACACACTCTTTCTCTCCCTCTCTATGTCACTCGATTGGACCGGGTTGTTCTCCCTCACTGTCCTCCTCAGCTGATCTCCTGCCTCCTAGTTGACCCTGGTTTGCGGGTTAATCAGGTGGCAAAACACTGAAGACTGGATGAAACCGGGAGTATTATCATACGCTTTCTTCAAACGCTCCGCTCGTTTTCCCAAAGGGGCGGTCGGCCCCAAGACTTGAAATTCCACCCGTTAACCGCTCGCCACCGCGTCGGTTGAAGCCGCCGGTGACATTTTCTAATCCACACAATCGCTGTTGAGTTTCTCAATAACGGGCAGAATTCCACCCAGTGCGGCTACAACATGAGCTTGTTTTTGGCCACGTACTCATGTATTGAAAAACAGACTTGTGCTCAGTCTTGGCCGATCCGACTGTCCAGAGGAAGCAGCCGTCCGGTTTGTCTAGAAACAGCAACGTTAGCACCACATTTGTAGCCAAATTGCCTCCCAGCTAGCCGTTAGCAGTTAACTTGTCTGAGACTGCCACTTTAGCTTACAAACAACCACAATTTTCCAAATTGCTGCGAGCTAATCGATCATGGCTCGTGGCTAACAGGCTACAGTTGATCATTCACTAAAAATATTGAACTAATGTAGCATTTTAGGCTCAAAACTGTGCTTCTGGAAGTCCTGGAGACACTTGGATGACACAACCTGAGTAGGACTTTTGTCTCTACTTTTGACCCTTGCGGGCATCAACTGTTGAGAAAGGTTGTTTGGGTTAGAATAATGGGTGAAGCTTCTTTTTCACATGATCTTCACATGATCTTTGAAACTTCAAGAGCACGACTCTCGGCAGCAGCATCCGCTCAGCGTGGCTCTGCGAGAAGCGGCTGAATGGAGAGACGCGCAGGTGTCAGCGCAGCGAGTCCTTCAAAGCAAAATCCCTTAAATTGGCCGTATTCATCTTAATATGTTTGTCATCCCGTTTGACCTTTGCAGCACATCAGGCAATCAGCTTGTTTCAGAGTGCCAGAAACTTTTAATTTGTTGCCTCGATTTCTCAACTCAACTTTAATCCCTCTTTTTTTTCCCAGCCCCTCCCCCCCACACACACACACACTACCCCACCCTCTTCATTTCTTATCCAGGTCATTTATTCACGTCGTACAACTGACCATGAAAGCTTTTGTTTTGGTTTAATGATTGGAATTTTGATGAGGTTTTTTTTCTTTTTTTTTTTTCTGCTTGACTAGCGTGTGCCGTGAGCCTGATGACCATCATGGCTGCAAGATTTAATCAGAAACTCCCTTTGTCTCTCATTACAGGCAAACCATGACCTATTTCAGCAGCTGACCTCAGACAAAGTGGTGCTCAGTGTTGGGACTGGACTTTTTTGGGGGGTCTGCACTGGATTATTTGTGGGCAGCGCCATGCAGGGCAGCCAGTGTGACTTTTTAAAGGTCCTGTGTTAAAAAGTCACAATTTGTTTTCTAATAGTAATCAGTGTCTCTTTCCTCTCAGTGAACTGAGGGAATTGCATCCTTTGATTTTTTTTTTTTTTTTTTGCTTGCTCCACTTTTTAGAGAATGTGTTGTTTAGAAGAAAAAAACCCAGAAACTACTTTGAAATCAGCTTGTTGTGATGTCACAAATGGCACTCAGTCAGGTGACCACACGCTCAGCCTTGTTTTTGTCTCCTTGAAAGCACGTTCGCGGTCCAAAAGCATCAGTCTTAGAAAGGAGGCTGTAAACAGAGGGCTAAACACGCTGTTTTCTAGAGAGCTGCAGAATTTTTATTTTTTTTTGATGCTCATGAAACTCTGCTCCACTGGACTCGAAGATGAAAGTTAAATATCTGGAAAATTGGGAGAGTATTCTTTGACCTTTAAGTTCGTGGAGAAATGCAGCCTTTCTAAATACCCTGCAGACTCAAAACTGGAGCAGCTCCTGATTGTCCACAAATACCTTTTCAACTAATCGGTTCAACAAATAATAAATTATTTTTTTTTTGTAATGGAATTTGGTCTTGGGCCAATCATTTGGCAGTTTGGCAAAAGCGCAGCATAACCAATGGCTTTATTTATGGTAAATAGCTGCTGCGGCAGCTGTTTCCTCTTAGACGTTGAAGCCTGAGCAGATGCTGAGATTAAAACAATAAATAAAGGCTTTATCGAGGAAATTTGTGGCTAAATCTCTCCGAGTGACCCTCTGTTGTTGCCTTTATTTTCAGATGAATTAATTGTCCTCATTTTAACGTTAGCTTTTGCTGATTAACTATTAATTTCCTGATATTCTGGCCACCGTACAACCGTTTTCTTCTCTCCCCCCCTGCCCCCCCCCGACAACAACTTCCTGGAGTAGATTGATGTACTGCCTGCTTCTTAATTCATCTGGATATTTTGATGTCCTTATTTTGCGGGCAGCAAACAAACCTAGCTTGTTTTGTGTTCTAAATGCCGTCATGATTACAATCACCTTCCCGGCGTGGCATGATTGTGCAGGCAGCGCAATGCACCGCAGCTGCGACGTCACTCCCTCTCAGCGAAATGAAAAAAAACAACATGCAAACATTTTAGCCCACACAACAAGTTCACCTTCGAGCAACACAGAGATTATCATTATTAAACTGCTGCAATTATGGTCTTTTGTGGACAGTGTAGAGAGGGCGATGGCAGGCTAAAGGTTAGGTGAAGAGGTTAAAAGGTTAGTGAGGGATGGAAAAAAAAATACATATATATATACACACACCATACACACAAGGATGTACTTTGTAACTGCACGCAGGTAGTGTGTCTCTGATAGTTATTAAGAGGAGCTCTTCTTTTTTTTCTTTTTTTTTTTTTTGCATATTTCGGCCTCGCTCAGCACCTGGCGATGGAACCGTCTTATCCCGCCGCGATATCGTATTGCTGAGTTTGGCTTTGCATAAGAAATCGAAGTCCAATCCCGTTCTTTATGGCCGCCGCCGGCGACCTTTGTCAGCCCGGCGAATTAACCCGCAGGCATATCAGCGACGCTGGCCCTTTTCTCCGGGAGCCCGTCCCATTAACCGAGTGAGCGGCGCAGCGCGGGTCACACTTAAGTAACCTTATCTTGTAATTGGGTTCAAGGTTAAGTGACCCCGGAGCAGGGAGGTCCGGGGGGCCGGGGTCACGGTGTCAGCCCAGGGTGGGGAGCTTTTAATCACTGACGGGGCTGGAAATCAAGAGCCGCGGCCGGACATCAGCGGCCGCTTCACCCTGCCACCCCCCCCACAACCCCCCCTCGCCCTCCCCCTACTATCCAGCCATACACCCATCCACAGCCGGGACGGGGGCGGGGCTTAGAGGGGTGGTCAAAATGAAGTGGTTGCCCAGCAACCTCCACATTCAGGCACTCAAGGTCTAGCGGGCTTTTGACCTCGGCGCAAATCGATGTAGGCGGCAATTGGGCTAATATTCATGGAGCAGATGGGAAAATTAGGCGCCGGCTCTGCCTGTGCCTGCAGAAGACGGAGAGGGAGAGGGGGGGGGCGGGGGTGCGGTGAGAGAGATTGAGAGGGGCGATGTTGGCGGTCGCCGCCTCGCTGCAGGTCATCTGGCGGACGGCGTGTGCGGCGTGGAGACGAGCAGCTTCAAACTTTCCTCATCCCAGCTTTTTGGTCTTTTTTAAGGTCTTGTAAATCTTTGCAATTTTCTGGATCTCGGTTTGAAGCCCAGACTTTTTCTGTAGCTCTCCAGAAAACGTTGTGTTTTAGCCCTGTGTTTACAGCCTCCGGCCAAAACCGATGCTTTGTTGCACCAAAACAAGGCGGTCTCCTTGCTAGTGGTGCCGTCACTAACATGAGAAAGATACTAGTGCCCTTTGTGACATCACGGACATTTGATTTCAAGAGTGTGTTTTGTCACATAACCTGAAAGGTGAAGCAAATAAATTAATTCATTCGCCGACAGGCTGGAAGAAAATATTGTTGTTAGAAAACACTAATAAAATGATTTTTGCAAACAAAACAAAACAAATCCCTTCAGTTGCCCCCCCCCCCCTCTCTCTCTGTCCCACCCTGCTGCTCTCACCCCTGTGTGTCTGAGAGGGGGAGATGGATGGGGGCTGGTGCCGGGGTCCTGGCAGCGTGACCCGTGGCCCTCTCCACTGCCAAGGGCGAGGAAATAGCCCAGATTAAAGAGCTTGTAAATAATGGCCCATAAACATCTGCCTGTTAGCTCGACCAATCGGCCGATCCATCTCGCTCCCGCTCGGCCCATCTGGCCCCCCGTTTCTCCCCGCTGGGTTTTTTTTTTTTTCTCTCTCTTTCTCTTTTTATTCCCTACCTCCCACCCCCGACCCCCAGCCCACCCTCCTCATTGTGAGCGAGTCCGCAGGGCGAATGCATCATCAGAGCAAAAGTCAGTCGCACTCCAATACAAACAAACACCCAGATTGACCCCGGGGTCGTGTACAGTTCAGCCGCTGCACCCATGACTCAACCCAAAGGCAACAATGGAGCGCATTAGCTTTGTTTTCCTTCCGCGAGTCTCCTTCCATTTATTAGAGCCTGTAGTCTGTAATCCTCAGATTAGCGTGAGGAAAAAGTGAGCGTGCCCCCCTAATTGTTTTCTGCGCCATCACAGCTGTTTGGCGGCCGACCGTCCTCCTCTTCGCCGCAGTCAAACCCCAGCCCCCCCCCCCTCCCTGGTCCACTGCTTTTGCTGAAATCCCGCCGCAATTAGCGTCTGGGAATTGCTAATATCCCAACATCTGCTGTGCGGCCGGTCGGCCGGCCGCTCCCTCAGATCTCCGACCGCGGTGATGTGATGTAGTGGGCTGCGGTATGTGGAAGGACCCCTGGCATCGCCTCGGACCACCACCGACTGCAGGTGGCAAATGAGAGCGAGCGGAGAGGCTGATTGCAGGCTGAGCTCCGGCCAACAAGCCTCAGATATTGTAAAACCTCCCAGGTTCAACAGCAACTCGTCCGTTGTGCTATAACAAAACAGTCGCACAAGCACAGTGTTCTTGTTGCTCGGGCTGTTTAGTCACAAAGTTAAACTAAAGTCAAGTTTAACTTTGCTTAACCGCATTGTGCATTTTGGCAGGAAACAGAGTTGCGGCTGAGCTCTGTCTTAAAGTGACTTCTCTCTCACCTCAGGGTTCACAACTCAGAGCTGGAAATGGAACCTTTGGTTTGGTTTTATTCATCCAAAGGTTCGTTGAAATAAAACAAACTGAAACTACTGGGATATTTTTAGATATTTTCCATCACTGATTGCGGTCCCCTTGGAATTACTCCCGTTGTCGTTTGTGCTCCTCCAGAGAGCGCCTTTTAATTTGAACATTTCAGAGCGCATGTTATGCTATTTGCATGTACTTTCTGAAGTTGCAGTGCCTTTTCTTTTTTTGCCCTTGACACCTGCTGTGCCTGAGTGCTTAGCGCGGCAAAAAGCTGCACCTTGACACTATGTGCAAGGTATGCAAAACTGAAAATGAGCTCCGTGCAAGCTGGTAGAATGGCCAAATCATGTATCGATCCTGCTGGACTCCCTAATTGTCAGAGTGGCAGCCCGGCTCTTCCTGTAAAAGGGCCTGTAGCCCGACGTGCGCTGACCAGGAACAACAAGTGATGAGTTTTTGCAGCAAAAACACCGGCCTGGCCTCAAATCAGCACTTCATAGACGTGAACAAACTCTCTTTTGCTTGCTGTCTCCTCACAGATGGCCCTTATTATTCCTCTCATAATTCCTACTATAACAGAGGCCTTTAACGTTGCAGTGGACCAACAAGAATTATGAATCTAAATGAGAAGACGGCACATACACAGATTTTTCAGCCAGACAAGCCGTTAGGGGAGCTTCCAGGATGTTCACGCCGCCGAGAGGGACACCGGCCTTCACTCCCGGAACGAGCCCTCCGACCTCACGCTGTCATCGTGACAGATGCTGCGTCTCGTCATTGATCCCGCCCAAGGTAAGGTGGCCGATGATGGCACCGTTTGCAGACGCCTTTACGCGTTTCAAATTGCACCATTTTCCCCTCCTAAATTGTTTTACAATTTGTTCAATTTTTCATTCCGGGATCTTTTTTTTTTTTCTTTTTTTTTTTCTTATTTGCCCGAAATTCACCCGAGTCTTTTGCACCGCGATGCACGACGACAATTTATGAACGACCATCTCTGCCCTAGCGGGTGACCTCCCACTGTAAACACATTCCAATGGAGCCAACATTTTTATTCTGCGGATAAATCATTGCTTAGCAAATGGCAGGATGGAGGGCAAGGTCAAAGATGTGCAGTGGGATACTAATGAAATCAGCAGAGATCAGGGCGTCAGCCAAGTGCCAGCATCCACACCTCTTCACCTTCGCCTGAACAGCGGCAACATTCAATCCTTTGCAGTATCGCTCCGATTGTAAATGATCACAGAGCCAGAATCGTTGATATCGATACCAACAACGATACTTATTTTTATATTTTATAAAGTCAGCTTAATAATACCTCCATTTTTTTTTTTTTTGGTACTTTCTCTCCCCTCTGCTATAAGCTGCAGATGGTGAGTTTTTTCTGAGTGCTGCCCCCATCTGCTGGGTCAAGTGACTGCACGTCGGAGGAGCGAAACGTGGCAAGAGGAGGAGCTAAGTGCACTGTTTTCCTAGATGTGCTTATTCTTTGATGAAACATGGCAAAGTAGCAATCAAAGTATCAAATCCCTTCCCGCTGGTATCGTTTTGAAACCAACCCGTGACTGATCTGCATCCATATATTGATGAAGTCAGCTGTCTTCCCATCCACTCTGGGTTAAAAATGAACTGAGCAGCCTACTTGTCTGATTCTTCATGGGTGGCGGTGGAGCCGAAGGCGTCGGGGGAGGTGGGGGAGCTCAACACGGATGCTAATTTGATTTGTCTGACCAATCGTCCAATGGGGCGGCTTATCCGTGACCTCTGAAAACTGTGAGTTTTAGGCGGGCGATCAGCCTTGACTCGACGCCCCCCCCCTCCCCATCACGCCTCTATGACAAAGTCATTGGACGGAAACGTTGCGTGGCTGCTCAGGGCCGCTTGTCCGTCCGTCTGTCGGTCTGTCTGCGTCCATCCAGGCATGTCCAGTAGATCACTGATCTTCAGAGATCTGACTGCTTGCAAATTTTTCTCCATTCTGAAACTTTAAAACACAACATGAATGGCGCGTCTTCTCGGCGAAGAGGCAGGATTTTCAGCTGCCACTTGCAAAATGCAACCAGAAATTTGTTACTGACGTCATGGCAGACGGTTTTTCTATCTTGCGCCGTCTTAGAAATGATTTAACCTCATCAAGAATTGCTACTGATATGCCACTTACACGTAAATAGACACTGACTGTACTATATGATTTTATTTACTTCAGTGTGATGAAAACAACCAAAAGCAATGCAAAAAACAACACAGACATCTTTTTTATGCTTAACCCTGCATTAAAGCTGTGGCTGTAAAAAGAGGTTCCGGATTTAAAAGGTGTAGAAGTAAAATGAATGGAAAGATTGTGGGATCTTAAATTTTTTTTGTTGTTTTTTTTTGTCAAATCAACATCTGCTTCGGCCTCTCCGTGCCCTCATCTCCTGACAGGCAGCTGCGCTGCTGCCGTCTATCCCGGCTGTTGACCCGCTGCACATCGAGAGTCTGTGGAGAGATGAGCAGTGACTCACTAATGCTATCGCTGAGAGTTGAGAAAACACAAGTTAAAGGATGAAACACACGTTTGGCTCCGGATGATAATCCCCCACTCAGCTGAGTGGTAGTTGGTCGAATCGATCAGGCTTCCCACATGATAAGATCCATCGTTTCAGAGGTTCCCAGGCACTGTGAGCTCACCCGCAAGTATCTTGACATTCTAAGATTCTCCCCCGGTGTTCCCCGGTTGTTCCGCCGATGGGTCTCCAGTTTCTTCCCGCATTCCCGAAAACATAAAGGGCTTGTTGCAAACAAGCTACTGGAAACTCTGGATCAGTGGTTCTCAACTGCTGTCTTGGAGTATCAAGGCCCACATCAAGCCAAACGTATTCCACAAATTTAAAATACATCATTTAAATTATTGAATTGAATTGTGTGTCCTGCAAAACAAATGGCTGGCATTTTCTCTCCAATATACATATATACATATCTTTACAAAATTAACTGCCCACGAAGTCGCAACCCTATCAAAACAGCGCAACGACCCAAAAGTGGGCCATGACCCACCAGTTGAGAAACACTGATTGAGATTGTCCTTTGGTAAGTGAGTGTTGTGCTGAACAGAGGTGTAGCCCAGCCTCTGGGACGGGCTGCTGACCCTCTGGGTTAGCAGCGAGTGGATAGACAGACCTCCTTATGAGGCCGCTAACTATTTAACTGGCTCCGTTGTTCGCCCACAGTCATCGGCCAGCGTGCATTGCCCCAACTTCACGCCGGTGCCCCCCGACTGCCCCGTCTGCTGCCACTATTTGCACCCTGCGAGCCACGATGAGGATAATCCCACCACCAGGTATCATCTGTAATCGCAGGTAGACAGTAGAGGGGATTTCCCGCTCGGACTCCAAAGCCCTGTGAAAGCACGCGGGGCTTTACATGGAAGTGCAACGATCAGAAGACCGGCCCTCAATTAGCTACTGTTGTGGGTGGCGGCCTGAGAGCTCGCCGGGGGCCTAAATCCTCTCTTCCAGGCCCAGCTGGACGGATTAAGAGTGGTTCCTGTCCCGTGGCTGACCTCTTCAAAGCCTGCGCAGATGTCCTGAGCTCCCCTCAGCGCCACCTCCACCTCCAGGCCTCTCCACAATCACACTTCAAAAAAAAAAGAAGGGAAAAAAAAAACAAAGCCCCTCTCTCCTCAAACTCTCTCTTGACCCCTGAATCCAAAACACAGCACTCAGGTGATTTTCTAATCGCCGGGGCACTCGCCCGCCCTTTGATTGTGTATCTGCGGCCGTGTGTCTCATACTCTGCTGCAATCCGTCCCACCGTTTCTGAAGTGACCCTTGGTCTGTCCGGCCGGCGGTGCTGCTGGGAGCTGATCTGTCCCCTCTACTTTCTGAATGGCCGCCACTCTCACCACCGCTCTTCACTTCTAGTGTGTCACTTTTCCGACAAGGAAACAGAGGTCAAGAGGCAGCGGCTGTGATTCGTAGTAAGGCGCGTTTCCCAGCGGAAATAGGAAATAAACACTCTGGACCTTGGGGGTTGGCAGGAGAAGCTCTGGGGTTTGGAGGCGGCCTTCAAAGGTTGTGACCCCTTTTTTACGGCTGTAAGAAGCGTCCGAGTCCAAATAATGGCCACCTGATTGAGGCTTCATTTGGGGTTAAGAGGGCCAAGATCCACAATGGCCGGATTAAATCACTCCAGGGGGGCAGCAGCCAAGATTACTTTCAATCAGTAATGACCCTCACAAGTCTGAGAATAATCCAAATGTGAGATTAGGTGTTGAGGATTTTTTTTTTTTTTTTTTTTTTTTCTGTAGCAGGGCCTCCCTTGGTGGGCTGTGATGACTTCTTGTTTCCTCAAGAAGATAATCTGTGAGCTGGTTAGCACCTCCACAGCTTGTTCAATAAGATTAACTGTTAAAATAATTCCACAATCCATTGAAACAAGAAAGTATATATACATGTCCATATACTGAATATATAACGAAAACTTTTGTAGTTACGTGGTTGTAAAAAAAAATGCAACAATTCTGGATTTTGGTTTAACTTTATTTTATTTGAGATGCTTTTTTTTTTTTAATTTTAACTGACTAAATTCAACTGACGTATTATTTATAGTCGTTAGTAGTAGCTATTTTCAACCATTAAAAAAAACAACTTTGCTTCATGAAATTAAAAAAACTAATTAACTTGAAATAAGGGCGCTGTGTCACTCTTGGTGTCACAAACAGAGCAAAACAAGGAAGCAGCTGAATTCTTTTCTGTTATTATTGTGTCATTGCAGTGTTGGCCCAGTAAAAAGGCCTCCTTGTCTGAGATGAGACCCTTAAAAAGTGGTCTCGAGTACTGCAACACTAGTAATAATAATAATGATAATAATAATAATAATAATAATAATAATAATAATAATAATAATAATAATAATAATAATAATATTTTTTAGATTGCAATGCATTATTATTGTTTATTATTTTTAGAGTTTTGGAAGACCATTTAACAGTTTTTGAAAGATAGCTAATCTTTCCTAACCTCTTTCTCATATTTAAAATAACACAGTGTTTAAACTATCGCCTACTATTTGTTTTCAGTTGTTGTTGATGAATTTCCTCAAATCTGTTAAAATAAACAATTAAACTAAAAATTTTCCCCTCATATGCCCATCGTTCAATCATAGAAGGAGAAGCGGAACAGAAGCTATCAGGAGAAGAAGAGAAGAGAACAACAATTTTCCTCGTCTACATGTATTGCAATTGGTAAGACTTTGACATCCTGGTTTCATATTTGCCAAAAAGTGAACTTTGAAAAGTGCAACAAAGTCTCTTAGTCGCAAAAACATGGACCTGGAGCTTCCTCATGTGATCAGCTCCTCAGCATCTCTCCTCCTTACTTTCCAATCTGTCCATCTTCAGTTCCTACTGTCACTCACCCCCTCCCTCAACCCCCTTCCGTCCCTCATTACCACCCCCCCCCCAACCCCAACCCCAACCCCACCCCCCACCTCAGCACATGGCTGTCAGAGTTTTAGGGATGCGGTGAGCTGTGAAATCGCACAAATTGCTGTTGCTTTGCGTCTGGCGCAGCAACAGAGGGGGGGAGAGTGGGGGAGGGAGAACAGGGGAGGAGAAAAAAGAAAAAGGGGGGAGGGCGATTTTATGCTTCAACACTTCTGAACCTGAATCGCCCCTCTCCCATCGCTGCCCCGTCCACCCGTTATTCACTCAGACATGGACAAGCACACGCACAGCTGCAAGAGTGCGAGCCCGTCGCAACACAAATACCTCCCCTGGCACACACACACACACACACGCACCCGCAACCTCCTCACCCCTCCACCCCCACCCCCACCCCCAGCAGCTTTGAGCATGTGACCGTGCACCACCCTCACAGTGAAGACACCTCCACCACTTTGCTTCAGTGTGCGGGTCACTTCACAGAACAACTTGTCGAGAGGTCTGCGGCCTCTGCGGAGGGGCTGAACTCCGCCCCCTCCTCCACCTGAGCTGAGCCACCGCTGCCTTCAAGGAGCAGCCGGACTCACTGCACACCTTGGCCCCCAGGAACACACTCTGAGATATGAGCAAAAAAAAAAAAAAAGAAAAGCCTGCCAAAAGGGCACAGACACACACTTGATGTCAATGTTTTGTTCTCGCTGCTGGCTTCCCCGCTGCGACTGCGGATCGCTGGTACTGTGTTTGCAAAATTCATTTTGAGACTCCATTCATTCATTTTTTTTTTTTTTTCGAGTCGAATTTTGTCTTTGCACCACACAGCAGTGAATTTGTCCCAAATCAAGTCCGGCTGCACTAAACGCTGAACATTTCTTAGTGTATGCGCTAGCAAAAGTGTGTTACAGAGTCCCACTTTCACTATGCTCAAGTTAATGCAGCCCTGTGTAAAAACAAAGAGGAACACTTCACACACCCACAGCAGAAGTGAGGGTAGTGTGCTGGCTGAAGTTAACATCCACTAACTAGCTCGCTACTGTGCAGAGCTTTTGTGCCACTTTTTAATGAGACATTAACCAGCAATGTCCCATATGTGATAAGGTGTTGTTCTATGCTGCCTTGACTGTCGGTTTGCATTAAATTAAGAAAATAATAGCAGAAGAGGAAGCTGCATTCAGAAAGAAAACTTTCACTTCTGCTCACTTTCGGTAAGCACAAAACAAGAGCGCGCACTTCGGTGATGAAATGGCTGCCAGTTGTTGTCTTTGTTAAATCCCAGTAAACATCAGCAAAAGTCATCTTTTCATGCATGACACACGACCTCATGCACACAGCTGTTGCATAAGAGAAACACTTTTTTTTTTCCACTCCAGGAACAGTTATGAGTCTTTGCCACCGAGCACTGAACTGCAGCTGAACCGCGGCACTGCGTTGTGGGTCAGGCTCCATTATTGAGGGAGGGGCCCAGTAGGCCTCGTCCACTGTGGTGCTGCTCCTTTTAATTAAGACGCTTGATCAGTTTTGTCGAAGTTATTGCTTTTACCCCTTTGCAAACAATCATAGTTATGTAACAGCCCTGGCTACAATAGAATCATCTAACATACATGTCATCTTACACGTCATTATCCAGTCTAACATGGACTGTAAAGGTTAAATATAACACGGCCTGAGTTAAATATTCATTCAGCCTCAGCTGGAGACAGCAACGGTCCTCGCGACAGAGAATCCACACCTGCTGTTACTCAATCACAGTAAACCTGCTAAAGGCTTTCATTCTTCTTCTTTACTCATACTGTAAGTGCAGTGTAATAATGACACACATTTTGGACACAAGTCAGGTCACTGGTGTTGTGAATGATTTAATTTTAAAACATTGATTGCACTCGTGGAATGACTAAGGATCGCTAACAAATGCACGCAAAAACAAACTATGATGCGTTGGATTCTCCCGAGACCTTGAATCGCACGGCTGCCTTCTGTCCTTCAATGAAGACAAATAATCTGCGCTGCCACCCAGTGGCGAAAGTTGGTTACTGCTCTCTTTAAATTCTTTAGCGTAAAGAAAAGGCATTTGAAAAATCATGTTAACAAAAAAAAAATGGAATTCCTCTTTTTAAAGCTACCCGAAAAATGCGCAAATAACAATAGTAATAACACTGAACACATCATATAAAACCTGTAAAGGATTTGGACCCCAAACCTTTGTGAATTGCATAAAATGTAATCCTGGAACACTGTGTGAGCTCCTTTAAACAGTTATCATGCTGCTGCTGCTGCTGCTGCTACTACTACGTCGCTCAGAAGGGAATCACTTCCTCTTCTTCACCACTCTTCAGTCCGAAGCCTGAACAGACGACTGTGGTCCACATCACTCTGTAAGTAACTGCTGCAATATCAATATGTAATATCTATACCGTGCAACAGTATCGTGATTGAGGTCTGAAATGTCTTTTGGTGTGTAGTATCTGAAATTACTGCTGTATCCCTATGCATAGGACACCATTTGATATATGGCAGGATGTGAACTCGCAAGCTGCCTACCTCCCAAAAAGGGGAATTATTGTCCATGTATGGTTTTGTTATTACCACTGTTATTTGATTGAAACCAGATGGTCATTAGGGGTGTAACTATGAATGCATACATCCCCCCCATATCCGGGATCTTCCTCCTCTTCCTGTTGGGAGGCATAAAAGGTGATGCGAACAAAGCATCATTGGAGTTGCTCACATCTGGCCCAGTGACCTCCACAGGCTTTCCATGGTGCCTGTCTGACTCTTGACTTCTTTGAAATAAACCAGTTTTTATCCAACTAAGTCTGTGTCAGTGAAGACTCCTTCAACATCTACATCACCTGAATCCACCAGAAGAATTCACCACAAATTTGGCGTCACGAACAGGATCTGCTGTGGCTGCTGACGCTGTCGCCATCTGCTTCCTTGGCCTGGCTGCTGCTCCTTGTCGACAAAAGGTAATAATGCACAATGTTCCTATTATCTTAGGAGTATTGGCTGGTTCAGTTAGGCCTTTGGCTGGCTGTCGTCTGGTCACACTGTATAAAGATCATTTGTGTGGGTGTGGATTTGGGTGTTGATGTTGTAGGACCCTTCGTCAAAATTCTTTTTTTATTATTTTAAACGTTTTAGGATACCTTGGGAAGTTCGCTGATATGCGAAGATTTTTGTTTTAGTTCCCCTGGAAAGTCGCCGGCGTGCGAAGTGTAGGTTGGTTTGGTGGAGTTCCCCTGGAAAGTCGCTTTTCAGTGACGATGAATTTAGTTTGCATAATTTTTATGCTGTAGTCTTTTTCTTTGCGGCTGTAGTTGATATACCGGTTAAGAGTGTGTGACTGTGTTATTTTTGTCAGATGCCGTTGTCTGTGTTTTTCTTTTGAGGGGATGTGCGTGTGTGTGTGTGTGTGTGTATGAGAGGAGGAGTGACTGGGATTTTTGTTCTCTGTGTGTCTGTCTTGATGTTCTTTGTGTGTGAAGAAGTTGGAAGTTTGAAGTTTTACATCACCTGCGTTAGAGCTGATATTAGAAATATAGTGGTGTATGTGGAGAGGTTGAGCTGATTCTCTCATTATTAAATTTATGAGCCTACTGGGGACTTTTGCATAGACTGAAAATAAGGTGTTTAGAGGGACATATGTCTTTCAACATCTAGTTAACTTGTGAGCCCCAGCTAGGACGTTTTATTGTTTATTAGAATATTTTGAAGTTAATTTCCATGAGCCCAAATGAGGACTTTTTGCTTAGGTAACATTTTTGGAGGTCTCTGTTGAGGTGGTGAAGAGAGGAGCCTCATCAGTGACTTTCTGTTGCACCAACACACATATGCGTTGAATGTGCTGGCTCTTGTGTGCGTGTGGCGCTGGCTGTGAATGAGCAGCCGGAGCTGTGAGTGCGTGCAAGGGGAGCTAGATAAAGAAACGTGTGGAAATAAAGAATTTTCTTTTGTTTGTTTCAGGATTGGGTGAATTTGTGGGTTTTTCTTTTCTCATAAGGATTGTGTGCATTTTCTTTTAGTTCATTTTGGGTTATCTTGGCCTTGGAGGTTTTTTGGACTAGGGCGTGGTCTGTCTTTGTGTGGTCGGTCAGGGGTTGGTGCGCCTGGCTCCCAAGGAGCTGAGTGGGGTGTTTCACCTTCGGTGGTCAAGTGTGGACTGGAAGTTCTTCCCGGCCTCGAGGGGCGGGGCTTGTTCGCTCCTCCTACAAGTGGGGGTTATTCTTTTTCCTCACCCCCTCCTCACAGTTTTTGAGATAAAAAAAAAAAAAAAAGGGGGGAGTAGGTCTGCTATGATAGAGCGGTTTGGTTATAATAGAGCGGTTTATTAACTTTTGTTGATGGCTGTTTATAATTTGATAATAATTGTTTATAACTCTATAAACTAAAATAATGATTTCTCAGTAATTAATAATAAAAAGTAAATAAGCTTTGTGTTTTCTTTAGAGAATTTCACCAGTTTATTTATTATCTAATTTTTTCTCTTTTCCTTTTCTGTATTTGTGATTCATCTGAACCTGGATCCTTTGGAGGCAGACAGGAGGACGAGTTGCCCTGTTGGTGACGGCATAGAGGTCTTGCATTTAAGACCAGTGAAATTTATATATACATGTATTGTTTATGATTTGCTTGTTCTCTTGTGGCCTTCTTTTGAACAGGTTCGGAAGGACATAAAATACGTTCATACACATTCCGAACTATTCTTGCATACTCTGATTTTTACAGGTAATTTTTGAATCTTTTGTCTTTTTCTGGCTCGGTGCATATTATCTTGCTTTGCCTTTGTTATCTCTGTTTTTGAAAATTAAGGGTCAATTTTTTAGAATTCATAACTGAGTTTATTTTTTAGATTGAGAGCCCATATCGGAAACCTTTCAGTTCTTTTTTTACAGTAGATAAACCCCGCGAAAGACAAAAATGACAGAGGTCATTGCTAAACCCATAACACCACTTGAGGTGATGCAGAAAAATAATCCTCTTGTTAAAGGTTTACCAGAAGCCTCTAAGAAGTGGAACAAGCGTTGGCCAGATATTGAGAGACCCTGGCCAGTTGAAGGTACTTTCAATTCGGATGTGATCAAAACAATGAGCGTGCTCATTACCGCATACAAAGCTAAAGAGAAGAAAGGTAAAAAAGGTAGATCACGTGCTGAGAAGAGACAAATTGAACTCGCAATGTTGCAGCTTTTTGAGGATGAGGGACAAAAGTTGAGAGCTGCAGCTGAAGGAAAAGATAAAGTGGCTATGGAAGTAATCGCCAAAGCCACAGAGTCAACAGCGACACTACTGGAAAAAATCAATACTCCTTTCTCGCATACTGCTCCTGTGAAAAATCCGCCATCTTATCAGGAAGCGGAGTACGCTGACATTTATCCATAGCTTCCAGTAATCAAGCAAAAAGGTAATTACAGTATTAAAGATGACCGGGACGAAATACTCGAGACGGGGAAAGCAAAAACAACGGTGAAAATGTATCCTTCCACGAAAACTAAAAATACAGCAGTGGGGAAACTAGAGGGTAAAATGAGAAAGTTGGAGCTGGATGATAGTGACAGTGACTCGGGAGAGGCCATTGGCGGCTACGATCCTGCCATTAAAAAGATGCTGGCCAGAGCGGAGAAACTAGGATCTAAACTCCGGAGAGCAAAGAAAATAAATCGAGATCCCTCTGATGAGAGTTCAGAATCTGACAGTGAAGATGATCCCGACTTTGATCACTGTTCCATGGGAGAGAGACAGAAGTCTCTCAGGACCCTTGAAAAGAAAATATTGCAATGTCGTTCAGACATTTGTGAGGCCAGAACTCCTGAGGTCTGTAAAAAACTGGAAAGGCAATTGAGTGACTTGGAGTCGATAGAAAAATCTTTCCATAGGGAACAATCAGGCTATGCCTTGCATTCAAGAAAAGGTGGAGCATCTGCTAAAATGTGCCCAGTGGTCGTTCGCGGACAAACCTTCGAATATAAGCCTTGGCAAAACTCGGACATGTCCGACATATTGGAGAAACTACCGATTCTCCAGGATGGGGCACATCCTTGGATTTCAAAATTAGAGGAGCTCATGGTAGGCACACAGTCTGCAGTGGGTGACATCAAGCGACTCTTAGCTAGCCTCATTGGTGTCCCTGCTATGGAGGAACTTTTGCAGAAGGCTAAGATGCTTCGCTTCATAGGTACAGCGGTAAATGATGCTGAATTATTTGCTGCATATAGAGGTCAATTTTGGGGTGCGTTGCTTATGTGCCAAGAGCTCTCCAATCTTGGAGAAACGTTACCGGCAATGACCCCGACACTAATCAAATGGAACGATCTATTGTGCGGACTAAAATCCAACAGGGACTGCCACTGGCAGTACGCAGTAAATTAGCAGAGGTGGTTGGTCTCGGCGGCATGGCCAAAAGCGTGTACATTGATCACATTGCCCATCAGGTTGAACTTTTTCGTAAGAAGGAGTCTGACCTGAAAACTCAAGAGCAGGAGACTCTCAGAAAACTCAATCAGTTGCTGCTAGGCGATAATAAACGCAAAGAGAAAACACAAGCAGTGGTCATGACAGGTCAACCTGGTCAGGTGTCATCGATGCAATCCAATCAAACCAATGTTCAACTTTACAGACCACAACTTCACTAATTACTACTCAGCAGACTAGGACGCTGTTGACCACACCTTCAAGTACTCATGTCACTCTACAAGCTGTTACTATTCCGACGATGACAACGCGACGGGCGGAGACGACTCTGTCTCCAAAAGATGACAATGTGGTTCAACCAACGACTGTGACAACTACAGTTGTTACGACCGAATCTATTCCGAAGCAAATTGACCTGGGAGTAGCCTTACGGGATTCAGAAGGGCGACACAAATCTTCGCGTGCCAAGGCGGGACGTGATCACAAACACAAAACTTTGCGTGCCAAGGCGAGACGTAATCACAGATGGACAGCGTTTGGATTCGATTCATCTGTCTTGGAGATTTCGGATCCATTTGCGGCAGGTGGACGCCTGATTTTGGTGGAAGAGAGAAACAAACAAAGCAACCTCCACACTTCCAGACAATGTAGAGGTTTAAATCCGCTGTAGTCTAGTTTGTTGTCGACAGTAAAGTTGAAATAAAGGCAAATTAATCAATAATTCACAAAAGTGCAAAAAGTGGTGCAAACACACAGTGTATTATTATTAGTAGTAGTAGTAGTAGTAGTAGTAGTATGTATGTATCCTTGGCAAAGGCGTCTCAGCAACACTTGGACCTTTTGAAACACCTCTCAGAGATCTCACATATTATGATCTCAGAGATCACGAGGTCATCTGAGATCACTGTGTCAATTCACTTCAAGGTTGACGACCTTTTTCCATCTTCTGCCTGACAGAACTTTCTCCTGCTTCGACTTCCTTTAATGGCCTTTGCTCGACGCGAGGCAAAAAGAAGTGTGATCGCCCTCTGAACAGAGAGGCAGCAGCAGCAGCCTCAACACGCGGCGACAGTGTGAAGAGCTCGTAGGAAGCCGCCCCAGCAAAGCCGTGCCGAGCAACAAAGGTAGACCATCTCCAATACCGCGGTTGCTGGTTCTGGTTCCTGTTTCCAAGGAGCTGCCTGTTGCGTAACACTGGTTATCAACTGCATTGTCGGTGAGGTGATTCATGTTGATAACAGTTCCTTATGCAAGCGTTGAGCTCCAACTTCCACACTGAAATCGAGAGACAGCCCCTGCTGCTGAAATATGTTGTTGTTGTATGTAATAAGGTGACTGGAAACCCCTGCAAGCTGTTTTCTGAGCCGTGTAGGTGTGTGCAGGGTCTTTTTTTTCCCTGACCTATCAAAAGGCACCTCTGGTGTTTCACTTTTGAGATACGTCAGCGTAGCATTGTGAGTAATAATCAAAAAATCAAAAATCAAAATAACATGCATAAGAAACCAGACTCCAGTTGTGAAGTCAAACACAGAGTTTGTGCTTATTAGTGTTATTTATTATATTTATCATTGCTATTATTATTATTTTTTAAATCTTTTTTTCATTTCTTCTTTGAACTAAGCTGCTTTTAAAACTTAAATTGTGTAACTACACAAACAGAACACTGTTGGTCTTGTTTTTTTTGTTTTGTTTTGTTTAATTTTTTATTTTTTGTTTTTGTCATTATGAATATACCTCAGAGGCTCTCGTGCAGCCCGGTGTCAATTTCCTGTTAACTTTCCTGCCACTGGTGAATTTCTGCACATTCATAGCGGCGGCGGGTGGAAGTGGTGGGACGGAGACGCAGCGCAACGCTCGGTGGCTCTGAAACCACTTCCTTCATGACGCCGACAACGATGACGTGCCCGACTGCCTCCAGGCAGAGCGATGCGCCAGTTGAGTTTCGCACGCAGCCACCGCCACCCTGCTGCCGACGAGTCTGAGCGACTGGCTGAGCGAGCGGCCACCACGGTCATCATCGTCCAGAAGAATAAAAAGGTAGGCTCGGTGCTTGATACATTTTTGGGTGTGAAAAAAGGTTTGAAGATTTCTAAAATAATTCCCAGTTATCATAGTTCAGTTATAAAATTCAATGTTCTTTGTTTGTATGTCTTTTATTTGTTTGTCTTGAATGTATGTTATTTATTTTTCTCTTGATATATTCATGCTGGAGATGATGGTTACCATGTAAAGTTGTTGTTTTATTTTTTTTAATTGGTTCGAAAGTTGACTTGCTTGATCCTGACTCCACCCCTCTACCCCACTCCCCCACCCCACTCCCATTTTTTCCCCCCTTCATGTACTTATTAAGTATTTATGTATTTATTGATCGATCTGTGTTTTTTGTTTTTTTTTCCCCCTGCATTGCATTTTTTATTTTCAGTTGCAGTTTGAGGCGCCGTGCTTGCACCTGCTGTGGAAGCAGCAGTTGCTCACGACCTCATGGATCCTAAACTCGGCCCTCTGCTGCGGCTGCTGCTGCTGCTGCTGTGCTGGTTGGTCCCCAGCGGTGAGTGGCTTTTCTCTTCTCCCTCGTGTCTCCTTTTCACAACACGGATCTCATGACCCCATCGGGTTCTCAGGGGTGGGGAAAGTCTCATCGTGGTCTCTGTGTATTTCCCCCTCCCTCCCCCCATGGGTTAAAATGCGTGTGTGCGTTTTTATCCTAGTCTTGCAAAGCTTCAACACGTGAGAGGATTTGAACTAATATTCCAGTTACCTGGGTCTGACTGTCCTGAATACTGTGTGACCCGATTGATCCTTTTCTCCCCCCTGTTTTCTCCTCCACAGTTGTGTCTTTGTGCAACGTCAGCTGCTCAACCGACTACGACGTCTCGCTCAACTGTTCCTGCGGCGCCTCTGCGACATCACATCCAGTCCTCATCCAAGTCAGCTGCAGGTACAAAATGCACGAGATGCTGTCTCTCACCCTGAAAACGGAGGGTGGCCCTCTCACGGCTTCATGTTTGAACTTGTGGACCAAATGTTGGCTGTATTCCCCATCGTGCTGGCTGCGCTACAGTAAAAAGCTCTCTCACTCTTTCTGACTTTGGAAAATGGAGCATTTGATGTCATGTTCTCTCTTCCTGCCCAGCCCCAAAAACAGTGTGTATAAAATCATATGTGTATGACATATATATACCGGTACTACCCGAAAAATTAGAATATCGAGTGAAAGTTGTTTTATTTTGGCAATTTAACATCAAAGATGAAAGCAACACATTTTATTGAGCCATTACACGCAAACTGACATCTCAAGCAGTTCCTTGTTGTAACTTTGCTGATTAAGATTTTCAGCTCATTAAATCCACAAACCCACAAACTCAGAAAATTAGAATACTGTGAAAAGCTTCAGTTTTGTAGCTTCAAAGAGTCCAAAGAATCCAAAACACCTGCAAAAGGCTCCTGAGCCTTTAAAAAGTCTGTCTTGGGTTGTTGGCTCAGAAAAGTTCACACATATTTATATATATATATATATATATATATATATATATACATATATACATATATATACACATGAACCCTTTTGTGTGTTGCAGGAGCGAAGTAGATGAGGTGAACGGCACTTGTGAGGTGGAACCGCCTCGCTCGTGGTGTGAAATGTTACCGGACAGGTTTGAAGATGTGACGTCCATTGAAACCGAGTGTAACGCCACGGCCTTCACCTTGGTAGGCAACACAGTGCGCCCCGCCGGGTCGTCCAGTTGGTGGCTACGTGAAGTTGGTACGTTAAGGGCCAGTAGTTTGTTTTTTTTTAATCTGTTTTTTAATTATTTTTTTTAAAATAAAATCGCAGTTTAAAATGTGTCCCCGATAACGGAGAAACTAAAAAACGTCAGAGGAGGTTTACAGTGTGTGATGAAACATTTATTATTGGAGTAGTAGCTCACATTTCTGTTTTTTTTTTTTTTTCGTTTTCATTGAAAACCGACACCTTTTTCCCACAAACCCTTTTCCACCTGCCTTTCACTGAGCACATTAAACCACAAGCTAAAACAGGGGATGAACCTCCCCTTTGTGGTAGCGTTGTTTTAGCCCCATTCTGTTTTCATTTTCATAGTGTTTTCCCTGCATCATCCTCCTTCTTATCCCCCCAGTAAAGCCTCCCTCTCCTTTTGGCGTGCGCGTGGCGAGCACAGAGGAATCCTACAACATCAGCTGGAAGCACAGCAACGGGGAGGACTGCCTCAAGTACAGGCTGTGCATGAGAGCAAGTGAAGAGGCATCAAAGGTAACGTTTAGTTTAATTCATCGTCCATTAGCTTAGCTTAGCTTAGCTAAATTTAGCTTAGCCTACCTTAACTTGGTTTAGCTAGGTTTAGTTTAGTTTTTTTTTTTTTTTTTTCTTTTAAAAAAAGGACCAGAACGGTGCAGCAGGATGGACGCCTCGAAGACTTATTAAGACTCCTTTTAATTGCAAGAAAAAATCTTCTATGCCATAAAATCACTTTTAATGACCCTGTGGCAAATGACTCACTCGTAACTGTCATGGTGATGCAAGATTATGAGACTTTTATTTTTATTTGCACACTTCAGTGATTTAAGCGTGATCGCACCCGGCTGTGACTGACGTGTCACTGACCATCTCCTCTGCACACCTTCTCAGCAGGAGCAGTTCTGCCGCGAGGCGACGGAGTGCAAGCACCGTACGTTAGATCGCAAGGAGCTGAGACCGAACGTCCGCTACACTGTGAAGGTTCAGGCCAAAATGTGTGACGGGAATCTGTACGAGGGTCCGTGGAGTGAGTGGAGTCCTGCCGTCGAGTGGAGGACTCGAGGAGCCGATGAGACGGAATCTCCTGAAGGTTGCCACTTCCATCACTTCTGTCATTTAGGCCCAGTGGGCGAACCGTTAAAGGATTTCAAAATACCCATGTATGTGTTTAGTAAGGCTTCCTTGTCACTGCTTCATAAAAATCATTTATATTTACGCGTAGAGCAGGCCCACGTGCTGTATAATAGGAAGCTACATTAGCCCAGAGAGATAAACAAAAAAAAGAACAATCATTTGACATTAACATTAAATTTGACTTGCCGCTAAATCTTTTACACTGGGCCTTTAAGCTTTCCAGCAGTTATTCATCAGGATTTCCCCTCAGTCTCTTTTAGAGGATGGCACGACTGGCGTCTGGTTTACCTCCCACCCTCCATCCTCGTCCTCATCGTGATCGTGTAAGTACCGTAATGATGACTTGTCGCCCAAGTGGTGCATAAATGTTTGAGTATGCTATCTTTAGGCCAACGGGGTGGCGAGAAACTATTAGAAAATCTCCCCAAAGAACAAAGAGAAAATACCCTTAAAAAAAAAACATAAAAGATGAAAACAATTCCTAAAAACCAAAAGAAATGACCTATTTACACCAGACCAAGAGATCTGTGAGGTGCAGTTGTTGACTACCAGCTTGCAGAAGAAATGGAGCGTGTAAAAGTGAAGCTGCGCAAAGTGAAAGCAAAGTGCAGCCTTTGGCTCAGCCACTTCTTTTTTCCAGTAAGCAACCGTCATCGCCACCTTCCTAGCATCACCTCCCACACACTTGCTGCGAGTGCGAGTGCGAGTCGCAGAGCAGCGAGTCGCAGCGAGTCGCAGTGCTACAATGCAGACTGTGCCTGGCTCCAGAGTCCACGTCACACAACTGAGACTGCATGCATGTGTGCGCTGAGGTCGAGCTGCAAGTTGTCCAGTGGGCTCTAAGTGACACGTTGTCTGTGTGTCCAAGTCGTTTAGCAGTAAAACAGTTGTTTAAACTATTAACTCATTAATAGTCAAGGGTAAAAGAGTAACTAGTACAGCGATTGGCTGCCTGAGGGTTTATTTAGAAAGAGTTCCAGTGTTTGCATGCATTGAGGACAGCCAGGGTCTAGAAGTGGGCACCGAAGGGCCTCGGCTTCAGCTTCCGACAGATTCAGCCGAGTCAGAGGGAAGAGGCCGAATGAGGCCACCTGGCTGGTTTCGTTCTAACACGTCTGACTGAAGTTCCCTGCAGTGACCCTAAATGACTAAAATCAGAATGTGTGTGTGATGCAGATAACTGTAAACTTCTCCCAGTTATCAGCTTCTGGCGAGGATGCAGCTGGTTTCGCACTACTTGCATGTTTTCTTGTTGTTGGGGTTTTTTTTTTTTTTTTTAACTTTCTTCTAGTAACTAATAATTAAACTGCACATACGTGGACCAAAACGATTTAACAAGCGTAATTCGGAGTGACTTTTATTTTTTTCATCTACTGCATTTCAAGCAGGAACAGGCCTAGAACATTTAACATTTGGATGTTTGTTTGTTTTTTTTCATCTTCAGAGATTGTATATGCACACACACACACACACACACACACACACACACACTACTGACTGTATGAAAAGATGAACAGAGTTTCTGGTTTACGCAGAAGTGCCAAAAAAAAAGCTGCATTCTATCAACTGGCTTTCAGGAACTACCAAAGTTGGTTATTAAAAAGTACACTAAAAGTGCAGTTGGCTTACTTGCAGGTGGGGGGTGGGGGGTGGGGTCAGGGGTACAGGCTGCATTCAATCAAACTGGAGGCTCGAGGTGCTGCTGGCCGTCAAATCGAGCTTGAGGCTGAAGAACAACTAATGGCAAACCAAAGAGCCGCGTCACGATGATTCCACCTGGCAAACTCACATTAGTAACTCCACACATGAAATGAATCCTGCCACAGATACAAACTTAATTCAGAATCACAATCAAAGTTGCACTGAGCACGAACGCTGATATATTGATGTGACTTCTGTGTGTCTTCATTAATTAACATTGATGAATTGAATTGAATTCATTCACATTGTTTTCTTAAATCTGGCTGACGAAGCCACCAGCCAACAGGTGCAGCCCCCCCCCACCCCCCACCCACCCATATATCTGCCGCCACGCTCTCATCAAAAACAGGAGGATTTAGTTACGCAAAACCAAGCAAAGTTACATTTAAAAAAAAATAAATCTGTAAATGTAACAAAAGAGATAGAAAACCCTGTAGTGTAAATAAACAGCTTTAATGAGATCATCTAAACGCTGTCACCTTTACTGTTATTTGTACTAAAGAAAAAGCAAAAAAAAGAACTTCTTGTATGTTTATTTCTCAAAAACAAACAAACAAAAAAACAAACACCTTTCTTTCTTTTTTTTTCTCTTACAGATGTCTGGTTGTGGTTATGAGTGGAATAATTCAGTGGAAGACTAAAATCCCTGACCCCAACAAATTCTTCAAGCCTCTCTACAGCATCTATGGGGGGAACTTTAAGGTAAAATAAAAATTATTAATACTCACACGTCACACTCGGCCTTTTGTGTAATTTCCAACGTTGCCCACCAGATGTTGCCAGTGGGGGGAATTTTCAGCATGGCTGGGCCTCCCCACCCCTCCCCCCACTGGGCCCCTGGAGCAGTGGGACTTTCCCCTCCTGTTCAGGTGCCTCCACTGCAGTGACTCATGCTGCAGGGGCTCTGTTGTTTTGCAACTGTTCGACGCGCTGTAGGCAGATTTCTGTTGGTAACAAGTCAACCTGTTCCACCCCAGTGGAAATTACCCCTCTGTACATCCAGTTAAGACCTTTAATGTGTCATTGTTTCAGGCTGGAAAAAAAAGAAAAAAGAAAAACGAGCAGTGAGAGGCAGGTTGTTATCTGAGATATCTGACAATTTCTTGATTGATCTTTTTTTTTTTTTTTTTTTCCGTACCCTTTGTGTGTGTGTGTGTGTGCCTGTGTGTATTTACATGTTTCTTTCTGTGGTCTGACACCCGAACACAGGCTAATTATAGTCGAGTCTTCTGCTCTCGTCACAAGAGGCAACTGACAGCATGACTGAAACTGCGATAGTACCCAGAAATGCGTGTGATACATAAGAGAACCATGTAGCGCAGATGAATGACTCGCTCGCTGGCTCGCTCAGTGTCCAGGAAGTACCAACTCAAAGGTCAGAGCAGATAAGGCAGCGAACCAAAGCCTCGGCGCTCCGCTGTCCCTCTGACAGACACTCGTGCTGTGGTGTGAGTTTCAGTCCAGCGTGAGTCTCGACTCCTCGCTTCAAATGGAAACGTTTTTTCGAAGGCAAAGTACAGGAAAAAAATAGAGGCTGTTTCCACTTGTGCACTGTGTCATTGTGTTATCTGTAGGGTTAGGGTGTCCCCGCAAGAGTGCTTAAAGGGGTCCTATTATCCTCTTTCAAGGCCTTTGTATTTGATTTCTGGCCCCTCCAGAGCAGCTTTGTAGACCTGTGTCTCTCGCTGGATCGCTTCCCTTGTGTTTCCTGCAACCCGGCAAAACGCTGTGTTTGCTTCACTCCAGCCCCGGCCTCCGCCGCGTACGCCTCCCGCCGAGCCCACTCCGCTGTGATTGGTCACGCTCTTGGTCGAACAGACACAGTTAGGACGCTGATGAGCTGCTCTCCTGACTCTTCAACATGGCCAAGTACCATGGGGAAGGCTTCCTCTTTCAGCAGCAGTTTGCCTGCTAATCCAGCGTCGTACGGGCCCATGTTAACAAAACAGTGCCCGTGAGAAATGCCGTAGGCAGACAAAAAAGTGACTCCGCCCACTTCTGCCTGCTGCCTGCCTCTTTAGGAAAGCTAAACAAAACTGACTTTCCCTCACACCCGAAAAAACATTTCCTTGGAGCAGCGAACAGCGATATAACTTCTGAGGCAGAGCGGGGGAGGGCGGGGCCAGGCCTAGATCATGCCTGAGCTTGGCCATGTATGTAAGTCCGGCATGCATTGACGTCAATGCGACCACAATGTTAAAAAAAAAAAAAAAAAAAAAAAGACGGTAAAACACAGTGTGCAGAACCATGCACAACAACTTTGAGGGCTCACGTCCAAATGCATCAAGCTCATTATTTGACGCTTTGGCATCGTTTGACCCTAGCATCCAACATTGTAGCAGTATTTAGAGGTCAGAAACGAGGAGAAGCATCATAGGTTTTGTAGTATCTGAACTTATGTTCACTTAGGTATATGTACTCGTCTAGACTAAGAAGCGACCCTGCTGCACTTCTTCACATAAGGCGTCTTTGTTTCCATAAGGCGCCTCCGGCAAAGCAGCCTGGTCAGTGGACTTCCTGTGTCCACTGCCATCAAATCATAACCAGACGGACACTGGGGGTGCAACTAAGGAACGTGTATACCTTCTCCCCCATTCCTGGTATCTTCATCTCGGGATACGGGGGGTATAAGAGGTGATGTGAACAAAGGATCACTGGAGTTGCTCACATCTGGCCAAGAGACATCCCCCGGGCTTCCATGGTGCCTGTTGGATTCCTGACTTCTTTGCAAATGAACCAGTTTTTATACAACCAAGCCGGTGTCAGCGAAGACTCCTTCAACGTCTACATCCCTCGAAGCCACCTGAAGAATTCACCACAGTTTCCTTTAAGTGTTTTGCCAGTTAAGACGCGTCGTTAGTGTGAAGTCCCTTCAGAGTCGACCCACCGCGTGCCTTGAAAGGGAAGGTGCAGTTGCAAGCGGCTGCCAGCAGGGCGCGCCACTGCACACACAAACAGGAGTTTCCGCCTGTGTGTGTGTGTGTGTGTGTGTGTGCGCGCGCGCGTGCGAGTGTGTCTTCTGCTCTCGTCACAAGAGGCAACTGACAGCATGACTGAAACTGCGATAGTACCCAGAAATGCGTGTGATACATAAGAGAACCATGTAGCGCAGATGAATGACTCGCTCGCTGGCTCGCGCTCAGCGTCCAGGAAGTACCAACTCAAAGGTCAGAGCAGAGAAGGCAGCGGACCAAAGCCTCGGCGCTCCGCTGTCCCACTGACAGACACTCGTGCTGTCAGACGGATGATTGGATGGACGGGTCTCACTCTCACACTACCCGACTGTGATACGCATCTCGCTGACGCGCGCGAGCGTTGAAATAAGCGACTGGCGAAACAGAAAAGCTATCAATCCATGTGTGCATCAGTCGTTAGTCATCAGCGCGAGCGGGCGAGCGAGGCGGCTGCGGTGGTTCCGCGCGCCCTATCGCGCCCTTGCGGTGCAGACTGTCCGCTGTTTCTCAGGGGAACGTGCTGCCTTGCGTCGCTGATGAGCTCACTGCCTCAGGATGTGGTGGCCGTTTGCATCAACAAAAAACCAATTCAAGCTTATCTAAAAATCGCCTGGGTGGGTGGGAGGAGTCAGCAGCAACTTCACACCCTTAGCGAGAGGACTTAGAGTAAAGTGAAACTTCAAGGCTCAACTGCTTTGTTTGTTTTTGTTTTTGTTGACTCTTTAGACTTATTCCGACCTCCGCATTCTGTCTGTGATATCTAAAACGCACAACACAGCACAATGCTGGAGAGCACCTTCCTGGCTTTGACAGTTTCACAATCATGTAATGCCCTCATGCAAATTGCTGTTCAAAATTTTTAGTCGACATTGTAGATCTTTTTTTTCATATTTGTACACAGTTTATGTGTTTGCATTTTTTTTTTTTTTTTTTTTTTTCCTTAGATGAAGGGCGCTCTGATTCTGGTGCATAGTGCAGTCCTTTGGTCAAAGCCGTTCCAATTGAATAATCTTCTGCATAGCTACCGATGTCTTGGTAGCTATGCAGTTAACAGATGCTAGGTAGCTAGCCAACCATGACCTCACGTTAATTGCTGAATTATGCATGGCATGCTGCCCCCAACTTTTGTATCATCCAACCCTTTGTGTTGAAAAAAAAAATAATGCTACATGTGCTATACGTGTAGCACTTTTAATGGGGTATTCCGCTGATCAAGTCACGATTTGCCAAAACTTCCTGTCCTTCTATCTAGAATTAGGCACCAAATACACATTACTTGCCCTGATGCTACAAAGTTTTGACCTCACTTTTCGCTCCATGCCAGACATTGCTAAGAGTGTTGCTCTCAGAACAACCCTGCGTTTTAACAACCTGACGCACGTGACGACTTGTACTCAATCTCTTGTGTCTTCTATTCACAGGAGTGGGTGAAGCCCATGTTCAGCGAGTACGACTTCCTGAGGATCTGCTCTGAGCCGCAGACAATGAGCGGCAAGCAGCTTGAAGTCGGCCAGGGGACGACTGAGAGGCCGAACTGCTGGGCCAACAGCAGCGGTCAACTCTTCCCAGCGCAGCAGCCCGGCGACAATTCCCTTCTGTTCTTCCTGGAAGGCGGCCGCTCAGATTGCACCGGCCACTCAGCCGGGCAGATCTCCATCCACACCGTCACCCTGAGCGGAGACGGGGAGCTGCTGGAGGAGGGGGCGGCGTGCAGAGGTCAGCGCCCCAGAGAGAACTTTGGTGCGTTTGGTGGAGACGACCGGGAGCAGGTCGCCTTCCTCTTCGAGGAGCCGGCGGCAGCGGCGGCGAGGCACAGCAGACACAGCGGGGTCTCGGAGAACCTTCGGGAACCGTCGCGTCACTCGTCCGCGGAGGCCCTGAACTTCCCGCCGCACGTCGACTTTGCCGAGGCCGAGAGGGCATCGCTGGACTCGTTTGTCTTCAACGAGCGCTCGGACGACGGCTACCCCCACGTGGACCTGGACACCGTCGACAGCGGCTTCGGGGAGTGCGCAAGCCCCGGAGCGTCGGACTCAAACGACTCGGAGCCGACGGACTCGCTTCATGAGTATAAGAGCTCGCAACACTCCAACTATGTCAAGCAGTGGGTGGCATGCAGCACGGTGGAGGACGGCTGAGGGCCACGAGGGGGAGGATTGAGCGTTGAGGACGAGCCCGAGGAGTGCTGAGGGACGCTTGTTCACAGGGTTCATCGGAGGAAATGGCTCATCATGTAAATCTGTCTTTCATGAACACTTGAAATGTTTGTCTTGCACTTTTAAATTTTGAACGCAGAAATTGTCAAAAGACTGATTTAAAAGTTGGCCTCACACTTTTGTGTGAACCAGAAGGAGGCCACTTAATATAGCAGAAAAAAAATCTGCATTTATTTTATTTTATTCTTTTGTAATTGCCTCTCAAAAACGGATTTTGCAAGGCGAAGAAATCGTTTGTGACAGGACAAAGTGATGTCGACACCGGTCTGACGTTCAGAAGTGTGTTACAGCAACATGCAGCCTGCCATGAATACACACAACCTTACTTCACAGTAATGTAGCCAACTCACACCTTGTAATCTGGTTAAGGAGAAACGTAGTAGCAGCCTGGCAGGAGAAGAAGAAGAAGAAGAAGAAGAAGGAGAAGAAAAACTGATAACACACTTTTTGTCTTTTAGTGTTGATTCCTGGGTTGTCCTTTCACTCAGCAGACTGAAATTGTTTGAGGAATCCAACTTGAGTCAAAGTGCTTTTTGATGAAAGGTGAAACCTGGAAAGAATTCCAGTCGCCTACAGCTCAGCTCTAAAAGATCACAATGACCTGGACGTCTGAGAACCTGCACAGACGCACACAGGTCAGACCACAAGGCAAGACACACAAAAAAAAAAGGTGCAGCAGTCAAATTTGTGAATATTCATCATTCATCGTGTCAGTATCCAATAAGGAGAAAATGGACGAGATAAATAATTTAGTTTTCAGTGATTTTATTTGAATGGTTTTTTGTTGTTGTTTTTTTTTGTTGGAAATTCATTTTTCTTTTGCAAAGCAGAGATAATGCATGCATTTAGGTCAGATTTTCTTTATTTATTAATACAATTTTAAAAAACAAAAACTATATTTATGCAGAAAATAAAATTGTCTTAATAATGCCATAGTTATGGGCCACGGAGAAGAAAATATTTTGATTTTGATTTTTTGGGGTTTTTTTGCTTTGTACACAGAGTGCTGCATGACATGGCTGTACTCACCGTTAGCTTGTGCACTTAGCGTGCAGTATATCAACGTGTCTGATCGCGCCGGCCTTCCTTGCACATGCAGCTCCTCCACAACCACGATAAGCAACCGTCTTGTTGTTGTGCAGCGACAGACGTAAGCTGCACAATTATTACTGTCACTGGGTGGTGAGATGGGGAAAAACACCTGTTTTAATCACATTTTGTGCCTAACAACCGCTTGAGACTGCGTGCAAATAATGAGATATCAATCTGAATTTCCTTTCCTTTGTGCTCTCAGATTGTATTTCTTTCTTTTTTTCTTTTTTTTTTAAAAATGGCTTTATGTTTGTCTTGCAGTTTCATGTGTAAATATTTTGTGTAAAGCTTTGTGTGTTTGGTACAAGTACAGGAAGGAAACAGTAACAAATGGAGAAGTGAATACAGAGCGGACTGGAGTGGCCTGCAGAGAGATGTACTGTTATTTATCTGGTGCTTAACACCTGTACGGTGATTCTGACGACTGTCGAGGTCTTTGAGTGTGAGATTGTTGTTCTGAGCCAGGATTGTCTTGTGATCAGCCTCATCCTACGCTTCAATATCGTACCTGCCAGAATTTTGATAAAGCTGAGTGTTGTTCGGAAGGTCGTTTTTTAAGGTGGTTGAGCTGCAATTGACACAAAAGTTTTCACTTTGCTTAATAAACTTTGCTAAAAACATATAATAAAAAAAAAAAGTGTGTTTGGTGTGATTATTACCGTGATGCCAGGGAGTGCTTCTTGGCACTGAACCTCTTAGCGTTGGAAAGCCTGATTTCTTTTATGACCCTTTTTTAAAATGATGCAGCAGTTGTGGGCTGCACTCAGGAAATGTTTGCCAAATCATCTCTTGCTGTTGCTGCTAACTCTTGTTTTGAGCTTCTGGTGCCTCCAGGTGTTCATCAACATCAGGTGGTCCGGTTGGTTGAGGAACATGAGGTTCAGCTATGAGTCCCAGACATAGCAGTCAAATCGTAGGGTCAAAGGTTGGAGAACAGGACAGATTCTCCTGCACTGGAAAACGGGTCTCAGCGTTGGGATCTATGCATGTTCTATATAAATGTGACAGCTCATCTCAGCTGTGACATCTCAGAAGACATATGATTTATTGCTATTACAACTAACTGTTCATTTCTAGTTGCAATGTCAGCCCATAATCGTGCCAGTAGATTCTCAACTATACATGATAGAAGTTCCCCAGCCCCAGGGTTACAAACTCTCTGAGACAATTCATCGTTGCCACCAGCAGAACAGAAATGTTTGGATGTTTAATTATGAAAAGTGATGTTTAAAAACCTCCATTTCACTTGAACGAAGCAAGCTGGAATTTCTAGAATGAAACTCTGCACTTTTGAACTGAAAGGGGAGGAGTAAAAATAATCGTATTTCAGTGGAAACGTTTATGAACAAGGGATGTCTGAAAAAAAAAAAATTTTTAAGACTTCCTCTGATGCCATTGGTGATAAGACAACATGAGTCCTCGCTGGTTATTCATCTGTTATTCACTCTGAGGCACGAGTGGCTGAGGAACGTCCGCTAAGGTAGGAAATCTCCTCACCACAAACTCCACACATGTCCTGCAGTGAAGAATATAGACTTTCTGTTCTGCTTTACAGCATGACATGTAAAAATTCTTCTTCTTCTTCTTCTTCTTCTTCTTCTTCTTCTTCTTCTTCTTCTTCTTCGTCTTCTTCTTCTTCTTGAAGAAGTGTGGTGTCCAGCTTGACAAGATGAGTCCTGGTCTCCTACTCATGTGCTGGAGCTTCATCCTCCTTTCAGCACCAACCGAATCCCTCACAGGTATACGCCTGCACCCCTCCCATCTCTTCCACTGGGTCACTTTATAATCTCCCTATTCTTTATGTTCTCTTCTTTTTTTACACAGAGATTATTATCTGGGTGACTATTTATAGGTTGCTATGCCACGCACCAGGTGCTTGTGGGAGGCTACAGGGAAAAACGTGTAAATGTCAAGTAAAAAGAAAATGCGGTTGTGACACGTTGAGGGGTATTTCTATTATATTACTCGTCAGGAGTTTTCTTCTTCTTTTTTCCAATTGAGTTAATCTCACATCAGAAGTGAACCACAGAACCTTCAAAGCTCTTTTCCTTTTAACTTCACAGCCTCTTGATATAAGAGAGCACTTGGGCTATTTGGTCCCTTTCACAAGAAAGGGAGACAGAAAGAAGCTGATGGAAAAAGTCTGGTGAAGATCTCTGGGCTCCACAACACACATTTTGAAAATACTTATTGATGGGAGGGGGCGACACGGTGGCGCAGTGGTTAGCGCTCACAGCAAGAAGGTCGTGGGTTCGATTCTGAGGCCCGGGCCTGGGACCTTCCTGTGTGGAGTCTGCATGTTCTCCCTGTGTCTGCGTGGGTTCTCTCCGGGTTCTCCGGCTTCCTCCCACATTCCAAAAACATGCATGTGAGATCAATTGAACATTCTAAATTGTCCGTAGGTGTCCATGTGAGTGTGAATGGTTGTCTGTGTCTATGTGGCCCTGCGATGAACTGGAGACTTGTCCAGGGTGTCACCCTGCCTTCGCCCTAAGACAGCTGGGAGAGGCTCCAGCAGACCCCCGTGACCCTGAATAGGAATAAGCGGGTATGGAAGATGAATGAATGAATGAATGTTGATGGGAGGTGAAGAGAAACCTCACGCCGTTCACTGATCTGTGAAGGATGAGATAATTATGACTCAAATCAAGAATAGAGCTCCAGCCGTACTCGGTTCAGTAATTTTGCGTGCTCCACTGCGGGGTCGTGTTGTACATTGCAGACTTAGAAATGCAGGCGCCGCAGTTTGGCTAAAACAAATCTTCCCTGTTCCTCCCAACCTCCATGACTTTGGATCTGAAGTATTGCACTTTGAGGGTTGTTGGCCTTGACAGCTGGTTGATTCATCACAGCTGGTCGCCTACCCGCTGAATAATTTGAGAAAAACTTTGTTAAACTTTTGACTTATGTTTTTTACGATTTTATTATATTTTTTTCAGTGACTAAATATTCTTGTGTGACACCATACTGGGACACGGTAACTTGTGAGCTGGACATCAGCGGCTGTCCGAAGGAAGACTGCATCTACAACCTGACTTTTAGTCTAAAGCCCGAGGACAATTACGAGTATGAGTACGAGTACGAATACGTGTCCCATCAAGTGGCTTTTGTTTAATTGTACTTTATGTCGTTTTACTTTGGCACATGAATCATGTCATGATTTTTTTTTTCAGTATCCTCCCCATGAGTCCACAAAACTGGACTTGTTCACTTGCAAGGATCGATCAGAGTTACCGCTGCGATTGTAAAATCACAGAGTTCAAATTCCTGAGCGAAAATGATAAATATGTCATCTCACTCTGCACTGGATCTGACTGTCACCAGTTAACAGACAACTTCATACCACATTTGAACAGTAAGCTTGATTTAATTAAAATTGTTGTATCAGTGTCCTGTTTATTATTATTCAAAAAAGAAAAGAAAGAAAGAGAGTTAAAAGTCAAATAATATACCCAAAATCAGATCCTCACTTTCACAAGATCCACCCTGCATAAGTATATTTTGTATGTAATATTTTAGAAAGATTGCATCGTACGTGTGTGATGCAATATGTCATGGTGAATATTTGTTCTCAGTTCAGCTGACGCCGCCATGGCCGGTGGAGGTCCTGCAAACACCACTGGGTGTCAACATTACCTGGGAAAGTGGCTACAGAAGCCATTTATACATCAAAGAAAGGCTGGTTTACGAGCTTTTACTTCAAGCACTTCGAAACAAAGAAAACAAAGTAAGAGTAATTCTATAACCCTAATATCAACCCCAACTTTAAACCCTGACACCATCGCTAACCCTAACCCAACCCTAATCCTAAACCCATCGTTAACCCAAATCCAGCTCAAACCTGTCCCATTAACCCCACCCCAGTGGTTCAGGGCACGGTATGCGCTGGTACACGGAGTGTACCCACTTATTTTTCTGTCAGCATTGTGTTTATTCACTTCACAAGCCACTCTGGCTTTGCTGAATTGGTTGCTTAAAAAAGGGGCATGAATTAAGAGTCTGCCCACTTCTCCAGGGACCACTACACCACTGTTTCAACCCCAACCCTTTCTCCTTTCAGGAATAATGTTTGTTTATGTTTTTTTTCTGCCCTCAGACACACGTATCCAAACCAACATCAAATTCCATCGCAATTCCAATGTCTCTTCTCAAACCCGCTGCAACTTATTGTGCCAAAGTCAGATCTAAAATTGACCAAAAATCGGACTGGAGCGTAACAACGGATTGGAGCAACTGGAGTCCAGAGGCATGCTGGAAAACTGGAGCTGGAGAAGGTAAAGAGAGTCTCAGGTCTGCCGGTCCGACCTGCTAGACAGTTACCATGTTTGATAATGAACACTGCCACCGCTGCCTGTTTGCACGTGGGCTACGGTAAGAATGAAAGATTGTCAGATGTCAGATAAGCCACTTCCTCTTTCACTCCTTAACTTTGCCTTACGTAGAACTACTCTGATGCTGCAGACACACTGATTGTCAGCCTGCAAGCATGACTCACCGGCTGTGTGCTATTTCAAAACACTCTCTCAGAACAAGACGGAGCGGCATTAGTCACCCTGGCCAGGTCTGTGGGCCCAGTGGTCGCTGTCATCAGCCTCATGGCATTTGTTCTCTACAACACTTTCCCAAGGTAAGTGTATTGATGCACCTCCACCAAATGATCCAGTCGTGGCTTGAACGTGCGTTTGAAATCCCATTTCCCCGTTTGTCTCCGCAGGATGAAGATGAAACATGTTTGCCACACGCCGTCGCCGGAGCCTTTCTTTCGACCTCTCTTTCAGCAGCATGAAGGCAACTTGAAGGTGCACCACTGACCCCAAAACTTCCATTTAAAAATCTGCCTTGCGTGCGTGTCAGTTACAGTGCATGAGCAACTCCCATGTTTGATAATTCACGATGTGCAGCCGCCCAGTCTCTCTGAAAAACTGATTAACTTTACCTTGATCACCACCACCACCCGGTGAAAGAAGTGGAAGTGCAGCTCACAATTGTTCTGCAAACTATGAAAACTTTCTTCAGAGTTCTGCTCTGTCTTTTAGGTAGAGGGCAATGTTTATAATTATCTTAACTGTCTGTGATGGCTGTATGCACCAGCCACATACTGAAGATAAAAGACTGAATTGCAAGCAAATTTCCCAATTGGACAGAACGCAAAGCAAAATGATGCCATAAAGCACAATAGCTATTAGCATACGTTTTTCTTCATATTTTGCAGGAATGGCTTTCACCTCCGGGCAGATTCATGGTAGCATACAAAACTGAGGAAATCATGACAGCAGATCCTGTGGTTGTCTTGCCAAAACCTGCAATGCAGGAGCCAGAGGAGATCCAAGAACAGTGTTTCAGTCAAGCAACACAACTGGGATTCCCACAGTGTCAACTGTCTTATGTTGGCTTGCCGGAGATACAGGAGGCCCCTCTGCCTTTACCCGTGTTCTGTCCAGGAAACATGTCTTACACAAAGTTCCCCTGCTCTTTCTGGGGCAGCCACGTTGTAAAAGAGGAGGAAAGTGAAGTACTTTCCCCCCCAGATATGACAAAGACTATGACGAATGACTATAAGGAAGACTCTGGCTGCAGCTGTGAGGACATGACCAAAAGTCAGGAGTGCAGTCGAGCGAGCAGTCCTGTCGATGAAAGTCCTCCAATGTGTAGTTGCACTGATTACTGCATCCTCAACAAAACTGCAGAGGGTTTTGCTCCTATCTTAGTGTCCAGAGGTGGGGGAGGCAGCCAAAATGTTCAGTCTGAGTTCCTGCAGGAGGATCCGAGCCAGTGATAAAGACATTAGCCTTTTTGTCTCACTTTGGAAGGGCTTAAACAATCCCTAACGTGTGTGACGCTGCAATGCTTACCTACATGATCAGTTATGGCTTTTTGTGCTTTTGTTGCTTCTGTTTTTTTATTCCGCAAGAGCAGAATGCATGTTTAATCCATGGGGATGAATTCCCCTTGAATGATAAATAAACTCAAGTGCAAAGCGCTTTGGTTTGTGAGGGATCTCTTCAATATCATGCCTCTGTGAATTTGTTGATTATTAGTTGAAACCCAACATGTGCAATGGAGAGGTAAGCCTGGCTTGTGTGTTGCCTGCGTTGGCACAATGTGGTTTTCTTGTACGCTGTGTGATATTACTCATTTGGATATTTGTTACCATGAATTATGATCGGAAATGTTGAGGAGTTTGTAACGTTTTTACTGAAGCCCAGAAAGACTTAGTGGCATCAACTGGTGAGAGAATGCACTGTTATCAGGCGACACTCTTGATCTCACATCTTTCATCTATCTGCATTTGCATATCTATCCATCTACATATATATGTAATCTCTTAAAAGCGCCTGTTTTTGTACATTTTGAGAGTATCAGTGGTGTTATTACTTAGTCTTCATTATGATTTAAGTTCTACGGAATCTATGTTGTTTCCCAACTAAGTCACCTATATGAAGGTAATGTAATGTGTAAGTGTGATTGTCTGTAGACTCTCAAGCCGTAGTGTCATATTGAGGGTAATATGTGATGTATTATGCCGCAGTAAAAGCACCAAACTTTGAGCCGATCCCTGGTGAATCTGTGATCATACACAAGAAAGTAACCCTAACTCCCCTTACTCTAGGTTCGACCCCTACTCCAACCCTAACTCTAAAAACTTTTTTCCATGAAAAAAAAATAAAAAATTCATGAAACAACATTTTTGGCTGGGAAAAAAATGTTTCCATCAACTCAGCAACACTGCAATTAAAACAACAAACATCTTGACGAACAGTCTCATCACATAGTCTTATAAGTTATGACGAGTGAATTTGTTTTTTACAGACATAAATATCAATGGGAAAACTTCATTTGATAAATATCAGTTTAACAAATAAAATATTTTTTTTATCTTCATGTTCATAACATATCAAGTACAATCATTTCCTGCATACATCGTATGGATAATGTCTTTACGTCGATTAAAAAAAAAAAAAAAAGTTGCTAATTTTAAAACTGGCGGAATTGTGTTTCCAGGAATTAGGCGTAGTTAGCCAGGAAAATCTCTGTACCGGACTGGCAATACGGGCAGCGACTGTTTACCAGCGGCTATTCAAAACCCCATACGGCCTAAAAAGCATTTCCTCTTGGCCGCAATACAAAAAGAATTGCCTGTAAACTGTTGACATGACATTTATGTTTCTTGATGGTCTGATGGCATGGGCATTGTGCTCCAACTTCTATTAAAAAGGAATAAATAAATAAAAACAACCACTGCATACATTTACTTTTATACAATTCCCCTATTCAATTTCCCCGTCCCCGTCTGGCTATATTGCTGCATTTCTTCTTTTCAAAGTGCACACCCTCCCCTTTCACCACTGACAAACCTGGCGACCTGGCTCAATGGTTAGAGCATAATGGGCGTGAGTGTCAGCTTACCTTAAACTATGTGTTGCTAAATGAAGTCATTGAATGAGTGTTAGGTCCACCTTGTATCTCTTCAACCGTACAGTGTCCTCATTTGGGAGCTCTTTTCAAGGAAACGTTCCAGATCGTCCTCCATCACTCCCTGTTTAGTCAATAAGAGCAGGGCCGGCCCAAGCCTCCCTGGGGCCCTAAGCAAAATTTGATTTTGGGCCCCTCTATTTCAGCCAATATTGATTGTTGATCATTCACACACCTGCAATGAGTTCAATGCATTTCTGGCAGTGTTGTTTACATCCTATTGACGGCCTGACATGTCTTTACACATGTATGTATTGCACGTTGAAATTATGCTGTTGCTGTATCTCCAAAGGTAAAATAATCAGAAACATAAGTAATACCAATGCAAACTTAATTCAAATAATTTCAATTAATGCATCATGGATCACGTCCAGGGTGCCACAAATGGTTTTCAATCTCAAAGGGTAGCACATCCAGCTACAAGAGTGTCCTGGGGTTGATTTACACAACATTCCAAGTGATAAAGCACAAAGTGAGGTATATCATCTAATCAGCAGCTGCACTCTGTTGAAAGTGTGTTTTTGTACAATAATATATCTTTGGTCATATAGAAATAATCATTTATGCATGGGGGGAAAAAATTGTTGAAAAAAAAAAAGTTTTTTTTTATTTTTATTATTGCTCTTGGGGGGCCCCCTAGTGGCCTTGGGGCCCTAAGCCTCTGAATAAGAGCAATGTTTTCTTTCTCCCTCTCAGTCTCCATGCCGTGCCACTCCATTGCTGTTTCCGTTGCTCACGTTGCCCATGATGTAAACTTTCCCCCGGTCGAAGTGTATCGTTGCAGACTGAAATATGTTCACGCTCAGCATCTGTAGATAGCAAGAATGACGTAACCAGGAAGGGGGTGTGGACTGTCTCAAGCCCAGCCACGCGAACCTAAACAAAGCATCTCTGGTGTGCATATATATCTGAAATATAGCACAATTGATATCCTTCCGAGCTCGGATATTTACTCTGCAGTCTCGCTTAATCCATGCTGGCTCGGACATGCAGCGTGTAAGTCTGTTTTAAGGATTGTTTTTGAGTGACTGATTCCGGAAAGCATAACCACAGCTCGCCTAGCTTATCCTAGCCTAGCCTTAGCCCGCCTGCCTGCCGCCACCGCCCCCCGCACTGTCAGCCCCGTCAATCACAACGACATGAACGTGGTCGGTACCAGGACGCTGCTTGCGGACCTGCGCGCGGACGAACTCCGTATGGTGGAGAACGCCGTCCGCTTGGCCATTGACTCCATCGTCAACGTTCTGCACGGCGTGAACAGCGCCAGGAATGCCGAGTACCAACGGATGGTGGGCGACCGAGACAAAAAGATCCAGCGGCTGGAGCGCAGGTTGAAGGAGCTGGAGCAGGAGCTGACAGCGTCGCCGCCGCCGCGTCATCGGGGATGCCCTTGCGGGGTGACCGAGGGGACGAGCCGTCCGAACGGCCTCGGCGAGGCGGAGGTGACCGCGGCGCCGGAGCAGTGTGACTGGATCCCCACACGTGAGTGAAACACATCAGAGGCAAAGGGTGCAACCCCACCGTGTGGTCGTTTTCCCGGAGGAGTGCCACAGTCTTATAAGATGCGGGTTGAATGACTCCGAAATACATCCATATTAACTGTTGGTGTGGTGGTGCAGAGGAAATGACAATTATGATGCGATAACTTCATCATTGATCATTGATCAGTGTTGGTGGATACGTCATGTCCCTTCACGGCCGTCCCTGGAGTCATATGTTGTTGTTTTTTTTGTATTTGCTATGCTTTTCGACAGAAAAAAAAAATAAACAAACAGTTTTGTAGGATTGAGAATTATCTGGTGAATACTGTTGACTTGAATCCAAACACTGTGCTACAGTAACAACGTGCAAAACAGGCAGTGAAACAATCTCTGAAGTCACAGGTTTGTTTATTATTGACTAAAAATATTCACACAACATATGTACGCACAAAGCACAAACCTCCAATACAGAAAGAAACCAAAAATAAAGTTTTGCCTGTAAGAACGTCAGCTTGATTCGACTGAGGCTGACATGCTGCCATAATGTATCGAAATCCATTAGAAACACCTCTTTTTAAAAGAATTTTGAATTTCTTTTAATTATTTAGTTTTATATCACAATGAATGAAACATATGTTTTTTTTGTAATTCAGTTGGTCCTAATTCAATGTTTCCAGGGAAGAAAGACTCTTTTTTTCCCCAGGAGAAACTGTGATTGTAATTTGTTCAAGAACAACCTTCTTTTTGTTTACAGTGACCCTCTGCACAACCTCCTCATATTCCCACAAGTCCTGCGAAACCCCACTCTCTTCAGAGTCTTCAAGTTCTCTATCTGTGGCATCTAGAAATCTGCCTCCATCTCCCAGTGGCCCCATTGTCAAGGAGGAGCCGTGTGAAATGGCCACAGTGCTCATCGAGACGCACATGATTGAAGAAGACGAGGAGACGGAGGGGAGCACAGTCACACATCAGGATGGGAACCCTCTTGGGAAAAAATGTAATGATTTCCTGCCTCATGCTTCTTCTGATTTCTTTTTTCTTTCTTTCTTTTTTTTTTTTTTTAAATTCACTCATCAACAATATTTACCTTGTAGGTGTTACGAGTTTCAAAGGGGTGAAGCTTGAGCAACAAAAATGTTTTTTGTTGGGGGTTTGCTGCTCTCAACCCTCCTGTGGAATCCCTGGAAAATGGAATCACTTAGTTATGAATAGAGAATATGAGTATGAATAAAAGAATGAATAGAGAGAGCAAGCGTCCCATGCCTGAGGCATCGCGGTGCACTGATACCCGTCCTGTTTGGTTCATCTTTTTTGCCCCCCCCCCCCCACTTCTCACTCCACATTTACATTTTCCTTAAGTAATAAATCAATAAAATATTCCAATTACATTCGGCATTGAGCAGGTTTTTGCCGGCACTAATAAAATACTGTTCTCCAACAGAACAGGAACAGACAAACAGTTGCAATGTGCTCCCACATCAGTGTGTATCAAAGGCTTTTAGGAGTGCGGTTTAAAGTTTACTACGGTGGAGTTTAAAAAACCAAGTTGTTTCAGGGTTGGTATCGGACATTTTTCTGAATAATATACAAGTACAAACAACTTTATTAATGCAAACTGGGGCAGTGAGGTTGAGCAGCGTTAATGCTGACACAAAATAAGGTGTAGACAATACGTTCAACGGCATATGGCTTCACCGTTGAGTCATTGACTAAGGTGGCATTGTTGATACTTAAGGTACAGTTTTACTTTCACAAGCTTTAACCCTGCAAGGATGTTGTAGTTGCACCGCTGTAGTGTGGTTAATGGTTTGTTTTTCCTGCCGATTCCTTCAGTGAAGCTGGAGAACCATGAAAGAACGACGGTTACAGAGCAACAACACACTGTCCTGGACAGACAATGCATCACTGTGGGAGAACAAGTGAGGTGGGTTGACTAAAGACATCAGTGGATCCAATTTGACTGTGTCGTTAGTTTTCTCAGTGGGATTTTTACAGCTGCAAAAGAAAAATCAACTCTTATATTTGTGTTGTATTTGTTATATATTTTTTGTTGTGAAAAACATTTCTGCTTAATATTACATTGTGCCAAGAGGAAAAAAATATTTATTTATTTACGTGTTACATTATGTACGTCTTGTAATTTTTTTTTTAATTATTTTTTTAATTAAGCATGCACTATGTGCTGTGACCATTTTTTTTGGCCCAATGGGGAGTATTTAGCAATCAGTATATGTAAGAAGAAAAATATGAAAAAACAAAAATTGCCAATCTAACTCTCTCTGAAGAAAATAACCATTTGTTGAGTTTCAAATCAAGAAAGTGTGGTAGGGCAGGGGAGGTGAAGACTCCTCACTCTACGACACAAGTGTGCGTGTAGCACAACTGGTGGGGTGGAGGAAAACGGATTCATAGCAGTGGCAGCATTTGAGATAGGAGAGAGAGAGATGAGAGAAGCAAAGGGCAGAAGCATCAAGATCAGTAAACTCAGAATTAGTTCAAGTACCTATGGTAGAAAACAGGACAAAGGGAATAATCCACTTTCAGCAGGTTCTCTGTGGCTCCCATACTGAGGACTGAGAGAAGAGAGCAGGTAATGGTTTTGTTTTTGTGGGGCCAGTTTCAAATTGACTGTAAATAGAAACACTGTTTTGTATTTTTGTAACTACTACTATTTTTTTTTTTTTTTTTTTTTTTGTAGACCTGCAAAGTGCCCTTATAGGGGCAGAGGGCGTCTTTTGTTCTCCGCACAGCAGGAAGAGCTCATCATTGACATGGTCCTCAAAGACAAGGCCATTAAACTGAAAGAGATAAAGAAGAGAATCATTGAAGATGATGCGAATTTTAGAGGAATCAACAATGTGAGCCTTTCCACCATTGACCGTGTCCTGCACCGCAACAGTACACTTCTGAGACATCTGAGGAAATCCTGGGACACTCTATAAGTTACACAGTTGGAGTATAGCATTTGGCGGGAAACAGAGAAACATATCTTTTAAACAGTGACATTAAAAGATATTTTCTATTGTTATACTTGCAATATCATGCTGTGATATTCTGTATTTTTTGTGAGAAATGCATTTCTATGGGACATACAACATAGGTGGTCACATAAGAAGCTTGCAAAAAGGAAATTATATATACTTTTTCTACATGTGCATGCAAGAATGCATGTAAACACACACTGTGAAATTATTTAGACAATAATAATAATAATAATAATGTACAACTGTTTAAGCTGCTCTGTTGTCTGTACTTTAGTATTGCAATATAAAAAGAAATGTAAAAAAAAAAAAAAAAAAAAAAATCTGTTCTTTGAGTGCTTCTGTTTTAAAAATGGGGGGCGGAGGGGGGGGGGGGGCGTGTCAGTATAGCAACAGCAAAATTACATTGTCCAGGGCCGAGCTTGGAAAGGCAGACTGGCTCTGGTGGCTCAGCCAGCAAAGAATTGGGGGGGGGGGGTTTGCCCCTAAACCTGTTCCGAAACTCAACAAAATGGCCAAATCAACCAGTAGGAAAGTTGCACAGATCAGTTATCCAAACACATTCTTATTTCAAAGGGTGCTAATTTGCATTTCACAGTGAAAATTTTAAATGTGTTCCTGGCTAAACAAACCTAAGGGCTGAGCATTGGCCTACGTCCAAACCTGCTTGAAAGGATCGTTTTAATGATCACTGTGATGAAAACCACGCCATCCATTTTTTTTCTCTCTTTATAAATACTTTTGACCCCAATTAAATATTGAACATTTCTTCTGTGACAGGAGACTTGTCTCTTTTAATTTATTTTACAGAGACTTTAGTGTTCTGTGCATGATGAGAGACAAGCCCCTGATTCAAAACAGTGTGATTATCAGTGTGTGTGTTCACAAGAGGGGCTTGTGACAGTAGTACATGCGTGCATTGGCTTCAAGTCGATGCTTTCATGACGTCTGTGGAGGGGGCGGGGGGGGGGGGGGTGTCAAACTTTGCCCTGTGTTGGTTGTTTGGTTGGTTGATTCAATACGACACTGATCGAGTAATTTGTGAATTTTAAACTGCTCCCCATGTCGTGTCTCGAACCCCTCTCCGCAGGAACAGGAAGAGGAGCGTGCGGATGTCTGAGCAGACGGAAGAGGCTCAAAGACTCAAGAGGGCTGCATGGAGAGCAGCGTCCCGACGCTACTACGCCCGCAAAATTGCCCGCCAGCAGGCCAATCCGCTAAACGTGGGCCCCTTCCATCACATTTCAGACAGCCAGCACTCACGTCTCATCCCCCCAGTGGTCGCGAGGGGGAGGACGCTGATGACAGGGAGGACGCTGATGACGGGGCGGCCGCTGGATTCTCACACGCTGCCGAGGGAGGCCTGGAGGGCTGCATCCAGGAGGTAGTATGCTTGGAAAGCAGTTCGCCACCAGGTGGAGCCCACGCAGTTTGCACATCTGTCCCAGAGCAAAGAGCCGTCGACAGAGGCGGATCCCACACTGACAGTGGCATCATGTGCAGCTGAGAGGAAGCAGTGCTGCTGCTGCTGCTGCTGCTGCTGCTGCTGAGAATCTGCACTCTCAAGAGTTTATTTTTGTATTTTTATTTTTGCTGTTAAATTGTGTAAAACGCTAAGCTGTGTGCAAATGTGTTGAAGTGTATGTAAACACTACTGGAACCCAGCCTTCAAGTTGAAACTTTCATTCGATAAGTTTGTGTTTTACAGTTAAAATATGTCACAACACATTTATTACCATTATTATAACGATCACTACACTTGAATCGCTTTTAGTCAGTTAGCTGACCAGCAGCCTCCACAGCGCCCCCCGCGGTTGAACTTGTATAACCAATATGAAAGCATTTATTTTTGACTCTCAAAAAGAAACATCTGTGCTTGTAAAATAAATAAATAAATAAATAAATAATAAAGCCATGCCTTTTGAATTTTAACCATGAAGACTGCAAATGTGTATTGTACGTGATCAGATTGATAATAAAGATATTTTAAATATTGCTGTGATTCCACATGTCCTTCCCAATATTGACATTTTGACACTTGAAGTTATGCACATTGAAGGGAATTAAAAATAACGACAACACGCATTCAATCAATTCTGCTCATGGTATTTTATTGCTTATAAATCAGCCATATATCAACACATATCAGTCAAAAACAACTGAATGAAGATTAACGTAAAGCAAGGCATGCAGGCGTTTTCAAGGAGGTTTCAGGACTCGGGTCTTTTCCTGTGCTGTGGCCCATGTTTGCTGCCTCTAGGTGTCACTATAGTGGCTGTGCAACCATCAACACAGCGCTCCACCTGAACCCGAAGCTAAACTGGAGGCTGCGACTCCCCTGCGACTGCAGCCTGACGCACGGCTAATCGTGTCCAAGTGTGGCAACAGCAGCAGCAGCTGCAGCAGCAGGCTGACGTTGAGACCGTTCAAGATTCCAGAGTGGAACTCGATCCTCTAGTCCCTCAGCTGCTGTGCTGCTGCACGGGGGTCGGCAGGCAGCCGCGCGTCCGGCTGCAGCTCCGGCTGCGCACACACGCGCCTGTTCCGAGGCATCCACCGCGTCTGCGCGTCAGTGCTCGCGGCCGTTTCTGAGCAAATAAAGAAGGCTTTTGTCATTAAGAGAAGCTGCTGGGTTTTTTTTTTTCTTTTTCCATCTGGTATCTCTGCACTCTCCGGGAGAACAGGGATCGCCTTGTGCGGCCCACTGTTGCCCGGGGCTCGGGTCTCTCTGAGGGGCTGCGGGCGGGGGATCTTTGAGTCAGGAGGCACTCAGGCCTGAACACGCAGGGGAGATAACGACCATACCGTTTCGTGGCGACGTGGTGGCTGTGGACAACACCACAGACGGCTGCAGCAGTGCGGGCCATTCCGCGCTCTGCCTCCGGCAGCTGCCGGCGTCGCTTGCCTCGAGGTTTTATTTTGGGCAAAACAGCTTCAACCTCCGCGGCAGTTGCCGACAGCTACTAGCTGAGACGCCAGTTGATGTGTCCGGAGGGTTAGAATTTAGAGGGTCACTGAATTCATTTTAGGCTGAGGAAAAGAGCAGACTGCGGCTCCTCGCCGGACTACGTTTGACGCACCAAAACGGGAGCTTTTATAACGGCAGCTGTTGGTCAGAGACACGGTAATCTTGAATTTATTTGTGCGAAAATTTATTTGTGACATTGTTAGCATGCAATGTTTTAAGAAATGCGAGATTGTACTTGAGAGCTCCGTGCGTCATTCTCTGGTCTCGGTTTTTCTGCGCCGCTTTGCTTCCAGATGGTCACTGAAATATCGACTATCTCTGAGTGTAGATTTTTTGAGTGTAATACGAATAAAATATCTGTTTTACTTATCTTGAAGGTTTATTAAGCTTCTTTTCCTCCTCTTGAATCACCAAGAGTGATCCCAGTGCCTTTATGATACACCTGCGCCCTTCTGGAGAAGTCCGTTCAAGCCATAACTTTGTGCCACAGGGGTTCGATCCTAGGCATATTTAAAAGAAAAGAAAACATTTTTCAAACAAAAATTCAAGTGCATTTCATGAAAAGTTGGTCTCTTTGTCCAGTAAATATCACCACTGGGCAATACAGAGCTTCCCAAAGATGCTCCCGGGTTTGCCAAACGCACCAAAACGAATCAAAATGCGCCTCAAAGTTCATCTGCGCACTCACCGTCCACTGCGCTTCAGAAACAACTGGAAGGCTATTGGATGGACTAGAACAAGTTGAATATTATGAGGGGAGAGATGGTGTATGTGAGGAGTGGGTTTTTACCAATAAAAGCCATTGGAAAATCATTTTGATATAAGGCCATTGAAATGATATATTTTGAATCTAAATTGGTCATTTGGAGGTCTTGGGGACTCTTTAGACAATTAGAAAAATGGCTTTTTCCAATTTGGTCACCCCCATATAATCAACGTAAATGGACGTGTCCTTTTTTGCAGGGATTGCTGGGAAGAAGACGGAGTCTGCCGAGGTTGGGACTTTGGTGAAGCTGGAGTAGTCATAGTACAGTGTAAAGGTAAGCAATCCTCGGCCCTGGTGTACTCCAGGGTGCCCAGAGTTGGTTGGGAGGCTGGTGGATGCTCTTTTAGCCCCGTTTCGATCGAAAAAAATAGCTTTTGATGTGCACTTTGGTGTCATTTTTGGTGTGATAGGGCAAGCAGGGCCAGGCCATTCTGATGTGCAGTAACAAGGAAATACGGAGGCGCGGCTAGGGGGAGCCAGAGAGCTAAGCAGCGCTGCGGCCCAGAGCCGCTGGGACAACAGGATACTGTGCTTTATTTAGTACTTACGTACATAGAAGAAGTCCGGAAAACTCTCATTGTTATGCCCCCCCAACCTAGTTTCTTGGTGAGGCGTTTTGCTTGAAGTAGTTACTCTCAAGGGTGGAGACTTCCTCAGACAGGATGGGCTGTGTGAAAACAGACACACGGTCACAATACATGGGCAAGTGAAGGGAATGGTTACGAAAAAAGTGGCGAAAACGTACTCGTTGTGCCTTTGAAGGGTGGCTTTAAACAGAATATGTGCTACTAAGCTATTGACAAGCATTAGCAGAGTTCATGGAAAACATTCAAGATGGCCGCTGTGGTGAGACCAGGTGAAGTCACTCACTTCCTGGTGAGACTGTGTTTACACCCGGCACATAGTCTGTCTTACTGAAAATCCAAAACTTTTGTTTGTTTTCTAGTTTTTTTAATGCTAATTTAATTTTCAATGCTAATTACTGCAGCTGCTGAGTCACGGCAACATTTGGAGTCAGATGTGAGCCGAGGTCAAGCAGCATGTTTCCGTCTCACTAGACATCTCTTCTTAAAGGTGATGACCTGACTGGTGATTGGTTCTCCCCAAATTGTTGCGAGCTTCAAACTGGGAGTAGCCACATGCTTAATTTGTTGGCCATCAATCAACATTTGGCTTAATGTGTAAACACAAACCGTTCTGTGCGAGTCTCACTGCATTAGGGAGGGTTGATAAGTTACTTGTCCTTGTCCGCACGCTCTCATTGAGACATGCTATAAATGCAAACTATCAAATTGGGGGACATTTGAGTTGCGCAAAGGGTTAAATTTGTGTTGAAGTTGAAAAGGCAGCTGCAGAAGCATGATCAATTTGTAATATAGACAAACAACATGACATTTGTTAATAGACAGCCTAAATAATGTCACCTTGAATATTTTGAGGTGGGCTGGATTCAGATGTTATTTAATTGTTGTAGAAAACCTGCAGTTAACCCTTTCCTCACTGGCACCTGCAATATTAGCACCAAGGTAGAGGGGGAGGATCCTGAATCCAAGCATCATCTGTGAAAATAAAAACGTAAAAAGACCATAGTCCAGTTATAATAACAAGGATAATTCACCTGCTACCTCTAAAAGAGATCAGTTACCTTAAGCCTAGAAACACACACACACAGAAAAAATTAGCTCGAGATTCAAGTAATGTGATCTTTAGAAATGGAAAGGCATAACAAAAGTGGTGAAAAAGGACAATTGAATAAAAATAAAAGAATCCAAAGTGAAGGAACAAAAATTGCAAAGTTTTCTTGCCTTTCTGGCAAATATTTTGCTTTTAAACACAGAACTTAGAATTGGCCAGAAACTAAAGGGTTAAATCCCGCTTCTCCTACTGTTACTCCTACTGCTTTCAGTCCACTGGCCGGTGGTGCTGAAATCAGTTGGCGGATGTCATTGGTGTTGCTGTCAGTGAAAGTGAACCACTGCCCCCTCTGGTAGACCAGGGTATTGAAAGAAGGGAGGAGAAAAACAAAGCCCTCGCTCGGCTGTCTGCCGTGGTTGTTTGAACTTTGTGATCTTTGTGGTCCTCGTGTGCTGTGATATCATGGTGGTATGTGTGTGTTTGTGTTGTCCACACACAGCACTGCAACACTGGGGCAGGGTGGATGTTAATAGAACACACGGTTGTTCTCAGAGTGAAACAACAACAGTACAGCAGCTCCTCTTATGTAAGGAACCAGTCCAACGACTCAGCCGGCCGACCAGGATTTGTTCCACCGCTGCCCCGCCCACCCTTCTGCAGCTGAGGAGCTATCTGCTCTCCCCATAGAAACACACAGAGAGCGGCCCGGTGCTGAAAAGGCTGCAGAGTGGAGAGGAGCGGAGCAGAGACGCTGTTAACTATTTCACAGCAATCCCTCATTAGTTTCAGCCTCCTCTCGCAAAAATCCAAAGTGCACAGTTTGAGACGTTGCGATTCTTTGGCCAGTAGACTCGTAGAATCATCTGATTTATTAGCTGTGAAACTGTTGGACAGGTCTCAGCCTTCAGGCCAGAATGGTGGATCATTTCCGGCTGTTTTTACAACATTACAACATCACAGGATTTTAATATTTACTTTCCATTGCCTGACTCTTCTTGTCAAGTTTGTTCCACAACAAAATCAATCAGAATTAGGTTAACTACGGAGACCGATTGAGTGTTTTTCATGCAAGGCTCTTCTGCTACAATGTAGGATGAATGAAAAAGGTCTGAACATTTTTCTCTCTTCTCATCCTTCACAGAATTTTTGAGCCACTTCGCTTCGCTCTCAACTCCCTAAAGATGATGATGGACGAGGATATTGTCGAGGACAAGGCCAAGCTGAAGCAGGGCCTGTGCAAAGTGCTGCAGTGCGTGGCCACCATCTCCTCGGCCGCTGCCGTGGTCAACCCCATCTTCGGCGTGGCAGGCTCCCTCATCCGCGTGGTGCTGCACCACGTCGACGACGAGGACATCCGCACCCTGAAGCGGGAGTTCAGCTCGGTCAACCGGGGGCTGAACCAGCTCTCCGAGATGAATCGCAACACGCTGACGCAGATCAAGAAGGAGACGCTGGACGGCCAGTACTGCCGCGTGGAGGAGAACCTGAAGAACCAGTTCAGGAAGTTCATGGAGATGGTGGAGGCACGACCAGAGCACCGCGAGCGCCGGAAGGACGACTTCGAGGAGAGCTACGCCAACGACCTGGGTGACCAGAACCTGCACACGCTGTACGACGGCGTGGTGGGCAAGCCCAAGCTCTTCAGCAAGCCCATCCTGGAGGTCTACCTGAAGCACTCGCAGGGCGACCGTCAGACCATGGAGCGCCTGTGCACGCGCCTCACCTACCTGTTCTGCATCGGCCTCATCGCCCTCATGGGCTACTCCGCCATCATCGGGGACGACGAGGAGGGCCTGGGCGAGGAGTGGGCCGAGAAGATGGAACAGGTGCAGGAGAAGATGCAGCAAGCTCTAAGCAGGTGCCAGTGAAGGAGAGCGTCTGTGCTCCCAGCCGCGTCCACCGCTGCTCCTCCCCTCAGAAACCGGACCCGTGTGTCCGTTTCTCTCCTCCGAGCATTTTGTACATATGTGTGTGTTCACTGCTTGACAAGCGTTGAGGTGTCTCCGTCTTTTCTAACTTGCTGCATGTGCAAGTAGGTCCAGTTGTACATGTTCTCGGTTCAGCTGGAGGACTAAACTAGTGGGAAAAATTTAACGCTTTCTTACTGCACCTGAGAAACACTAATCCTGCTCTTTCTTTAGACATATATTAACGTTAATTAAAAATAAAACAAGTTTGCTGAGATGTGCAATCAGCCCTTGAAGTAAAAACTTAAAGGGCACACTTGGCATTAACCACCATCACTCCCCCTCAACTCCACTAGGGGGCCTTTGTGTTAATTCCATCCAGAGTTTTCAGTTTCTAAAGTTCTTGCTTTAGTTCACTGTCATAATATCAACATTCCTTTTTTTTTCAGTAATTACCTTGAGTATACGTTGTAAAATTATGACCTACAGAAACGAATCCCACAGATATCGGGGCGATGAATGTAACAATAGATGCTGTAGGCCTATAGGGTTGACTCTCAGCAGCAACACGCAAAGACAAGCACCAATCAGAGTTTCAATGGTTTGTATTAAGGCCTTTTAAAAAAAAAATGTATTGCTATATATAGTATATAGCATGTATAAAACTATCACATACTGTGCCAATTCATGATCATTAGTTTTCTCCTCATGCACCATTCTAGCATGATACACTACCTGTTCTGAAGATACCTTGAAATACACCTCAAGTTCCTGATGCTGACAGTTTGTACGTTGTAGAGCACTTAATTATTAAAATAGTAACCACTACAGTTCGCCACCAAATGATACACTACGCTGCACTTTTGAGGTTAAATAAAATACTGGGTTTCTTACTAAAATGCCCATAAACTGACATTTAATACCATTAAAATAAAAAGGTATTAAGGTTGCCATCTGTTAACTCCTTTCAGTTTGTGTCACTTTTTTTTCTCCTTTCAAGACCTTGACGCAAGAGGTTATTAAAGTTTCATCTATCTATCGCTAGCTAGACATAAATATGTGTAGTCAGGGGTATTGGTTTGTTTTATATTTTTTTTGATTATGTAATGTGTTTGCCTCAACAGCAGGATAAACGTCTTATTTAGTCCTCATACTCTGCCTCATCTAACCAACAGTGCCTGGATGTGCAATGAGTGTATTATTTTTATGTATGTTTTATGTGTGCGGTATCAAGTTAGAAAAGGTATCTATATGGTTTTCTATAAAATGTGATTAAATATCCTTTGAAGTGTCTTTTCTTTCTTTTTTTTTAGTTAAAGTTGAAAAAAATGGCTGGTGTCAAATGCCTCTGGTGGGTTTAAATCACTAGATCGTTAGAGCTGGAACTGTGTTAAACCTGTGATTGGCAGTAAATAAAAATCTCATTCATTGCTAACTGATATCAGTACGCACGCAGCTCATAAACTGGCTTTCAAATGTCATAAACAGAAAATGCAGATTGAAAATGTTGTCACTACTAGGGAAATATTGGCCGAACCTGTTAAAAGGCATCTCTGCTTTTGTTTCATGTGTCGTGAATATCTTCTCTTTTCTGTCACCACTATACACATCAGTATGAAAATAAAATTGCTTAAATAGTGATTGGGAGAATTTATTTTCTACAAATCATAGATGGTCTGACACACACGCCAGGAATGGAAAAATGTCTCATAAAGAGTTGAAAATGGACATGGATGCATTAGGTCCTATATTAAAAGGACAGAATAATGCTTTGCTGTCATCCTCAAGTTCCTCCACTAGAGGGACTCGGTCTACCGGATTTCCCCCCCTCTGTGAGAAGCCTCGAAGCGACTTCATTTAACAGGCAACATGGTGAACTACAACGTGCGCGTGTACAAGGCTCCAAATGTGAATAATTATATCTATTTTAAATCAAGACAACCCGTGTTGTAGAGTTTTCAGTGCGGAATTGCGCAGAATATTGTGATTTATCTTTTATACAATCTCATCCAATCTCTATTTTATGACTTATTACAATAATTATATACCATAAAAAATATAATTTAAATCTATCATGTTCATCAAGAATTTATTATTTATCGAGCTTAATTAGGCCAAATGGTTTAATTGATCATTTGTAATGCATGTTTTGATGTCCAGAGTTTGTTTTTTTGTTGTGGTTCTTTTGTATGGTTGCGTTCTCTTTGTTGCATCGGGGTGGTTTTGGGGTTGCACCTGTGCTGCTTCCGGTCCGGAGCCAGGTGAGCTTTGTTTGCGTTGTGGAATGGAGGGGTGCCGATTAACTTTATGAACAGCTCAATTCGCGGCGCTCCATTGTCGCCTGACAGTCGTTGCTTTCCCGGTCGGACTCGTCCGTTCTCAGAAACTTTCTTAGAAAGATTTGTACCCCGTTTACCTCGGTGTTATTGTGCAGCCATTGAGGAATGTTTGTACGACTTGTAAATGTGTTTGTACTAATGTATTTTTTATCGTGTTATTGTACTTTTCTTTGGTTATTTTTCACTAAACACTTTATCCTTTAATTGTGTGTTGTTAAATGGGATTGTGACATGATTGTGTATTTTATAGTTTGACGGTGACGAATCAACAAACGTCAGCTGTATGAAGAACCCCATGGCGTGTTGATGAACCATGGTGCCCAGGCGAAGCAACGTGTCCCGAGTTAAGCATCTCTGGAGTGGCCCCCATGCGCTATTATCCAGCTGAACGGGTCTCTCTCTCTCTCTCTCTCTCTCTCTCTCTCTCTCTCTCTCTCTCTCTCTCTCTCTCTCACTGTCACTCTCTCTCTCTCACACACACACACACACACACACACACACACGGGCCCTTTGAAATGCAGATTAGAGATCTTCGTACCTGCTCCGCTGAGTGCGTGATGGGCGTCCTGGAGCCGCTGACGCACGTCGCCAATCATGTGATGGACGACTCTCTCTCTCTCTCTCTCTCTCTCTCTCTCTCTCTCTCTCTCTCTCCCTCTCTCTCTCTCACTCTCTGTGTTCTCGTCCCGGTATATGACGTGATCAGAATCCATTTCGATCTGAGAAGAAACCAGTGGATTTCAGAAATGTTGATGAACTTGCACGAGAATTGGGGCAGACAGGCGCGCGGCACGTGTCGGCAATCATTTCTCTCAGTCAGCGGTGACCTGTAAATTTATTTTTCACGTCTGTGGATGAAGGCGGAGGCTCGGCTCGCGGGCGCGCACTGGGGCGCGTCTTGAGCGCACAAACGGAGCGGACAGATGTCCAGTTTCATATGACGACAGTGCCCACGAACATGATTAGAAGCTAGCGGTCCTTTTCATTTTGCCGTCGTGTTTAGACGTGATTCTGTTTCTCATGCATCTCTGTAAATGAACGACCAGGCGCGTCTCTCTCTCTCTCTCTCTCTCTCTACCTGAACCGAGGCATTATATCCTGCGCTCGGAAAGATGTCATCCAATTCAACAAAACTGAAGTATTCTCATATGTCAATCAACCAAGGAGTGTTTAATATGGCGTGTGTGTGTGTGTGTGTGTGTGTGTGTGTGTGTGTGTGTGTGTGTGTGTGTGTGTGTGTGTGTGTCAGCCATTTAGGCTCTGATACACGGGAATAAATCATTTTTAAAAATCGTACCGCGGTTCACTCAAGTGTTTATGCCTAAGAAACAACAACAAAATAAGGTACAAACAAAAATCCAAACGGCAATAATCTGGTTTTTCTTTACCTTACGATTTGAGTCCCTCCAGTAGTGGCTGGGGCGCAAAACGGCGACGCAGGTTGCGCACGAATTCTCTCCCAGGAGGAAACCTGGAGCGCAAGGAAATCAGCAATCCTAAATCGTTGACATTCAGTTCCATTTGTAAACGCAGGCAGGTTCGAGGGGGGGAAAAAATGGGAGTCACCACAAAAAAATTCACCTCTTCCAGTTTGCGCTGCGTCCGTCGGTCCCTCCGCCCGTCTGTCGTCCGTCCCTCCCTCTTCCCCCCTCTTCACGGCGCGCATCCCCGCCTGCATGGATGTTGTCTCGTCTTTCTTGGACCCGCTCCTCTGCTCACACGGCGGGGAAGAGAAAAGCCTCAGGAATTACCTCAAACTTGAAGTGGAGAAAGAAACAAAACAAAACAAAAAACTACTTGTTTTCAGCTGTTGGAGCAAAGCGTGAAGGGCGCATCCGCTTGACACAGGTACAGTGGGAAGAAATGCGCAGTAGTTTGCAGGAATGTGATGAATGTGTTAAGCTTTCAGCTGGAGGGTGGCCGAGGTGTGCACGCGCACTCAGAGGGTTTTCTCTTCTTTTTTTTGTGCGTAAAAATGTCTGCCTTTGCCTTTGCACAGTTTGTTTTGTGGCTGCGCATGTTGAAGTCGAACATGGTGCCCTTTCTTCTGCTTATTAGTTGAAAAAAAAACAAAACAAAAACGTTCTTTAGACACAACCTCTTTCAGTCCATTGAATATTTAACATATATTATCGTATATTATATTCTAATTGTATTTTTCCGTGATTTTGTCGTAAACGGGCACCTTCTCAGTAAAAATGGTTGAAAAGGGAGTCAGAGACGACGGTGATCTGTGGGGGAGGAGGGTGACGCAGCATCTGGGGTCCGTCCACAGTGATCTGAACGGGGAGGGAAGGACTTTGATTTATTTTTTGTCAGGTTGCAACCAAGGATAGAAGGAGATTTACGTTACGTTTGATTTCCTTTTGGTTTAAAACAGTGGCCTTGTTGCTCTGCTCCGAAATGAGTCACACGGCGCCCAAGGGCATCTGTGCCATTTTCCCCTTCAGATAATCTCAGGCCTGTCTGTTCTGTCCTTATGACATCATTACATACACCCCTCAGAGACAGCAGCTTCTTCTCAGAAGACTGGATGTAATCTCCCCCCCGCTTCCCTTTTAGGTCTGAATAGCCATTGTTAAGGTATACCTGTCATTATTTACTGCTCACGCAAGCCTGGCAACACCACTGTATTGATGCACTGAAATAACAGGTAGAACATCAGGTGTCCTTGAGCAGAAGGTTTATTTTATCATTTTTGTTGTTTTTTTTTTTTTTTTTAAATAATCTGTCGGATTATCACTGAGTTTTGTTTGTACAGCATCAGATATGCCTTTGGGTATTTTGGAGTGGTATTTTGTGTGTTTTTTTTTTAAATCTACAAATTGCACACCTGGATAAATTGTTAATATGAAATAAGAAAAACAATGAGCTTTTAGGATTTTCTGCAGTCACTGTTTGTAGAAAACTAATCAAGCGTTTAACAATGTATTCAACCTTCAGTTAGGTTCCTCACACTCAAAAGTTCAATGCAAAAACTGGGGTGTCGGGGTGACAAATGAAAAGATCTTAAAAAAAAAATGGGGTGGGTGATGTGACCTACAATTCTACCGTGGTTCCTGCTCCCTGACCTGAGAACTCTTGAGGGTGCTAAGAATGACTTGGCAACTCCTGGTGTGTGTCTAGGCAAGCTTTCGTTCAAGTTTAACTTGTGTCTCTCCAGTAGTGACCATGAGCAGTCAGTTGGAGAAGGTCGTGGCCCAGAAGAAGGAGGCCATCGAAGCAGCCATGGACATGTTTGAGCGGGGAGCCGAGGTTCTGGCCAGCGCGGTGGGCGAGCTCTTCCCTCTGTGCGAGGCGGCCGCCCCGGTCCTGCGTCTGGCCCTGGACAACGTGCAGAGCAAAGAGGTCTTCTATGTCAAGGAGCAGTTCCTGACGGTGAGGAACAGGCTGGATGTGCTCTCCACCCAGCTGGAGGACATTGACTGCGAGATCAAGAAGAGCAGACTGGACTCCCAGTACTTCTCCGTGGAGGAGAACATCCGTAACCAGTTCAGAAAGTACATGGACATCCTGGACGCCAAGCCGCAGTTCAGGGACGCAAAAACCAGACTGTTCCTGGAGCACTTTGCCAAAACTGGAGGAGAGAAGAACCTGTTTGTGCTGTACGATGCCGTGATGGGGTCGAACAGCTTCGGGGAGTCCATCTTAGAGGTGGTGGAAAGGTAAATCTGTACATAAAACCTGGTTCCAGTGACTTCAGTCACTTGATGCCTCAGATTAACTGCAGTGAATCAGAGTAGAAGGTACTTACACATCAGCTATGTGATGACTAAACAGCCTGAGATGGCTGGACGGTACATGTTTGCATCAAAATTCTAGCTGTAACAATTAACTCACAAGAAGTTTTTAGGAGAACCGCATACAAGAGCTGAAATTGTCCCCGGCACCGGGTTTAAGATATCCTGGAATTTGGAAAACTGATTTTGAGGGGCTTTCATTCATTTGAGGCCTAAACACGACTGTCATTAAGATAATTGAGAGACAATAGTGGACCTGTCCACCTTAATGGTGTAGTTGCAGGAGAAAGATGTCACATACACATAATAGTGTCGTTTACACAACATCATATTCACAGCGTGAGTCAAAACACACGTGTCCACAGGCAGCTGTGCAACTCCTCCGGTGTAACGCTCCACCCTCCACTCTGCAGGTATGTAGCAAGGAACCGCCGTCTCCTGGAGGACTTCTGCGTCCGCCTGAAGGAGCTCTTCTGTTTGGGTCTGATCGCTCTGCTGGGCCACTGTGCCTTGACCCGGGGCCAGGAGGACGAGGAGGAGGCGATCCGAGAGTGGGGCGGCAAAATGGAGGAGGTGGAGTCCCGGATGAAGACGGTCATCGAGTCGTGCGTCGCCTCCTTCCAGGAGCAGGCCAAGCTGGATGCCCAGCGCCTCCTGCAGGAGAAGGAGGAGGAGGAGAACCTGCAGGCCACCACTCAGCAGCTCCTGGAGTTCCTGGTCAAAAAATACGACTGGGTGCGCTGGTCGGTGCGGCTGATCAACCACTCGGGCAGCAGCTACCGCAAGTGGCGGGCGGGCGAGCACTTCCACCACGTGGCCGGGCGCAACTGGTTCGAGGTGCTGCAGGTCAACGACATCAACCTGGTGGTGTCGTACAGCGCCAGACCCCAGCCTGTGCCCCGCGACTCCATCCGGCAGCTGATGGAGGGCCAGGCGAAGAGGGGCAACGCTCCCGCTGTGGTGGAGGCGCTGGAGAAGCAGCTGAGCGGCTTCGTGGTTCATGCCGTCAGCCGCCACAAGCAGTCGGCTGCCGCTTGGAGCTTCCCGGACGAGTGTCACTACTGGGAGCGGCACAAGAACGTGGCGGTGTGCATTCACTCCGAGTGAAGGGTTTAAAGGAGGTCCAAAGATAATGTTTACGTTAGTGGTGCATTTTTTCATTTGTGTGTGTTTGTGTTGCCTTGCATGCCAGTCAAGTGTCAATTTGAAACCGTCGTTCTGCTTAGATTTTGCCAAATATATATAATATTTACCGCTGCTATTGTGCAACAAATCATCAAGTATATCAAGTTTTGCATTTGCTCAAATACCAACAGAAACCTGAACCTTTTACCTTTCTGTGAAAATGACTCCAAGTCTTGAGTCTGAAGGCCTTCAGTGGAGACGAACTCTTTGCTCTTCTTTCAACTGAGGAAACGTTGTCCAGTTCAGACTCTTTATGCTCCGCCTCCTTCTCAAGGAACACGGTCCCTGGTGTTGGTGGTCGGTGCGGCCCCACTTTGATTAGGCAGAAATGAATCAGATCGGGAATTTGGGTTCACACTTAAATCTGAAGCAGTGAATCTCATTAACTGCACTGCGGTGATAATAATAATGAAAAAAAAAATGATGCGTTCACACAAATGCACTTTAATTTACTAGGAGCTGTCTATAACCACTGTAGATGTAGGTATTTCAAGAAGAACATAACAAATTGTCTATGTATATCATGAAGCTTTAAAAATGCTCACACCAACACTGTGCAATATGCAGCGGTTGTAGGAAAACCTCTGCGCTTCCACCTTGACTTCATGCAGTATTAATCCTGCCTCCCTGCAGAAATGCAGGTTCGTGCGACCACCTTCAGCTCCAGGAGCTGCTTTTTGCTGAGGCGGCGTCTCCTGGGCGCTGCTTTGTGGTCGCTGGACAGGCTGGCCCACATAACTCTGACAGTGAGGCATACGAGTTTAGTTTCAGGAGCACAGGAGACTCTTTGGCAGCGGGAGATGCAGCACTGTGCCTTGTGTACGGGACACATTTAACAACACCAACCAAAAGAGGATCAAATGAAAGAAGTGTGTGTGTGTGTGTGTGCATTTGTGCGCTTGCGTGTGTGTGTGTGTGTGTGTGTGTGTGTGTGTGTGTGTGTGTGTGTGTGTGTGTGTGTGTGTGTGTGTGTGTGTGTTGTTCTGGATGAGACACAAGCCCTTCTTATTCTGCAAGGTTCTGCGTTGTGCAATATTGACAATTCTTTTTTTACGCTGTCTTTTCTTTGTCACACAAAACGTTTTTCTTTTACATCCATGATATTGCTACTCACTATTTGCGGGTCAATTAACATATGAAGAATAAGAATTTATACCTGGAGAGAAAAAACATATCGCACATTTACAAACTTGTATCACTTATTGCATAAAATAAAGACAAAATGTAAATGAATTTGAATGAAAGTCCCCTTTTTCTTAACCCCAAACCAAAGAATGTTGATTGAATCTATAACCAGAGACCTGTAGTTTGCAATAGTCATTGATCCGGCTCAGACAGTGACCACGTGTGTGAACACATCCTACTCAGCATGTAGAAATGTGATTTACGAAGCCCATTTAGCATCCAGGCACCCATTAAAACCAGGCAGTGCAGCCTCAGCAACAGAGACTCGGGACTAATTTAATTGATATTTACACACAAGTCAGCATTTCCTGTCCGCAGCTCCAGTTTTAGTCTATGAGTAACCTTTTGACCGAGCTGGTATCCTGCTGACGAGCAGCAAAGTGCAGCTCGGCGCTGCAGGACGGAAGTTGGTGCTAATGCACGGCGCTCAGGTGCCCAAGCGGGCGGGGACGGCCGTCCCCGTTAGATCTCAGCACATCTGCAGCGTCTAAGCTGCTTCTCTACTGCGAATCACATCTGCCACCATCCATCAAACACATTGCCTGGTACACAGAGCAGGGCGGGAGCAAGGAGGTAGACTGTGCTGCGTCATCAGAGACTCGTCTGCTCGCAGCAGAAATAGCCTCTGGTGGGAGGAGGAGTTTGTTTTGCCTTTAAAAAAAAAAGACACTTTTTGGCTCTGCCAGCAGCTTTGATGCTTGTCACAAATAGGATTTTGTTTTGACCATTTGCACAAATATTGAATTGAATTGAATTTGATTTGATTTTAATCGGTAATATTTTCTTTTGTTTTGCTTTGTTGTAAAATTGTGTTGATTTCAATTGTAATAATGCTGTGTGAACTATGCACTAAAGATATTAGTTATTCAAGGCAGGAGTAGTTTGGGATGGGCCTAAAAGTATATATATACAGTATTTATAAATTATATATTGACTTTCATATGAAACAAGAACTGAGACTCCTCCAGTGTAACGCTCTATTAGAGGGAGAGAGAGAGAGAGGGAGAGAGAGCATCGTGTGTATACTGTGTATAAAGAGCTGCCTTTTGTACCAGTCAGAAGGCATAAAAAGCCTGCTTTGTCTTTCTACACAGCCAATATCATGAGACAAAAATCCAGGAAAAACAAAAGACTCTCATCTCATCTCATTTCATCTTTGTGTGATTGTGAAACAAAATAGCTACCGCTCAGAGAAAAAAGAAAACGCACAGGTGAGAACAAACCTCAGCCCGTGGAGACCGCACTGCACCTGCTGCCCCTGTAGCATAAAAACGCCCTTCAGATAAAAATCTAAATTCCTACACAAGTGAAAAACAAGCTATGGCACCTTTGATACGCCGGTTCTCTAATCCTACAGGTACGCTCACAAAGGGTGTGCTGCAGACAGTCTGTTGTGCTCTTTCTATCTGTAGACACAGAGAGAACAACGACCGTCTGAACTGAAGCAACACAAAGCCACAAACACAACCAGCAACTGTGACATCTGCACCACATTTGCATGTGGATTTGAGAAAATGTTACGTTTAATAATTCTCTACCTGCATCTCTGACTTTTTACATTAAAAAAAAAAAAAAAAATTACTCAGTCTGCTGGCAGCAGTGGCCTGGTCTTTTATGTCTAAATGGTTAAACCAGTGACGGTAAATGTTTCCAGGCTGTGTAAACTGGAGGCAGCCACCCTGTGTTGTGAGCCAATGGATTCATTAGTGGTTGTGTAGGCCTCGTGGAGGCAACGACTATTGATCGAGAGGCTCTTCCACCGACGTAAAAGGCTCTCGCTGCGGTGGGCCGTCAGTCCGGGCTGTCGATGAGGGAGGACGGCGGCGTCTGATCACTGGCCAGATCTGCTGCCGCTGTTTCATGCCGCAGGAGCCAGAAGTTAACCGTCCTCTGTAGCCACACACTTGGTTCAAGTTGCTGTTTTATTCCCTAAAGGTAAGACAAGACCTGGCCAAGTGGTACTAAACGGGGTTTGCAGACAGAGGGCGCTATTGACATGCAGATACAAAGACTGTTTCTGTTTCTTTTTGCAGCTTCTAAATGGCAGGAGTGGAGAAAAGAAACCACTGTTTTTCAGGCTGCGTTTGTCTGTGTTGGCTTAGTGTTTCAGTTTAGTTTATTTATGTTTAAAGTTACATTTTGTGACTGAATAAAAATTAGCACCTGTACTACTACTATATACACACACACATTTATGCATATAGACACATTAATTTATATATATATATATGTATATATATATAAACACACATTTGTATTTATATGTATAAATAGAGGACAAAAGCCAAAGAATCAAATCTATTTTTCTGCCACATCTCCTTTTATTCATCGAGATCCTTGTCTTGAAGAGGAGACAGCGCCCAATATCAATATTTCATAAACAAATAAAGCGCTGGATGGAGGCTGGGATCGGAGCGGCCCTGGAGGGGAGAGTCAATCAATGGTAGCATCCCTCCGTCTGCGGCGTCTGCCAATCCCGAGCGCCGCAGGATAATGCCATTACCCATCAGCCCGAGTGGACCATCGACCGGCCTGCTGCTCCGTGAGTGGACTAATCCGATAAGAAGCATTAAAACATTTGTTCGGTGACACACCGGACGCGGGTCCGAGTCCCGAATTGGAGATCGGAGATGAAAACCTGATGGGACGGCACACTGCTTCATCTGACGTCACTGATCACTGTCAGACTGACCAGTGCTGGCACTCTGTCAGTACATATTAAAATAAATAAATACATTTGTGTGACGGCTCCACTGACCGGCGCTTTAGGAAATTATTCAGTCTAAAAATTGGTTCTTTGGTTTCACTAAGTACTCAGGTTGACTCCAGATCGTCTGCAGGACATCATGATTGCATCCACAGTGTTGAATTTACCTCTGCACCGCTCAGTTGGACGTTTGGGAAAGAGGCTGTTGAAAAAGAGCTTTGAGCATCAACATCCTTATTTGATCAAATAGGACCAAGCAAGACTGTTTAGTTTGACTGCGTTCATTATCTCTTCAGTTTTCATAGGTTTGTGTGTTTCTTTTGTTCAAACAAGGGTTCTGCTCGCCCTACCTTCACGTTTCGCCACAATTTCCGCACTTCCTCAGAAGTGTCACTTGGTGGCCAGCATGCTAGCATTGGATGAGGGGGGCGATTGAAATAAGGAGACGGGACCCGGAAACGATGAACCTGGACGAGGGAGTCTACATGCTCTCTCGCACCCGGAGCAGCATCCTGGAGAGGCAAACAGACAGCGGGAGGGTGGCGTGATAAGGACGAGTCACGCACGCCACCAAGTGACACTTCTGAGGAAGGCGGAAGCTCTGCCAAAACAGATAAAGGTAGGACAAACAAACAAAAGAAAGACTGTTTACTTTTCACATAAAAGATGGCCTCACCCTGCACCACAATCTTTATCAGTTTTTAAAATCCACATCCAACAATACTGAAAACTGCCCGAGAACAATAAATAACTCAATACAATGTTTTAACCTGTGGGGGTGAATTTTTCAACATAAGAGCACAATAAGTTTTATCATGATCAAAAAGTTTATGTGTGATTTCAGTGTTCATGTTTTGTTTTTGTTTGTTTTTTGTTTCCTTAAATAAAGCATCAAATTGAAGTGAAATGTTTGTCAGGGTTAAAAATTTCCCCCCGTTATAATTATATTTTACAATTACAGACTCTTCCTGACCTGGATTCGACTGCATTTTCAGTCAATCTTAGGATTCTATAACCAATCAGCTTCCTTTTAGCTGTGAAGGAACCAGGATGGAAAATGCTGCAATCTCCTTCAAAGTCCCAAATGAAGGAGAAGACAAACAGGAAGCAGCTGCTAGATTTGACTTTCATGCTGCTAGAGTGGCAATTCTATCAGAATTGAATAGGATAAAAAGAAGACCGGTGAGTGTGAGAGACGGTAGGAGATCAGCCTCCACTTTCTTGATTGTTCTTCTCTGGGATTGCCACCACGTGGCTTAATGACATAAAGCCTGATGTTTTTAAATCTGTTTGCCCTTTACGAGCATTGTCTTTCACATCCTGATGCATTCGTATTTTGACTAAAGCGCGATTCTACTTTATTGTGTCTTAAATGTCAGCGATGGACTCGGTCGCCTACCTAAAAATAAAATGTGTGACTGGATGTAAGCAATGACAGGCACGCTCAGCAGACGTTTTACCTGCAGCAATTTTTTTTTTTTTTTTTTAATGCATCTGAGTCTTTCTGGAAAGTCTGGCTGATCCATCAGTCACTGACGCTTCAGAGTGGAAACTCGCTGGGTGGCAAACACGTGTCTTCTGCGTGCCTTCTTCGGCTCGTCAACGTTTTCCTCATGTTCTGCAACATGTCTGTCCGTGTGATGCCATCCACCGGCTGCAATTCCCCTAAAGGGCCACCAGGTGTCTCAATCAAAATCCTGGTGCTGTTATAGTCACACACACACACACACACACACACACACACACACACACACACACACACACACACACACACACACACACACACACTATCTCATCTGCAGCAGCACCTGCTCCCAAAAGCACCGTTTGCTCTCACAACATTTACCCTTTTTTTTTCTTATTATCTTCTGTCTAGTGACGTCACTGCTGCCAAAACATTCCACCAACCTGAAGCAAAAAAAAAAAAAAAATGCAAACACGAGGAAGAAGAAAAAAAAAACATCTTCATATTTTTGTAATCATGAAACTGTGAGATAGGTCTTGAGTGATGTAACCCAAGCAGGATCGCTTGTGTAACGCAAGTAAATAATCAATCTGATTGGTTTTATCTCATCAGTGAGACACACTTGAAGCCGGCTGGACGTAATTGTGCAACACCAGTGGGGGAGAGGTGAGGTTTTGGACCAAGTACCCAAGAGAGTGGGAGGTGAACAAGTAATAGCGTGAGAATGAGGGAGAGAACATGAGGAGAAGCAGGAAACGATGTGTCAGTGGGTTGGTTCACCATCTGGATCGAGACCTCAGGAAGAGGCCGGACGTTTAATGGGGTCCAAGGCAGAAAGTGATTGAGAGAGAGGAAGAAAAATTGCAATTCCCGTACAGTGTTCATGTGTTCATGGAAATGGACTGGGAGGAGTTCATTTATTGGTAGGGATTGTAATATAATAATATAATAAGAAGATAAGAAAGCTGAGTGGAAAGGTTCAATGGTGCAAACCAGGCTGTTGCAGGGAACAGCATGCAGTTAGCAACGCTCCCTGGGAGAAAACAACAGACGTGCTTTTACATTAACACAACAAAAACCTACAGGTTTTCTGAACAGCCACTTAGCCACTGGGAGCAATAAGGGGAAGCAGCTTAAAGATTGTAAGAGCCACAAGATCAGCCGCAGGATTCAGTGATTGCACCCCAGGTAATAGGATCGATCAGTGCGTTGAACCACTGAGTTGGATGTCTTTTTAGTGCAATATTTGGGAAGGAGGGTGTAGAAGAACAGGCTCTAGTGTCAGCATCCTTATTTGATTAAATTGGACCAAACAAGGCGCCAAACTATTTACTTTTCACACAGGAGATGGCTGCACCCTGCCCCACTAATCCTTCTTTTTTAAACAACATCCAACAGTACTGAAAACAGCCCAAGAACAATAAACTAAATCCTCAATTTGTTTATTTTACCTGAGGGAGTGAATTCTTACACAAAACATCTTGCGTATAATTCCCTTCTTTTTTAATGCAAATGTGTTTCTGTTTCAAAGTAAAGTAACCCTCTGCTCACATGAGGAAACTGGACCGCCACCAACAAGACAGCAGGAAATTGACTTCACCAAGTTATGATGCTACTGAAAAAAAGAAAAAACAGTGTAAGAAAATCTATTCATGTAACAATCTCATGTCTCGTCTGTGCCCCAGCGAAACTCCCTGGGCCTGGAATTTGTTGAAGAGTTACGTGAAACCAAGGGAGTCACTAAATGTTTCTAAATCTAGAAGGAGAAACAGAACGACATATGGAAAGGCCATTTAACTAGATTTCAATTGTGATGCAGTGCTTGTAATTTGTATTCAGTCTTATTGTATCTACTCCTTTATGTCTGTGCACTTGATGTCTTGGCCAGGTCTCTCTTGGAAAAGAGAAGAGATTCTTGATCTCACAGGGACCAACCCAATAAAATGAAGGTCAAATAAATAAATTAAATTAAACACAAAACCCTGTTATTCAAGGTTTTTTTTTTGTATATCAGGTATGCAAAAATCTGGCCACAAAGAGATTTAGATGGTTAAGATGTATATTGAAAGTGATTGGACTTGCAACTATCATGCCAAAGACAGATTTAAGGGCCCAGTTTGCCTGCAATCAATAAGCCGTCTTCTCCGCGTCTTCTCAACCTTTATCAGGTCCAACTTGGGTCTGTATTGATCTGTGCGAATGATGGATGGGCTCATGTACAGGCGGCCCACCCTTCAGCCATCTGCAGCTGGAGTCACTGCTGTGCTGCAGTTCATACAAGTGGTAGTGTCCTGTAGACTTCATTTGGACTTTGTCCAGACATGGTATTTTCGTGGCTTTTAGTTTTGATCTTGGTCTTGTTCTTTGACAAGTCTTGATCTTTGACTAGTCTTGGTCTTCGTGTAACGTTGGTCTCCATACCGTAGTTTTGGCCTTGGTTAATGCCATCGAGACTACATCACGAGAAAGTTGCCCATGTTAATCCGTGTCTCATTTAGTTGTTGACGACGTAGCACTGCTGTAAATACTCCACGATTGCATGGTTGCACGGTCTGACAGTGGAACCAGTTAAGTAGTCATTGCAACCTTTTTCAAGCTACAACAAGAAGGTTCTTGTTCTGATGGGTTCACTCTGCTGAAGCCCACTGCCACCACTCTGCATCCAGTTCTGCAACACTCATCCCACCTCTCTTGCATCATTTTTTTTTTTGTTGTTGTTGTTGCTGTTTTGGCTTTCAAAGGACTGTTGGGACTGGATGGAGGAGTTCCAAAGGGGAGTGACATGAGAGATCAAGACTTTGCGAATGTGTGTATAAGAGAGAGAGAGAAAGAGAGAGAGAGGGCTGGTGCACAGAGGCATTGATGGACGACCAGATCACTGGATATCTTAACACTGGTGAGTACTTCAACTTCTTTGTCTGCTTTCATGGGGGGTCATGGTGGAGAGGAGGGGGTTGACAGTGAGTTAATGAGAACTGGATATATGTTAACTCTCTGTAAACTCATCTGGTAATGTCTGGTAAAGCTTATCACAGTCAGCAGGGTTTTCCAATGTCCCATCATGTGCTGTGCTGGACTCGCCTGTTTTTTTTTCTATTCATACAAATCCTATCCACCTTTATTACTGCCAAAGGGACAAAGACTTTCCCCTGTGTCTGATTGCACAAGTAACATTGTTCTGAAGCTAACCAAGATAATCACATTGCAAGAACTGGATAGTTTCTGTTTTTTTTAATCTCCTTCACCGGATTCTACTTCAGTTCAGAGGCATAACTACAAGGTGAGAGGGTACTTTTGTTGGTTTATTTGCTCAGAAATATTCTAGAGTGCTGGCATGTGACTGAAAAAAGTGAATCTAATTTGCGTCAGTGATAGGAAAGCCTGTGAAATGGCACTGCCGTTCTCATCAATGCAGCAATTACCGATGAGCGGGTATCGTTATCTGGTTACATAAAGCAGCTTTTTGTCCCTCCAATTTTCCCAGTTGAGATGATCAAACCATTGCTAATTCTGTAATTGTTGTAATTACCTTTGAGCTATAACATAATTGAGGGGTGGAGTGTGATTTTATTTTTGAACAAGTGCAGGAGTGGGGGATTTTTTTTCCCCCCTTTCTTTCTCAGACAAGGGTGTGTCACCTCTTTTCTGAAGTAGACCTGGTGCCTGGGGAATGAGAATCAGTTAGGTCATTTCTCCCCGCTGTTTTCTTTTTAGGGGGAAAAAACACATTCTATCCTCACCAACGTCAAAACTCTTCTCCTTCACCGTGTTGCAAACATCTGTGTTTGCTCTGGGCCTTGGCTTTGCTCGGTCAAAGCAGTAAAACAAAATGTCATCCCAAGTGACCAGCGCTGCCGTGTTGCACAATAATTCCCAGCACAATAAGGAAGTACACACACACTGCGTTAGATATTTGCACTGAATTGCGCTCTGTGTGTACCCGGTTTGTGTACCTCCATGAGTTTCTCTGATACGTGTCAATGCCACTAAGGCTTAGAAATGAGTCCCTGTCATTAGAGCAAGGCTCCGAGGGCGCGGCATGAAACTGGATGCCTGCTTGTGTAGACATGACCTGGCGCTGGATTCATTGTGGAGTTTTGTTTGTCAGCAAAATGTCCCGGCGGTGAGAAAAGAAATCAACTTGCGTCAGCTGATTATGGTTTCTTTGCCAAACAATAGATAAAGTGCTGCCATTTGATGTCTCTCAGATATGCCATGATGTTGGTCCGTAATGAACTTCACAAGGCTTTCATGTCTCTTCTTCTTACAGGCACCAGAACAAAAATCTCTGCCTGAGGACGCTAGAATTTCTTTTTATAAGAGTGAAACACATCAGGATAAAGATGAATAGTGTTGAAAATTGGCTGGTGCAGAACAAGGATAAGATTGAGAAAGGTGTGGAGCTCATGGGGCAAGCCTCTGAGGTGCTGGCCGCCACAGTGGGCCAGCTCCACCCAATCCTGGAGGCTGTGTTTGTCACTTGTGCTGAGCTACTCAACAACCCAGAGGGCAAAGAGGCTCGCTACATGACTCAGCAGTTCGAGCAGGTGAACCAGAAACTTGAGGGAATCCAGGGCGAGATTAACGAAATCGCCCTGGAGCTGCAGAGGACGTCCATGAACAAGCAGAACTTTGACCGGGAGGCGCAGATCCTCAGCCAGTACGAGAAGTTCCAAGATTTTGTCAATGCCAAGCCCAAGTTCAAGGAAAAGAAGATGAAACAGTTCATCACGCAGTACGAGAACACGGATGGTGACCTGAACTTGGATTCGCTCTACAATGCCGTCACTGGAACAAACATCTCAGGAGACCCAATGCTGGAGACCGTAGTTACCACCGAGCAGAGGAGCAGAAGGGCCGTTGAGGACTTCTGCGCCCGCCTGAAGAAGCTCTTTGTGGTTGGCATTATCGCCGTCATGGGCTACGCTGCCCTCAAGGAGGGAAAAGTGGGCGAGGAGATGGTGAAGAAGTGGCAAGACCATATGGAGGATGTGGAGAAGCGGATGAAAGAGGCTGTGGATGACTGCACAGACAACTTTGCCCAACAGGCCAAGATGGACATGGAGGGTCTACTCTTGAAGAACCCTGCCGCTGTCAACCAGGAGTTCATCAAAGAGTTGCAGGAGGTTCTCATTAGAAAATACGACTGGGTCAACTGGTCCATCATGGCCTTCAACGACAAGGAGCGCATTTTCTTCTTCAACTGGCTGGCGGGGAAAAAATACCACGGAAGTAGTGGAGCCAACTGGTTCGACATTTTCATCAAAAACAAGATCAAGGTGGTGGTCTCTTTCTGCATCGACCCCAAACCTATCAACAAGGCGCAGATCCGGGAGGAGATCGAGCAGCAGAGTATAAATCGCGACATGACAGCAGTGGCCCAGTCCCTTAAGAAAAGCATCCCCTGCTACCAGGTCCATGCAATTAGCATTTACAAAAAGGTGGTGGAGACCAACAACTTCCATGAGGATTGTTTCTACATTATGAAACACAAAGGAGCCTACCTATGTATCCACCCAGAGTAGGCTTGTGGATGAAACCTCAGGGCGGAGCACAAACTGTATACTGAAAATTGTATACTGTAAACTACACTGTCAGAATCTGCTTTCATTATTTGCTCTCTTAGATGATCACTTTCACAATATATATTTTTGGATGTTGGTGACGCAGCAACAGGTGTAGGGGCCTATAGAACCTCCTGACCCATTGCTTTCCCATGCTGGCTTTGATTTGCCATGTGTGCCGATGAATAAAATCATGGTGAAATCTGACTAGTCAGTCTCTGTATGAAATGTAGGAAATCATGCAAATGCAAAACAAATGCATCAGTGTGATTTATCTGCAACTTTGAAGATTCTGAATGTGTTTTCTTGCCAAACGCTGATATGACATATCACAAGCCCTTTAGGTTTGTTTGGTCTTTTGTTTCTTATTATTGTTGTTTCCATGTTCTAAATAGGTAAATAAAATCATAGTTGAAACCACATCTGAAGTTGAAGGAAGTGTGAGCTCCTCTGCTATCGTGTGTGGTTTTTATACACTGTGTATGTCACTTTGTATTATGACAAAACAGCTTTGCTGTTCACTGATGAAGCTTTTACAACGCTATATTCCTGCTGGCGATATTTGCCAAGTCTTCTCTGGAAAAACTCGAGTGGCTTGCCAACGTGGCTGATAAATGGTCACCAGGTAAATGGTAAATTGCTTGACTTTGCAGCCGTAATTTCCGCCACCTTTGAGTCGTATCCTCAAAAGCACCACCCACGTTGAGAAACACTTAGATCAGCCATGACCATGACCATGTCAGTAAAGACCAGCTAATAGTGGCAGCCTTGTGTTTCCCATTAGGTTGTTTCAGAACCAAAGTAAGGAATTTCTGTACCCCCCCCCCCCCCGTCCCTTCCCCTTCTGTCTAATGACTCTCAGGAAAAAAAAATATTTTAGTCACTAAACATCCTGTTCTCTATGACCTGGAAACATCTGGACAGTGACAGCAGATACTCAGAGTGACGAACCAAAACTGAAACTGTTGGGCCAAAGGCTTTTCACACTAAAGATAAACATTTTTTTAAGGAGATACTTCTATGAAATTGTGTGTTATTAGCTTCTTCCTCTTTTTTCGTGTGTTATCATCAAATGTCTGTCTCAGTAGCATATTGCCACGCCCTGCTCCGCTCAGGGGACGGGTCAAATTCGGACAAATTTTGCATCCTTCGGGATTTGACAATCAGCGGGACTTAAACTTTAACTTGAATCTGTCTCACGTCCCACATCGAATAGACTGGCCTCTGAGAGTGGTCTATACGGGGGACAGGCAGTGTTTATGTGGTCAGCGCTCTGCCCCGGCTCGCCACACTCACATGCTGCTCCGTCCACCAAGCCCCACTTCCGCATGGAAGCGCCCGACCCTAGTTCTCATGCGGTACAGCAGAATTCATTGCCGACGTGAAATGATTCCTTTAATGCCTGCTGCCAACCATGCCTCTGTAGACAGGTCCTCGGGATGGACCTGAGCAGATCTTTTGCAGCCTTGCTGTATGGATGGTGGGACTTCAGTCTATTTAGAGGCAGCACTGTTGTGGTGGAGTTGGGAAGAATATGGCAGTCACGTCTCTGGGCTTTCCTCACTAGGGCAAGGGTAGCAGCCTCTCGTCGAAGGCTGGCCAGGGCAATTCCCGCTACTACTGTTAGGTGGAATACGGGAGTGGGCTTCGGGCAGCCAGTTATGGTCCACGTGGACCTTCCTGGCATGTGGGCTTCTGCACCAGGTTTGCGCACAGGATTCAGCTGCAGAGAACAACAGAGCTTTAGTGGAAATTCGAAGTGGTGGACGCACCCCAACTCGTGACGGCGAGGACAGAACCCTGCGGGACACCATGTCTCAGCCTCCTGAGCCTGCTCCATTGTCCATCACTGGTCCTTCAAGTGAAGCTGCGGTTCGTAAGCATCTACTCACGGAGGAGGCCATGGGAAGGCTGTTGTAATCTCCTCCAATAGGAGTAGCTCAACCTTCATGAGACCATTTGTTTGAAAACCAACACCAACACCAAAGGGATAGTTCACTAAAAATAAGAAATAAAAAAAATCTGTGAACATTTCCCTCACAGGCAATACACTTATTCACTTGCTCCTTTCCGTTGTTGGTTTCTACTTGCTGCAACTTTACACATAATGTTAAGTCAGGAGGCTGCTTACTAACTCACCATGTGAATCACTCATGTCAGATAGCAATATTTAGCAAACTGCTTTTTGGATTAAAAGGGAACTTCTTTTTTTCCCTCCTTCTCTTCTTAGTATGTATTTCCTCTTCCTTTATTTTGTCTCCCGTCGCCAGAGGCACTCTCAACGCCCCCTACCGGTCTGACCGGCGAGGGTGACCGTGAGAATTCTAACAAGTACTCATCAGGGCAGGTCTTACTCGTCTGTCTACTGTTTGGTGCCTCTGGCAACACAATCATTGTTTTACAGCAGGTGGGAAAAATATTCCCAATTTATGCTGCAGCAAAAAAGCTGTTAATCCCGCCCACTTTTATTTTCCCACGGGAGTCGACCAAATCCAGGATGACAGTTACGACATCCTGTGTCTCCCGTCTCTCAAGTCTGAGACAATACTTTTTTCTGCTGATGTAATTAGACAGGCTCATATGAAAGGAAACAGAGACTGGCAGTGAAACAATTCAGGTACCTGTTAAATGTGACTGTTGGCTGAGTGATCGTGATGATCTCGTGCTTGCACGACGAAAACACATTTTTCATTAATGATCTTGTGCATTTTGTGCAGCGGTTTGGCACAGTGAGCACACAGCTCATCAGTATTTCTCCTGACTCTGTTTAAATCTCTGCCAGCTCTGGTCTGTCTGCTGTTTAACTCTTTCTCTCTCCTGAGCAAATATCTGCTTGTGTAATTACACTCCTGTTTTCAAACGATGCTCAGCACTTCTCTCGTCCAGGGTGAGCAGAGGATCTCTTTCACACCCGACACCCATGCACACAACGAGGTGTGCGAGCAGCCATGGTGATTGGCCGCTGGGGTCTTTTCCTGTGACCTTAAAACAACTTGTGGTGGGTGGGATAAACAAGCGTAGTCAATATCTCTGGGAAAGGGTGGAGCTTGTAATTTTGTCACAAAACAGACATACTGTATGAGCCTAAGATGTAGTTTAGTTGTGAGCATGTTATGATGGAGGAAAATCAATTCAGCACATCTTCCAGAAAATCAGACTTCCTGTGATCCAAAAAAACCAAACAGAAGCAGACAGCGGGGATGGACGCATGCTGAGATGAAACAAATGCACAGAAGTCGGCGGAGCCTCTTTCTCCAGCTGGTTTTCATTCACTCAGATGCTATGCCTGTGTTTTTTCCACCTGCTCAGCCCGAAACCGCAGCAAGGACAAAAACAAATTCAGCACTTTCCACTGAGCTGCAGCCAGTGCTATTCACATTTTGGAAGACAGGTCTACACCAGAAAAAAGTACATTGAATGGTACAACAGCAGTGAGTCCACGAGAGATTTTCCATCCACCTGCACAGTAACCTGCCACGCCAGGCAAAAAGTTTCAGAGTAGAATCAGCTCACGCACCCATGTGGTAAAGATCCCATGGAAAGGCTTTGGAAGGAGGAGTTGGAACTTGTCTGTCATATTCAAGGAGATCAGTCTGGTCATTTTGCTGCTAGTTTAGCTCTTGCCTAAGCCAGTTGTGAGTCAAGGGAAAACTTTGTTGCTGAGAAAAGTTATGCTGTTTCAGTATCTTTCAAGTTGAAAACTCTAATCAGTTATCTTTTGTGCATCTACTGAAAGCTAATCACTAATCCTTTTAGCAATGGCTAAGCATGCAATCCGACCATGCGTTGCATTTTAGTTTTCTTCTTCTTCTATTCATGTTCTTTTATGCGGTCTTCAGTCACTGACTCCTTGTTTAGGAAGATATTTAAGTCACAAAAGAATCACATATCAAATTAAGAAAACACACGCTGGAGCTTGGCACGGATGAGAGAAGTTTCGGAATTGCACTTTGTGGTTCAGCTGCCTCTTCCCGTCCTCCTAATGTGTGGTACTGACACAGTGCCTGGCGTCACCTCACTCCCTGACCCAGCATCAACTCATCGCTTTGCCATCAGACATCCTCCTTTTCACTTCCTGTGAGCGCGCAGCTGCCATTGCATCAGGCTACGCGCGTTACGGTTCTCTTTACAAAGCAAAAAGGCCTCAAGAGAGCTCTGGCTGTCATGGTTGGCTCTCTGGAAAAAAAAAAAAGAAAAAAGAAAAGAAAAAAACAAAAACAAACGCAGCCATTCATGGAGTGTCTCTGTGACGGACTGATTCTGGGAGAGCTGCCTCTCTGGGGCAAACATCCTTCTTCTGAACGCTCAAGCACAGCAGCTAATCACTTTCCAGAGCTAATGATCAGTTCTAGCACAATTTTCAACCACCTTAAAAGACTTTCCGGAAGAGATGTATTTGAAATGAAGAGCTGACCACGTTAAATGCTGTCACATTTGTTTGTTGAGGACGCAGCGGTGCTGTAAATCCGCCACGGTTGCTCGTTGCACTGTCTGACAGCGGAACCAGTTCCGTGGCCATGGCAACCTTTTTCAAGCTAGAACAAGAAGGTTCTTGTTCTGATGGGCTCCCTCAGCTGAAGCCCACTGCCATTGCTCCATTCCACCCAACTCTTTAACACTTGTTTCACCTTGGTCCCATGAGACTGACCAACCAGTCTGTCTGGCATCATTTTTTTGTTGTTGCTATTTTCCCAGGACTGCGTAGTGTGCCTGCATGCTTGAGTGTTTCCAGGATGTTATCTATGTCAGTGCCGGCCCCTCGTATCTCTCTCTTTCCCTCTCTCTCTCAGAGTGGGTTTCTGAGGAATGCTGGGACTGGATGGAGGAGTTCCAAAGGGGGAGTGACGACAGAGAACAAGACTGTGCAAATGTGTGCGTGTGAGAGAGAGAGACAGGGAGACAGAGAGAGAGAGGGAGAGAGAGAGAGAGAGAGAGAGGGACAGTGTTTGAGGGAGAGAGCGAGGGAGAGGAAGAGAGAGAGAGACAGAGGCTATATATACATCCCAAGGAGCTTGGTGCGCACAGGCACAGCTGGACGACCAGATCACTGGACTGAAGCCCACTGGATATTTTTAGTGTTTAGGTGAGTTCTTCAAACTTTATTTGTTTGCCTTCATTTCTTCAAACGGCATCTCCATTGTCCATTTAGCATCACATTTATTTTTATTTTTTTTAAATAGAAAAATAAGAATGAGGAGGTGAACAAGAGAAAGAGAGAGAAAGAAAGATGCAAGCATTTTGTTTCTCTTCTTGTTTACTGAGCTCCTACAGATGAGAGGCATTCAGGAACTAGATTCCCCTTCAAAACTCCAGTTTACCTCCCAAGGGAGGAAATTAAGTAAATAAATAAATAAACAAATAAGTGGAATGCCAGATGGGTAGATGCCTTTGTTGGTGGGGGGGGGGGTCGTGGTGGAGAGGTGGGGGTTGACAGTGAGTTAATGAGAACTGGATATATGTTAACTCTCTGTAAACTCATCTGGTAATGTCTGGTAAAGCTTATCACAGTCAGCAGGGTTTTCCAATGTCCCATCATGTGCTGTGCTGGACTCGCCTGTTTTTTTTTCTATTCATACAAATCCTATCCACCTTTATTACTGCCAAAGGGACAAAGACTTTCCCCTGTGTCTGATTGCACAAGTAACATTGTTCTGAAGCTAACCAAGATAATCACATTGCAAGAACTGGATAGTTTCTGTTTTTTTTAATCTCCTTCACCGGATTCTACTTCAGTTCAGAGGCATAACTACAAGGTGAGAGGGTACTTTTGTTGGTTTATTTGCTCAGAAATATTCTAGAGTGCTGGCATGTGACTGAAAAAAGTGAATCTAATTTGCGTCAGTGATAGGAAAGCCTGTGAAATGGCACTGCCGTTCTCATCAATGCAGCAATTACCGATGAGCGGGTATCGTTATCTGGTTACATAAAGCAGCTTTTTGTCCCTCCAATTTTCCCAGTTGAGATGATCAAACCATTGCTAATTCTGTAATTGTTGTAATTACCTTTGAGCTATAACATAATTGAGGGGTGGAGTGTGATTTTATTTTTGAACAAGTGCAGGAGTGGGGGATTTTTTTTCCCCCCTTTCTTTCTCAGACAAGGGTGTGTCACCTCTTTTCTGAAGTAGACCTGGTGCCTGGGGAATGAGAATCAGTTAGGTCATTTCTCCCCGCTGTTTTCTTTTTAGGGGGAAAAAACACATTCTATCCTCACCAACGTCAAAACTCTTCTCCTTCACCGTGTTGCAAACATCTGTGTTTGCTCTGGGCCTTGGCTTTGCTCGGTCAAAGCAGTAAAACAAAATGTCATCCCAAGTGACCAGCGCTGCCGTGTTGCACAATAATTCCCAGCACAATAAGGAAGTACACACACACTGCGTTAGATATTTGCACTGAATTGCGCTCTGTGTGTACCCGGTTTGTGTACCTCCATGAGTTTCTCTGATACGTGTCAATGCCACTAAGGCTTAGAAATGAGTCCCTGTCATTAGAGCAAGGCTCCGAGGGCGCGGCATGAAACTGGATGCCTGCTTGTGTAGACATGACCTGGCGCTGGATTCATTGTGGAGTTTTGTTTGTCAGCAAAATGTCCCGGCGGTGAGAAAAGAAATCAACTTGCGTCAGCTGATTATGGTTTCTTTGCCAAACAATAGATAAAGTGCTGCCATTTGATGTCTCTCAGATATGCCATGATGTTGGTCCGTAATGAACTTCACAAGGCTTTCATGTCTCTTCTTCTTACAGGCACCAGAACAAAAATCTCTGCCTGAGGACGCTAGAATTTCTTTTTATAAGAGTGAAACACATCAGGATAAAGATGAATAGTGTTGAAAATTGGCTGGTGCAGAACAAGGATAAGATTGAGAAAGGTGTGGAGATCATGGGGCAAGCCTCTGAGGTGCTGGCCGCCACAGTGGGCCAGCTCCACCCAATCCTGGAGGCTGTGTTCGTCGCTTCTGCTGAGCTACTCAACAACCCAGAGGGCAAAGAGGCTCGCTACATGACTCAGCAGTTCGAGCAGGTGAACCAGAAACTTGAGGGAATCCAGGGCGAGATTAACGAAATCGCCCTGGAGCTGCAGAGGACGTCCATGAACAAGCAGAACTTTGACCGGGAGGCGCAGATCCTCAGCCAGTACGAGAAGTTCCAAGATTTTGTCAATGCCAAGCCCAAGTTCAAGGAAAAGAAGATGAAACAGTTCATCACGCAGTACGAGAACACGGATGGTGACCTGAACTTGGATTCGCTCTACAATGCCGTCACTGGAACAAACATCTCAGGAGACCCAATGCTGGAGACCGTAGTTACCACCGAGCAGAGGAGCAGAAGGGCCGTTGAGGACTTCTGCGCCCGCCTGAAGAAGCTCTTTGTGGTTGGCATTATCGCCGTCATGGGCTACGCTGCCCTCAAGGAGGGAAAAGTGGGCGAGGAGATGGTGAAGAAGTGGCAAGACCATATGGAGGATGTGGAGAAGCGGATGAAAGAGGCTGTGGATGACTGCACAGACAACTTTGCCGATCAGGCCAAGATGGACATGGAGGGTGTACTCTTGGAGAACCCCGGCACTGTCAACCAGGAGTTCATCAAAGAGTTGCTGGAGGCCCTCGTTAAGAAATACGACTGGGTCAAGTGGTCCATTAGGGCCTTCAATGACAAGGAGCGCATTTTCTTCTTCAACTGGCTGGCGGGGAAGAAGTACCACGGAAGCGGCGGAGCCAACTGGTTCGACATTTTCACCAAGAACAAGATCAAGGTGGTGGTCTCTTTCTGCATCAACCCCAAACCTATCAACAAGGCGCAGATCCGGGAGGAGATCGAGCGGCAGAAGCTGAAGGGCGACATGATGGCAGTGGCCCGGACCCTGAACAACACCATCCCCGACTGCCTGGTCCACGCCATCAGCACTTACAAAGAGGTGGTGGAGACCAACAACTTCCATGAGGATTGTTTCTACTTTATGAAACACAAAGGAGCCTACCTATGTATCCACCCAGAGTAGGCTTGTGGATGAAACCTCAAGCATAAAGGAGCGAATCAACAAATCATTTCATGAATGTTCCAAAAAATATTCAAAACCGTTCTAATGGATATACTGTCGTAATGTGCTACAAATGTTTCCGGGATGCAACTGTCTTACCTGATTGTTTTTTTTTGCAATATATTTTTCAATGTTGGTGACACAGCAACAGGTGTATGGAGTCCACAGAACCTCTTGACCCATTGCTTAGCATGAAGTAGTTTAGCATTAGAGTGCTGCTGTTTTCAGACGTTCCCCAACATCTGCCTCATCTAAAACACAAATACAAAAAATCTATACGAAAGACTTTCAAATCTCTCTGATCGGTCTGGAAACATAAAGAATTATCTATAACAATGTCCATCCATTATAAACTGTCTCCAATCAGTTCTTTGAGAAAACATTAAAGAAAAAAATGAAAAATAAAAGACTTCAAGTGTATGAAAATCAGATTTAAAAAAATGTTGTAGCTATTTGAGGAAACTTCATAATATACATATATGTATATATGTATACATATATATATATATATATATATATATATATATATATATATATATATATATATATATATATATATATATATATATATATATATATATATATATGTATGTATACATATATATATATATTAAATGGCTGGGATGGGGTATGAAATCGGGTATGGAAAATTAATGAATGAATGAGTTATTTCTATTTGTAATAAACAAAAAACATGGATGATCTTTGCCACTGGTAATTATTACACGTTTCAAATGATAAAAAATGACAAGCATTGTTCCTCTGATCTTACGTCCACACAAAACAGAATCTCCCTGGATCAATGTCAGCATAATAATAAACGTGTCATCGTGTAATAAATGGGTGGAGGCTGATCTGTAATAACATTCTTACAACCTTTCATTGCCCCAACCTCCACCCCCCCTCCATCGCCGCCCAACTATACTAGTTTTCTTTGCGCGCCCCTGTGCCTGGGTGTGTCTCCAGGCGGAAACACGCGATCCACATGACCAATAGGAAGGCAAACACGTTGTGAGAGCTGTGCACTTTCTTCCGCAAACTTTTTTTGTTGTTGTTGGGGTGGTTGTTGTTGTAAAAGGTGAGTCTGTTTATGATCAAAAGGATGTTGATATCGATGTGCGGCTGCAACTGTTATGGTTAGACAGTTAGCCTACTGGTTGCCTTTGTTGGAGACGATCGATTAAATGACAACATCAACTTAGCTCTGCACTCTGGTTATTACGTAAACGCCCTTTTCGTTTTCTTTTTTTACGTTCCGACGCAGCGTTTTGTCGCCAAAAAGAAAGAGAAAACCAGGGGGGGAAACAAACAATACCGTAACACAGCTGAATGAAATTAACTCCGATGTGGAATCTTTCCCTATTGAGCTCACTTTGATCGTAAAGTTTAGACTTTTGTCAGGGCGTTGGTTGCCAGGTCTGCCGCCGCCTTTTCCAGGAAGTGTCAACCTTCGGCTCGGGGAATGAAAGAAAGAAAGAAGGAGGAGGGGGGGGGCACACGGTATTAAACGTCGTTGGCGACTAATCTGTGGCGTTGACACGCGGTGTTTGTTTTCCTCTCGCGGTCCTCCAGCTGTAAAACGATACAATTATAGGCGGCGTACGCGAGGAAGTGATCGATAGGTTTTCCATTACTGGAGTGCAGCGGCGAGTTTCTGCTGTCCGCGGTCGCAGCTGAGTGGTCAGGCCGTCCGTCCGTCCGTCCGTCAGTCAGCCAGCCAGTCCGTCAGTCAGTCAGTCAGCCAGTCAGTCAGCCAGCCGCTGTCCGAGCTGAGGGAAGAGGCTCTGTTGGTCCTCCACGGCCGCTTCTGTCTTTCTGTTTGTGTGACCGTGTCATGTTAATTTTTTTTAATGAATTTTCTTCCTTTTTTTTTTGACAAAATGCTGTCTGTGTGAAACTTGCCACCCGGATATAAATAGTCATGGACAAAAAGTGAAACCATTACTGTGTAATTTGAATCTGCAGCTGCAAGCTAGAGTACTTCGTTCTTCGGGATTACATTATGAAATTACCGTTGGTCAGATGCCTTAGTGGCAAAAATAAATAAATAATAATAATCTTATTGTAAGAAGTGGCGTCGTTTTTAAGCCCATGCCAGACTTTATGCGCATCTTCAGCTGTTTATGCGCGAGACTTGCGTTTGAGCGTGCACTCAGTGAATCTCCACCCCGAAACCCTCTGATGGTGGAGAACCCCTGAGGAAAACAGGGTTCACAGGTTGCCGGTTTCTCTCTCAGGTGTTACAAAGGGAAATTGCACAGTTTATGTTTTGTATCACAGCGTCAAGAATAAGTTTCAGCCAGGCTCCTCATTCCTTCCTTCCTTTTCTTGTTCTCACCTTGTTCTGTTCTCCTCTGTTCTTGTTCTGTTGCTTTACATTTCTACATTTCATCTGAACTCTTCATATTCAAATTCATTGGGCAGGTATCTTCTCTCAGAATTGTGTTGTGTCGTGGTGGAATTCAATTTCAGCCCTGACGCCAGTTTTGTCTGTGGACTCCTGCAGAGGGTCCCAACCTTTGCAGAGAGAGAGAGAGAGAGAGAGAGAGAGAGAGAGAGAGAGAGAGAGAGAGAGAGAGAGAGAGAGAGACGCTGCAGGCTGATAAATGGAGCTGCAATCTCCTGCAGTCTGTGTAGATAAAGCCAAACACAGCAGAGCTCTGCAGGAAGACAAATGAGCTGACAGATTAGTTGCCGTTGTCTCGTTGCCATGGTAACTCACCAGGTTCCACTGGAAAAGAAAAAAGAAAAAGAAAAGGCAGCCTTGCCCCGCAAGTTTGCCCTGCCTCACTTAATCACTCCCTCACGCCTGCTGCTTCAATATTGACCGTCTCCTGCAGCCACGTTTTGAAAAACTTATGATGTGACTGCAGGCCGACGGCGTGCACTCAACGGGCACATTTGGTCTGTCTTTTTTCTTTTCTCCCACCTGAAATAACCGAATTAGAATTTCAACTCTGTAGCAGAACTTGTCTGAACATGCCCTGCAAACCTTCAACAAGTTACTTTTTTCCACACGTTTTTTTCTTTCACTCTCTGCATTCTTGGCCAAGCAGCTTGTGTTCATGTTACCATTTTCCAAATCCAGACTTTTTTTTTTTTTGGCTTCCGAAGCAAAAGAGTCGGAAAAATGAAGTATCTTCTGATCTTCCACTTGTCCACAACCTTCAAAGAACGCATGCGCTTTCTGTCTGACGTGCCGTTACTGTACACTTGTGACAAGACGCTTCCTTTATTTCTTTGACGCAAAACATTTTTAAGGGCTTATAAAGGTCAGAACAACAGTGGTCGAGACATCGTGTAGGTGATGCTGGTTATTGGGCGTCGGGTGGCTGTTCTCGGCGGTTTTTCCTCATCATATTTCAGTGTTCTTCAAAGATCTTTATTGCAACGAGCAATTCTCCAGTAAGATTGGGGGCAGGACGTGGGGAAGAAAAAAAACCCAGCTCGGCCAATTGCAGCGCTCTAACAGCTGAACTCCCATTGCATTGTTGAGTCATTGCTCACTGGGCGTGACCGGCAGTCGTCACTGAAACTCACTCGGCTTTTTCTCCTTTTTCCTTATCAGTGTTTTGCCATATCGGCGAGCAGGCCAGAGTCCAGCGCTGAAACACACAAGTAAGTACAGCAAACAAGAATTTCTTCTTCTCAGTACACCTAAAAAGACAGACGTTTGCAGAGTTTTTGTACAATGGTTGAAGAAGAGATTTCTCCTGCTCAAAAGACAAAACTTTTAGTAGTTCTGACACTGTTGCTGTTTTTCTTATCGTTGGTATCAGCCTGAGAGACGTCAGCGAAAGATGGCCAACCAACTGCAGCAGCTGGTGGCGGATAAGAAGGACATGGTGGAGACCGTGATGGAGGTGTTTGAGCAGGGAGCTGAAGTGGTGGCCAGCATCGCCGGCGACCTCTTCCCAGTCTTCGCCATCGCCGCACCGATCGTCAAGCTGGCACTGGACAACGTGGAGAGCAAGGAGGCGGCGTTCATGAAGGAGCAGTTCCAGAAGGTGCGGGACCGCCTGGAGGTGATCTCAGAGGAGATCCAGAGGATCAACGATGAGATCAAGAAGAGCGGCTTGGACGCCCTCTACTTCCCCCTGGAGGAGAACATCACCAACCAGTTCAGGAAGTACATGGACATCCTCAACGCCAAGCCCAAGTTCCGGGAGGTCAAGAAGAAGCTCTTCCTGGACCATTTCGCCAAAACCGGCGGTGACAAGAACCTGATCTCGCTGTACAACGCCGTCACGGGGGACAACTTCTCGGGGGAGTCGGTGCTGGAGATCACCCTCAACTACGAGGAGAAAAGCCGGCGGCCAATGGAGGACTTCTGCGCCCGGCTGAAGAAGCTCTTCTGCGTCGGGCTCATCGCGCTGCTGGGCCACGCCGCTCTGAAGGGCTACGACGAGGAGGACGAGCTCCTGAAGGATTGGGGCGAGCGGATGAAGGTGGTCCAGGAGAAGATGAACGCCGTCATCCAGGAGTGCGTCGACGGCTTCCCCAAGCAAGCCCAGCTGGACTGCCATCGAATTGTGCGAGACAACTCGCACGTGACCCACCAGGAGATGGCGGAAGCGCTCGTGGAGAAGCTGGGGAAGAAGTACGACTGGGTGCGCTGGTCCGTGCGCATCTTCAGGTCCCCGTCGGGCCTGTTTGCCAGCAAGAAGGAGTTCCACTGCCCGACCGGGAAGAGCCGCTTCTCGGTCACGTCGTCCGATGAGAAACTCAACGTGTGGGTGTCGTACAGCTCCTCGCCGGAGCCCGTGGACAGGGCTCGCATCCAACAGCTCATGCTGGACCAGAAGAAACTCAGCGTGGTGGGCGTGGCCGAGCTGCTCTTTGAGCAGCTGCCCGGCGAGTGCGTGGTCCACACGGTCAAAGCCAGCAAAGACCTAGTGTGCTTCTGCAGCTTCGCCGGGGAGCTCCACTATTGGGAGGAGCACAAGAACCTCTACGTCTGCGTTCACTCTGCTTGAAGCTGATGACACTGTTGAGTAAAAACCACCAGGTGCACAATTAACGTAGATGATTCAGGTCTGTTGCTGACCCTGCCTTCCTCACTCCCTCAGTTTTTGTGCCTTCACTCCCTCCCTTTTTTCTCCCAAGAATCAAGTCACTTGTGTTTACATGGGTTAATAGGACAAAATTTAGAATCTCATCAGGGATTTTTTTTTCCTCCAATCTTTACAGAACCTATCCTATTTCTAAACTGGTGTTTTTTGGATTGGGACCACTGCCGCTGTTGCACAGACCTTCAGCCAAATAAACGAGGCCAAGAATAAAAGAGGGTGTTTTGTTGCTGAGTTCTGCTGCTAAAACACTGCAACAACATTCTTAAAGATTCTGGGATAAGGGTTGGGATTTGTTTAAGAAAAAAAAGTGTCATTTTGACACTTTCCAAAGTGCCTCGAGGGTTGCTCAATTTCTAATCTGTCCAACGAAGATTACGTAAAGCCAGGAGTGATAAACTGCAACAGCACCTTTGTTGACGACAAACATACCCAGACAAAATGTCTCCGCACATTACACAAGAAAAAAAAAAAAAAAAAAAACTTCACTTGCTGCCTTAAAAATCCTTCAGTAAACAGCTGTATTAACACTCCCAGTTTGGGTCATTATTTACGTGCACATGTCTCACATACCTGCCACACTGTTGCGTCTTAACTGTGCGGTAGGTTTTGCCTCCTCAAAACATCAGCTTTTTTTTCACTTTGTTCTATATTGAAAAGAATTGCTTAAAAAAACAGGCAATTGAAATTTACATATTAGGCATCTTTGCTGGAGGATTTGGTGATAATGTTTTATGCAAGTTTTTGATCGGAATATGTTCTGCATAGACTTTTTTTTTTATCACTTTGTAAACCATTTTGAAAAACCACTGACCTTTTTCTATTCTGTGTCATTGCACATTCATCTAGTGTGTTTATATGTCAGTGCAATTTCACTCTCTAACCAAATATGTCATGTATGCTGTAAATTTGTGTTTTACTTCTGTTCTGTAGTATTTGTCTAATCAAAAATATTTGGGGAGGGTTTCAGTGTCTCCGATTTATTATTACGTTGGTCATCTGAAGTATTTGATGTCATAAATCTTCTCAATAAACTCTAACAAACCATGTGGCCACGTGTTTGTATCTTTGGTATCTTTGTGTGTGTGTGTGTGTGTGTGTGTATTTATTTATTAAAGTTAAAAAATTTTGAGCAGCAATAATTGGAATTTTTATTTTTATTTCAAGTAAATAAAATGATTTGACAAATCTGAATCAAAGTTGTCACTCAGCAGCTGTGTAGACAGAGCAAAGGGAGGATGCAGAATTTGGAAACGCCCTCTGAGCTCCATAATTATGTGGTTGTGGCTTTTCTATCTTGGGCTGCCGGAGACGTGCAGCACTGACGGGCCAAGTGTGTCAGCAGACATGGACAAGTGCAGAAAACAAGTACTGTGGGTCAGAAACTCCCCATCTGTCTCGCTGTTTGTTTTTGTTTTTTCATGAAGATTACTGGCTGAGGAAATACCATTGAAATGTCGAGACATTAACATGGCACCAAATCAAAAATCAAGAAAGGATTGGAAAATTTTATAATTTTAAGTTTTGTTTTTTGTTTTAGCTTTGTTTGTTTTTTTGCCCGGGGGTGGGGTCGGGGGGGGCATCATTTTAAAACATGACCAAGCACACTGACAACAGCAAATGATGAAGAGAAAGCTTGAGGCCTGTTATGACTTCTCTTTGTCAAGCTACATCAGCGGACTCAAAATACTAGCAGTAGTGACTTGACTAATAGCATCATATGTAAATGATACAGTATACATAATAATAGGGAATGAGGACTGACAGCAAACTAGTCTGAAAATCATCAACATTTACCAACATTTTTGTTCCAGATGAAGACTTTCATGAGACGAGTCCGGTTTAAACCTTGCAGTCACTGACTTTTGGCCAGCGACGCAGCAAATGTGCCTCTTTCACTTTCAAAATGCCAAGGTTAACTGGTGCCATGCGACGCTCGCAAGTCGATATTTTTTTCTTTGGCACTTTGTGCAGGATAACCAAATTTTCACCTCAAGATATTTGTGAAATTATGAGTTCTTCAAATTTATTTTATATTACAAATGTAATGGATGAACGATAAATGCGCAACACTGAGATTCCAATTTGGGAAGAAAAAAAAAAAGCCTAACATAATTCTAGCATTAAGACAAGAGCAAATGATAGTAATTCTAAGTAGATATATGGTAGAACATGCCTTAAATGAGAATATTTTGTACATAAAAGTGAAAATCAGGCTCGTAATGTCAACGAGCGAACGAGCCCTGCTGGCCTCCGAGAGGCCAGCTGTCATCGCTCCCTGCCTGAAGGTGGGCTAAAGGGGGCAGCTGATGACAACCTGTTAAATGGGGAAAGCGATGCTTCAAATCACACGTGGAATTACTCTTTCACGGTTACGATTCGGCTAAACAGCCCTGCATTGAATCCGGCCCATCAGATGACCTCAGGAACGCAGAAAACATCACGAGGCAGCGAAAAAGATTCGCCCGTCCTGCAGGAAGACATTGTGTTGCCGGACAGAGGCCGTCATGTAGATTCAGTCTTAGTGGGAAAACAAGGCATTTCGCCAACATTTCAAGGCAATCTTGAAGGTTGGAGGGAAAGTGGGCGGGGCTAACTTCATACAAAGGTACTTCTAGAAGGGCGCCTGTTCCTTTCAAAGGGAGTTTTAAAGTGGCTAAATGGTCCGTACACTGTGTCTGTCACGTGATGAAGCGCTGTTTTAATATTTATTTTCGTCCAGCTTCTAAGTAAATAAAGTAAGAGTCTTACCTGTAACTAAAGTTTGCTGCACTGCCCCCATGTGGTCAAGTCAGGTACACTTTTTTTCCTTAAGAAATTGATTTTAAAAAAAAAATCGAACTTTAGAACGTTGAGCTTGGAAAACCACCCGCGCTGTTTGGTTGCTACTCCCTCGTCCCACTCCTCACCCTTCTGGCTCCCACCCTCCACACAAACATCCTGGCAAGACCCAACAAGCTCGCGTGGCACCACTGTTTGAGCATGTGTCAAAGTAAAAATTCCCGCTATGGTGTTGGAGGTCTGGAGTGACTGACACCATTGCTAAATTCTAACCCAAGAGGTGATTCACACGTCTCAGACACGTCCTTGAAAGAGCAGGCACGCTGTGTGTCTGTGTCGCAATACAATAACAAAAAACAACGGCAAGAAGAACAACCTATGTGCGGCCTTCTCAACCTGCTCGCTCTTCAAAATAAACCTGGAACTGCTTTCTGCCAGAAGGAAAACTGTGTTTGGTCTGTGCAGAATGAATTCAAGATGAATCAACAAGATTATTTGGGGGCTTCTACAGTTTTTCCACAAAAACCAAAGACTTTCTATAGATCTCATGTGATCTTTTGAGCCCCCTGGTGGTGGGTTTCTGTATGGTTCACAACAGTCGATAGTAAATTTTAACTAGCAAAATAATACATATATATAAATGAAACATTATATACTATATTGATTACACTGAAATTAGTTTGATACATGATGAAGAGAGGGCAGGTGTGAGTCAAACATAGTTTGTCTTTGTCATTCTTGAATTCATTTCTTCCCATTCATTTTACCCTTCTCCACTAAGAATGAGATAAAATAAAATAAAATAAAATAAAATAAAATAAAATAAAAATCAGATTAATTCAATACATTAAACTTTTGGGTGTTTTCAGTCCAAATGTTTCTGTTCTTTATTCAATCAAGTCATTTCAGGACTAAACTTACTAAGTGATACAAAAAAAAATATTTGAATCATTAAATGTTTGTGTCTTTGTGATTAAAGGCAAAGTTACTTTAAAGAATAACTTTTGAAGAAATCAGTAACAAGCTTGTGTTGTGTTTGGCTGGACTTGTTTCTAAACATCAGGATCAATATCTTTGACCAGCAGTGGTTCCAGGACATCAACATCTTCTCCAAAATGCTGAAACAGAACAGGGGCTCATGAAGTCACTGCAGCGTTGACTAAATGATCTTATTAATGATACTGCAGGCAGAAATCTGACCACCAGAAGCTGGCAGTCAGTCGTACCTCCGCCGGTTTCTTCAGCAGAGCCGTGATGCTCAGAGCCGTGATGCTCAGAGCGGCGACGGTGATGCCGACACACAGCTGCAGAACAGCCATGATGATCAGCGAGATGTCTGCAGCTGTCAGCAAGTTCTGATACAGACAGAAAGTCGTGTTATTGAAAATACAAATGATGAATTCAAAAGTAATTAATTTTCTTTATTGATAAACTTATCCATGTATTCTGCACATGAGTCTGAGAGTAGGACCCACTTGAGTGAGTGTGTGCTCATATATGCTCATAATAATAATAATAATAATAATAATAATAATAATAATAATAATAATAATAATACATTTATTTTCTGTAGTATTAGCTAATTTAATGATAATTTTGGAAAAGAAAAAAACACATTATGAAACCTATTCTGTGGAAGCATGCTTACTCGAGCTACTGCAGCGAGGTAGTAGCAGCTGTAGTTGCCCTCGAGGCTGTGACACCTCCAGGACATGTTGACGGTGCCCAGGTGGATGGCGTACAGCACAATGCCGACAATGTCGAAGATGGAAACGACTATGTTCACGAACACAGCAAATCCAACCTGAAGAGGGAGGAAGGAGGTGTGGATATGGGAGGTGATGGGGGTTGTGGGGGGGGGCTGTTAGTCCTTTGGCACTCATCAAGTGTCTCACTTCGTCGGGCTGGCGAGGCTTTACTGACCAGACAAAAAACGGGGATCCGGGAGGCAGAAACTGAGAGGATCCCAGCAACAAGAAACTAAGAGAGGACAGCAGAATTTACAATGCTTAGAGAAAAAAAATGCATTCTATCATTTGGCCAGCAGGGACCACTCAAAATGGTTGCAAAAGACTCAATGGCATATGGAATATGGAAAGGAGCCCAAAATACATACCATTACAAACAGGTACATATTTTCTTTTTCCTGTCTAAATCTAGTCTAAAAAAGTCTACTTTGTCCAATTTGGTCTAATTTCAAATTAAAATGGGTATAGCTACAGTTTAGTTGCCAAATACTAAACACCCACCAGGTGGGTGGGCCTAGCGTTAGGGCACATGCTGCTCCAGTCATTGCTCCCTTCGGTACCACCCACACATCCAAATATGGAAACATCAAAATGAACCGGAAGCTCAAGACACCGCCGACGGTGAAAACCAATCTTCCGAATGGGTCTCCTTTGCAAACCGCTAGTTGGCATCACGCTAACTCTGCCTATCTGTTTATCCATTCAATTAGCAACACTCACCAGAGCACCCAGCCAGATTCCAACTCCCACAGAAGCAAGACTGGAAGTTGCGTGGTTGGTGTGCGTGTCTGCCAGTCCGATGTTGAACAGACCCACCATGATCTGCACGGCCTGCGACGGAGTCCACAGGGTTGATTAACATTTCAACAACAAAATTGCAAATGAGCACATTTCTCTCACCCCAAGAGTCAAGATTGTTGTGGTCGACGCCGACTCCTCCAGCAACAAGCGGCACACTGGACTGTTACAGCAAATGGCCTGGAGGATGAGGCGGAAGGGCAGGAACACAACGTCAGTGGCAACAATGATTGACAACTCTCACATCTGCAGTGTTAAAATAGACTGTTAAATGAGGTTAGGGGTGAACTAAACTGTGAAATGTCTAATCACTCTGTTTTCAGCAAGTCTTAGATTTAAAAAAAACAAAACAAAAAAACAACAACAACAAAAGACAATTTATGCATCATCTACACCCCCCACCCACCCACATTAAAAAAAAAACAACATATATGTGTGCACATATATATATATATATGTATACACACACACACACACACACACACACACACACATATATATATATGTATATATATATATATATACACACACACATATTATTGGTTCCTACCTCTGTGTCTTCCATCTCACGGGTCAAAGTTCCAATGCCCATGACAGAAAACCGGATGTTAGCATAGAGCTGAATAAGAGCCAAAATAATCAGGGTCCTATCCATGGATGCCAACAAATGCTGAGAAAAGACAGAATTAAAAAATAATAATAATTATTATAAAAACAATTTTGTTCACACAAAATAATTCCAAAAGCATATCTGACATGAAATAATAATAATAATAATAATATCAGTCCACCTCTGCACCACACACAAGTCAAGATAAAAATTGAAAGTTGCACTTTAATGCTCCTTTCAACTCTCATTCCTTTTTTTAAAAAAAATGTTGTTTTTACCTGGACAAACAGCGCCATTCGCCCACAGCTGTCCTCTCTGCGAAGGACACTGTTCCTGCTGCTGTCACACACCCACACCAGAGGGACATTTTCCAGGTCGATGACGTATAGCACAATGGCCGTGATGGCAAAGAGGGCACCAGCAATGTTCATGAACACAGTGAAGCCCAACTGAGAGAGACAAACACGCGTTCAGTTAAAGCAGGACATATTTACATTTCTCTATCAGTCATCGCTCCACTCACCAGGCAGGATGAAGGGCAGTGGCCAGCCAGGATGGTCATTATTCCAGTCACAATGAACTGCAGGGAAATCATAACGGACAAGTTAGTAGAAGAAAGACGCACTCTCAAAATACACAAAAAGAGTAAAGAGGCGTAGGGCCCAGGCAATACGACAAACAATGAAAAACCGCGAGCAACACTCAAGTGTCCATCTAAAGAAAATCATAATTCATCTCACAGGCAGGTGTCAAGGATCAAAACCAAACACATTTGTTCAGTGTGTAGAAGGACCAACTGATGACCCATCACATGCATGAGTAATATTGGGTGGGTGTAATATTACGACATTACATCTACTCAAACAATGAAGTTCACATGAAATCAGCGCCAATCCAACAAGCTCTCATCCAGAGGGGTTTCTGTATTTCTCAGCAGCCAATCAGCTTGGTTATGACCAAAGCATGCAACTGCTGCATGATGCTCTCTAAACCACAGAAGAATTGGCAAAATCAGCTGTTTTTTATTTGTTTTGTTTTGTTTTGCTCCCGCTAAACACAGAGGGAGGTCATAATTTTAAAGACAGTGAAATTTCAAGTTCAAAATTCAACAATTCTTCCCATTTCAGCATCAGACTCGTCAGTTTAGGTCTGATGGATTTTTTTTTTTTTTTCCTCAGGAAACAATGATGTTTTACCAGAGCACCCAGCCAGTAAGCAGCTCCCAAACTGGTCAAATCCCCAGGACCTGTGCTTGTGCGTCCTGCGCCAAGCCCAATGTTAAAGACACCCACCATGATCTGGATAGTCTGTTCAGAAAGAAAGATCTCACATTAAAACATCCCAGCACTGACAGTGATGAAAAAAATAAAAAAGATTGTTAGTGTTTGGTCTCTCTCACCCCGAGAACTGTGACAGTGCTCCTCTCCATCGGCCCAGCTGAGCTCCTCTCAGCACGGCACCACAGAACCTTCAGGGTTCGATTCAGTGGAGGAAACGCAGACACAACAGTCTCTGCTCTGGTCCTCAGGGAAGCGTCTCGCATCTTTACTCACCTCCAAACACTAGTCGCCTTGCTTTTCGTCAATGATGAAGCATAATTATCCGTACCTTGTTACTTGAGTGCGGAGTTGCTGTGTGTGTGACTGGGTGTGAGAGCTCCAGCGCCTGACTGGTTAAACACAGCCTCCGGTATCAACCAACAACCCTATCAGACCCAGGCATGTGGAGTAGTCACGGTTGTGGTTGTGCCCATTGTTCACGACTTAAAAACCTGCACTGTGTGAAACTCTGAAGACTTCAGTTGCATATTTCTGCTGTTATTTTCTCACCTGGACAATGTTTTCAAACAACAATCAGCATGTGGTCAATAAGCCCCAGTGATGATAAAACATATACGGCTTCTTTTGCTTGTTCCACTTTTTGTGTTATTATTACTAATGCCAAAAATATATGTGGCAGGGGAAGTATTAGTCCCCACCCCCCCACCCCCTTTCATTTATTTATTTATTTATTTATTTATTTTTCTCCATTAAACTGTGCTCCCTCCCCTTCCGTTTTGTGTTCATTGTTGGCTGTATAAAATCCATGGATGTATTATAAGAACTGGATACCGAACTGGCAAAATGGCGGCGGGTCGATTTTTTTTTTTTCCCAGTGGTCACTCAAGGTACTGCAACAAGAAAATTCCATGGGACCAAGAGGCATTTTCCCCATTGACCGCAACACAAAAATAAACGTCTGCAAAATGGCTGACAGGACACCTCCTACCAAACGCATGGTTCATAATATAACCTTTTTATTGTATATTTCTATTCATAGACTTTTTGTATAGTTTCTAAAGGCTAGAAAATCCCCATAAAAGTCTACATTCTGAGAGTGACGTCACGGCTTTGTACGCGCACGTCCGAAGCGTGTGCGAGCTATGTCCCGGAAGTTATTATTATTCGGGACTGAGCCTTGAAGTGAATGGGACGCCGTATTGGACTCTGGGGGCTTGATAAAATCCCTGCAAGGGTTTAGCACCGCCTCTTTCCGGCAGCTGGTGCGCACTTCCGTCAGTTGGCTGGACGCCACAGGTAGGCACGTGTGGGTTTCCTTCCGGCTGTGTCCCAATCTGCTAGCGCTAATCTCAAACTATGTGCTGCTAGGTTCTGCATCCTCTTACCTTACAGTGGAGGGTCCCAGGGAAATTCTCCTTCCAGATCGATTGCTAGCGGCAGTTAGGGTGATATTTGCCGTTTGTTTCGTCTCTTTTTAACTTTCTCACTGCCACTTGACTGAGCCTGCAACGTTGACTAGACGGTACCTAGCTACCTGCGCTCTGCTACTATTTTTTTTTTATTATTATTAGGAAGTAATTCATTGTTTTCTTTTGTGGACTATTAGTTGTTTTATTCAACTATTTTGCTGCGCTGTTTTGTTGCACTGTTTCACGTGGCTGTTCTTCTCGACTGCTTTAGTCCGCTGTTTTGTTTCGTGTTTTTGTTGTGTTGTTTGGTTAGGATCTAATTTTGTTTTTATTGTATTGTGTTTTATTTCATCTGGGATTTGTGAGGCTCCGCTAGCTGCCGGTCAAACGGTAAGGGAAATGAAAGGATAAACGAACATTTTAGCAGCCCCCAAGCAGGGCATCGTCTCAAGCACCTTATGTTGTCCTGAAGAGGGCGACATTGCGTTTATTTCATGATTATAGTGTTTTACTTATTATTCTAATACCTTTTGCTTTGTGTGAACGACTGGAACTACATTCTCTTGCCTCTGTATAATGAACCTGTGCCCTTAGTTATCAAATCAGGGGGTCATTAGTTTATTTCTCATAATTTTATTTTTATTTTTCCCTGGGTCACTTCCGGGGTGGCGTTGTTGACATTATTAATTCACTGTTTTTTGGGGGGGTAAATTGTACGCACCCCCTCCTTGTGCCTCATGCCACATATTTGTTGCCACAGAGGTCCAGTTTAACAATAGTTTGGATTAACTGAGTGTGTCATGCTGAAGAACCTTCCACTTCCACATCAGCATACTTGATTAAATCATAATTTCATGAATGCAGGCTGAGTTTTTACATCACGTGCAAAAAGACAGAAAAGGAAACGGAGCAGCAAAGGGCATTTTTATAGCAATCACATATATGTAGTTTGTCACAGATGAAAAGAGAGAACAGAAAACTAAGACACCTTTAACATATTCTCAAATGGCAAACACGCCGTTACTGTCACACAATGACGTTCCTCCCTTTTCAAAAAAGCTACATGCATGATAGAATTTCATAACAGAGTCGAAAACAATAATTATCGAGTGCAGAATGTAGCAAAAGTACTTTGGAGTTCAAGTGCAAAAGGTTTGAAGCAGATGGTCATCTATAAGTGGTATTAAAGCAGAGGAGTAAAGCCTTGAGTTGTTGTTCAGGCTTCTGGTTCAGCCGCGGCTTCCAGCAGCAGTGGTTTGATCACTTCCGGGTCATCAACGCTCTGAAAAGAGGCGAGAAAAAGAAATAAAAAACAAAAACAAATGGTATTTACACAAGTCAGCCAATCGTGGAGGATTCTGAACGTTTGAGAACTTTTGTGCCGCTTTCATGACTCATCCGCTGTGTGAAAGGTCTTTAAAATGAGAAGGTGAGGCACAGTTTGGCTACGCAAAGACAAAATCTTTTGTGGGCTCAAGACCAATTTTTTTTTTTGTTCACCTCGTCTCCGGTGTTGGCACCGCCACACAGCGTCTTTATTCCCATGACGGCTGAGCTCAAGGCGACACAGAGCTCCAGGGTGGACAGGATGATCAGCAGGATGTTGATGCCTCTCTGCATCCCCTGGTGTGACACACGTTTTATACACTCAATCAACCTTTCCCACCTCAATTGCATTCCACAAGCTGCAATAACCATGTTTCCATTGGCCAATATCATTATTTTACATATTATTCACTTTCATACCCATAAAAATCTATCATTATTTTTAAAAGCAATCCATGAGCAGGACATTAGTTCTGATAAGACTTTTCATTGAGTTCACCGGGTCCCAACAAACTATGCCTCGCTTTCTTTTTTTTTAAGCATTGTTCACTGTATGTGGAGTAAATCCCAGTAGGTGGGGCCACTGAATGGAGCGTCAACTACACAACTGAAGCAGTGACAGCAATCTGTTGGCCTGTCAATCTTAACTTGGTTGGTATCAAATTTGAACTTCATCCCTTGTTGTTGTACTTGATGTATCTGTGGCACTTACTTCAATCATCGCTGTACCCTCTTCACATTTCTCCAACATTTCTCCGACTGGAAGCTGCCGGCGCTGGTCATACCATTCCTCCCGACATATCCACCACACATATATATTTGATATGTTGATACTGTAAAGCACAATGGCGGCAATGGCAAATCCAACTCCAGTGATGTTCAGAACCACGTTAAGAATGACCTGAAGAGAAAATAAACAAGAAACGGTGTTTAAGTTTGCTTGAACTCCAAACCAGTATCCTCCTTTGTCCTTGAAATACTTGACATGTAACACGTTAAGGATAACCTCAAAGACGACAAGTGTTGGAGCCAAAATAGTTATTTTCTTTCCTTATTTCTGATTTATTGGTACTGTGGCTTAATGTGTTAATTATGGACACAAAAGTAATTGTTTTATTTATTTAGTATTTTCTTAGTATTGGTTGCGCTAAGGACCACGCCCCCACATCACCATAGGCAGGTGACTGCAGCACCTGCACTATATTAGGGTGGTTAACGGGGCCGGCAGGTCTCTTGAGTTGAATGCAGCCAAACAGTTTTAGACCGCTTTTCAAGCACTCTTTGGATTTCTCATTTTTTGACGATTGTTGGATTACTTTGTCGATCTGTGAGTTTGCAAACAACCTGTGCCGCATTGTCCGCTGTCGCGGTAAGACCGTTTTTGTTTTTTGTTTTTGGATTTCAAATAAACAATCTGAACAGTGGATCGCCGCATCCTCCAGAATTTTTGTTTATCACAAGCACGCTTGGGCGCGTCGAACTGAAACTCAACAATTCACCAAGAGCAAAGCCCGACATTTCACAGGGAAATAGTCGCGCTTTTATTGTCTAAAACTGGCGCATGACGATCGTTCGAACGCTGTTGTGCAAACAAATGGAACGCACGCAGCGTCAATGAACATTAATCTGTCACGCCCACTCAATGAAGCGTCATTCATTGGGAATGTCGCACTTGCACATCCGAAGGATTGAAGTCTGTAAATGTAACGCCAAAGTTGAATATAAGCAATGGATGAAAACGTCACGTCTAACATTGATCCTGTTGTTCAGCGACAAGATGGTGATGCTGAAAAGCAAAATGTCGCAATGGAAAATGTGACGGGCCCTGTAAAGGAAAAAAGGGTTATCAAACTAACTGCCAAGGGTTGGGAGATGTTTTTATTCAACACCCAAAAAACAAGAAACTTGAAGTGCAAACAGGCAAAAAAAACAATGGAAATAATGAAAGAGCTCATGCAATCAAATGAAAATGCTAATAAAGTAAAAGGCCATTTGCATGAACTGAACAGACTTTGTGACGAAGCAAATGCATGTCAGAATTCACTTGAAGGTTTGCTACCTGACAATGAATATGCTAAACAAGTGCAGTGGCTTAAATATAAGATTGCTGAATTGAGTGCTTTTGGACAGGATGTGCAACTATGGTTGTGTGAAGTCAAACAGTCAAGTATTGGAGATGGACAGCAGATGACTTCATTCACTATGGTGGATAACGACAAGCAACCAGGTGATGTAAACTGTGATGACATTGGACCAGATGACAGCGTTTCTAATGCCCCAAAATCAAAGGCTACGTCATGGTCAGGTTCATCCGGAACATCATCGCATATTCGTATTCGTGCCGAAAGAGCAGCCATCATGGAGAGAGTTGCGGCCTTGGATAAAAAACACGAGCTTGAAGCGCAACAGGAGCTATTGAAGAGGAGACAGGAACAATTGGAGCTGGAAACTGAACTCGCCGCAGCAAATGCAAAAATCAGTGTGTTGGAGTCTATGCAAGCCAGAGACAGCTCCAAAAAATCTCTTCAATCTGATGGAATGAGCTCGTACTACAGAAAGGGCGCTGCTCAAAATCCACACGAGGAAGTTTCCACTGAAAAGGTACAACATCCACAAGTGGTGAGACCAAAAACTAGAGAAACCTCTGTCAAAGGTTATGACCTGCCGCACACAGTGAAACAAAGCATGCAAACTCACGTGAGCGCTCAGCAGCATGACCACAAATCAACCACCATGCAGAGGTTCAACTCTGCACCAAGGCAAGAGCATACCAGCGTTGACAAGTTAGCGGAAATAATGGAAAAGCAAAACAAAATTACAGAAGCTCTGGTAAAGCAGCACAATATGTCATCATTACCTTCACTTTCCATACCAGTTTTCAAAGGCGAACCATTGGACTATCTGTTTTTCATCAGAGCGTTTGAATATGGAATTGAGAAGAGAACGGACAACAGCAGGGACAGACTTCACTTTTTGGAGCAGTTTACAGCCGGCCAGCCACAGGAGCTTGTGCGCAGCTGCCAGTATATGCCAGCAGACAGAGGATATCTAGAGGCAAAAAGACTGCTGAAAAAACATTTTGGAGATGACTACACAATTGCCACAGCTTACTTGGATAAGGCAATCTGTTGGCCATCTATAAAAGTGGAGGATGCTGAATCTTTGAAGAGCTTCTCATTGTTTTTAAACAGCTGCCTCAACGCAATGAACACAGTGGATTATCTGGAGGAACTGGATCATCCAACGAATATGAAAGCCATCATTTCCAAGCTTCCTTATAAATTGAAAGAAAAATGGAGGTTCAAAGCTTGTGACCTGCAAGAGCAGAGTGGAAGAAGAGCCAGGTTTGCAGATTTGGTGAATTTTGTGGATAATCAAGCTAAAGTCTTATCCCACCCAGTATTCGGCAGCTTAAAAGACGTTGCACCAATTTTAAAAGGAAACTTCCAGGTACCACAGCTGCCAAAAGGCAGCATGGTGAGAAGGAGCAAGAGTGGTTTAGTTACCAGCGTGTCCCCATTGACAAGACCAGCAGGGGGCAGTGTTTCCCATGTCCAATCTATTAAAGATAATGGAAAGCCTTGTTTATTTTGCAGTGGCGCTCATACGCTTGATACCTGCTCTCAATTTAACAGGAAAGCTCACAATGAAAAACTGGATTTTTTGAAAAGGAAAGGAGTGTGCTTTGGATGTTTGGAGTCAGGGCACATGAGCAAAGGATGCTCACAAAGGCTGACATGTCAAGTTTGTTCTCTCAAGCACCCTACTGTTTTGCACATCACCAATAAAGGAGGAGCCAAAACTTATAAAGACCAAGAAAAGTCTATCACAAGTGGTCTAGTTGAAGTTGACAAAGAAACTGGATCAAGTGATAACAACACTGGAGAAGTGGAACCGGTCTTAGCTATAGTGCCTGTAAAGGTAAGAAACAAGAAAAACAACAAAACAGTCACCACATATGCCTTTTTAGATCCAGGCAGCACTGATTGTTTTTGCAGCAAGGCACTTCTCCAGCAGCTTCAACTCACTGGAAGGACCACAGATATACTTTTACGAACAATGGTTCAAGTTCAAGTTGTCAAGACAGCATCTGTATGTGATCTAGAGATGTGCAGTGTCGACAGTAACGATTACTTTGATCTTCCGACTACATACATGCAAGATGAAATCCCTGTTAAGAAGGAAAATATTCCCACGCATGAGGATCTGAAGCAATGGCCATATCTAAAGGAGGTAAAACTCAATCCAATCAATTCTGATATCGGCTTGCTTATCGGCAGCAACGTTCCAATGGCACTGGAACCTTGGAAGGTAATTAACAGCAGGCAAAATGGACCTTATGCCATTAAGACAGCCTTAGGATGGACTGTAAATGGTCCCTTTCGAAAAACAAGTGTCTCCAAAAATGGTAAACGGGTTGTCATGGCTCACAGGATCTCTGTTGTCAAGCTGGAGAACTTGATACGACAGCAAATCAAGCAAGACTTCCCGGAGCGTGAGAAAGAAGAGCGTCTTGAAATGTCGCAGGAGGATAAATTGTTCATGGAAAGTGTTTCTGCATCCATCAAAATGGTAGATGGACATTACAGCATTGCTTTGCCATTAAAGAAAAAGGACACACAATTTCCAAACAATCGTTGTGTAGCTGAAACAGTGGACTCTGTCAATGAAGAACGCATCAAAAAACTGGAGGAACAAGTTTACCAGCTCATCAAGTTGACCCCTGCTGATAAAACAACCAGTAGCTCCTCTGCTGTCGTGACACAACAAATCTTCAAGAGGGACACGGATCACACGTCAGAGAGCGAGTGTGACAGTGGGAAGGAAAACCGGAGGCGGTCCAGGATCCCCAGACATCGCAACAGCCTTACGAAGAAGGGGCCTGCCAAGGAGATCAGAAGCAGGAAATCAGACAGTGATCCACAGTGTCGCATCGAGACGAGTTCAGAGGCCACAGTGAGAACCCGGAAAAAAGTAAACATTGCACGCGGCGCGAAAGCAGTCGAGCCAGTGAGAAAGTTCCTGCAAAGAGCCATTGGAGCCTCTGTTGACGTGACAAGTAAACCCAAAGATGAGGCAGAAACCTACAGGACTATCTTGGAAGAGCGTGACCAGGAGAGAGAGCGACGCTGGAAGGCAGAGCAGGCCGTTAGGAAGCTCACAGACGAACTCAAGTGCTGGCAGACCAAGGCCGGCGAAGAAAAAGATCTTCAGAGTTTGGCCCTTCACACCACTGACAGATTGAAAGAACTGTTGCTGAGGGAGCGGTCAGGGCGCTGTGAACTGAAAAATCGTGTTGAGGAGCTGGAGGCGAGGTGTCGATCCCTCACCCACCAGGTGGAGCAAGCCCGCACCAGCAAAGAGCAACACAATGCTGCATTGCACAGGCTGGAGGAAAACATCTCCCAGGGGGAGTCACTCAGGGCGCAACAGCAAGCCGAGGAGGAGAAGCGACAGCGGGAGCTGGGGAACAAAGCAGCAGTTCTGAGGAGAGAGCTGGACATCCAGAGAGCAGCGGTGCGCCAGCAGAAAGACAAACTTCAAAAGCTGCACGAGCTCTTGGTTTCCAGGGAACAGGAGCACAGGAAACAACTGGACTTGCGGCTGCAGCCTGATGGGTCAGATTTCCGCCAAGCAGTTGCCAAAGAAGTTGCATTCATGGAGCAGAAACACGGCCAAAGGGAGTCTGAGCTGCAGGAGAAACTGGCAGAGGGCAAGAAACAGTACGCTGCCCTGGAGGACGAGTTCCGCATGGCGCTCACCATTGAGGCTGCTCGCTTCTCTGAGGTCAAAGACGTTTGTGACCAGATGACCGAGGAGCTTGTGGGTCACAAGGCGGCATTTACTCAGTTCCAGGAGAAGGAGAAGAAATCTGCCTCTCTGGTGCAGCAGCTGACAGCAATGGTCAAAGAACAGAACAGCCGCATCTCTCAGTTGAACAAAGCCAAAAATGACACTGTGACAGATCTGAAGAGCCGCTTCCGTTCCTTGGAAGAAGAATTGCAGCAGGACAGACGTGCGAGTCTGCAGCTGGAGCTGCTGAAGAAAGAGAAGGCACAACTGATGTCTCAGCTCACAGCCCACAAGTCTGTGATAGACGGCCTCAGGGCAGAGAGGAAGATCTGGGGCCAGGAACTCGCTCATCAAGGAGTGTCCTTGGCTCAGGATCGAGGACGTTTGGAAGCCAGGATAGAGGTGTTGGGTGCTGAGCTGGAGAGTCGGAAGAAGCAGAGTGAGAGGGACGGCAATGCCCTCAAAATTAAAGCCAAAATAGTCGATGACCAGACTGAATCCATCCGCAAACTTAAAGAGGCCTTGCAGGAGCGTGACGACCAGCTACGGAGGATGCGTGAAGAGGCAACGCAGGCCCAGAAGAGGTTCCAGCAGCAGCGGGAGGTGGCCCGCGCTCAGCAGGCAGAAGCCAGAGAGCAGTTGGAGCACTTGAGCCTCCACAAGGAGGAGCTCAAACAGCTGCTGGTGGACAAGGATGTCGAGTTGGAAGAGGCCAAAAGAGTTCACGGTGAGACAATCAAGATGTGGCAGGAGAAGACAGACTTCTTGACTCAACTGGAGAGCCAGGTGAAGCGCATGAAGGAGAAGTTTGAAGCCAAGGAACTTGTGTTGCTGGAAGAAAGGAATAAAGCAACCGATGCACAAAGGGCTGCAGTAGCGAAGTTGCACAATACTGGACGACTGTTACAGCAAAAGGAGGTGGCGTCAAGTTCAGTACATGGCAGATGTAGTTTGAAGAAGATGGATAAAAGAATATCTGCCAGAACTGCAACAAAGACAAAAATGGACAAGGAAGACACGAAACTTCAAAAAAGGAGACATCGTTTTAATTGTGGACGAAATGGCACCAAGAGGATCATGGCTTATGGGCCAAGTGACTCAACCCGTGCCTGATTCCAAGGGAGCCGTAAGACAAGTACAAGTTCGGACCAAGACCAGCACTCTTTGCCGGCCTATCACCAAACTCGTGCTTCTTCTGGAGGCATCAGACAGAGACTAACGCATATACATGCCAAACACACACTCACACCCGTCCCCGCACAAATTCACGCACACACACTTCCCTTTCCCACCACACACACCTACAAGCAGCACCTGAAGATTCACTCACACATATGCACACATCTTGGACTCATCAACTGTTGCAGATCTTCAAAAGAGACTGAAAAGTTTGCAATATTGTGAAAAAAAAAGAGAGAAAAAAGAAAAAAAAAGACGATAATATTGTACAAGATGTGAAAGAACTTTGGCTCCTCTGTTTTGTTTTGATAATTGACATTTGTTTCCTGCATGCCAATTAGGGGCCGGAATGTTGGAGCCAAAATAGTTATTTTCTTTCCTTATTTCTGATTTATTGGTACTGTGGCTTAATGTGTTAATTATGGACACAAAAGTAATTGTTTTATTTATTTAGTATTTTCTTAGTATTGGTTGCGCTAAGGACCACGCCCCCACATCACCATAGGCAGGTGACTGCAGCACCTGCACTATATTAGGGTGGTTAACGGGGCCGGCAGGTCTCTTGAGTTGAATGCAGCCAAACAGTTTTAGACCGCTTTTCAAGCACTCTTTGGATTTCTCATTTTTTGACGATTGTTGGATTACTTTGTCGATCTGTGAGTTTGCAAACAACCTGTGCCGCATTGTCCGCTGTCGCGGTAAGACCGTTTTTGTTTTTTGTTTTTGGATTTCAAATAAACAATCTGAACAGTGGATCGCCGCATCCTCCAGAATTTTTGTTTATCACAAGCACGCTTGGGCGCGTCGAACTGAAACTCAACAATTCACCAAGAGCAAAGCCCGACATTTCACAGGGAAATAGTCGCGCTTTTAACAAGAATCTCTGTTTATGAACGTTTCAAGTCCAAGCCAATGTTCTGCTTTGTGTCCTTCCATTAAATGACACATAAATACTGGAGCTGTGCAATTTCACATGTGTGTTTGCATCATTGAGTCACATTTAAGTATATACAAATTCTCTGGAGTTAAATGTGTTAAGAAGTGCGTGGCTGTCTTGACTACTCACCAGACAGAAACTGGGACACTTCTCAGACAAAATGCACATGATACCAAAAAATATGAACTGAAAGACAAAAATATTAACATCTGGTTATATTGCCATTCTTTTTTTTCTTTTTTTTTTTTTTTAAATGATTCAGAAATCTCTCTTGTGCAACCATGTATTTTTGAAAGAAATCATACTCTTAACTTCACAAGATCAAATTGCATGTAAAAAGGAATGTTAAATTAACTTGAAATTAACTTTGTAAAGAGATTTGACTTGAGTAATAGGTCATCATGCCATCCAGTGTCATCTTCCTGCATCTGACACAGTTGCATATTTTCGAATCACAGTTTCATTACTAGTGACTATTGCACTGGAGTGAGCACACTGGAATGACACCAACGCTCACTTGCGGATCAAGTTAAAGTGTATGGGAAAATACTTTAAAAAGCTCTCAAATTATTTAATTGGTTATTGTTATTAGTTAAAAATGTGGAAACAATGAGCTGACTTACAAGCCCTCCAAGCCAAAAGGGAAACCCACTGGACTCATTTCTCCATGAAGGGCCTGAATCACTGCAGATTAAGATGGCTCCGAGGCCAATGTTCAGTAACCCGTCCATGATATGCAGAGTCTGCAGAGAGGAAAGTGTGGACAAGAAATATGTACAGCGGAACTGCAGCAACATCTGTGCAAGTTAGAACTTCATGATATATCGTGTCCTTAGTTTATTTAACACCGTCTCTCACCCCCAGCACTGACTGTGAAGTTCTCTGGACCTTCTTCAGCTGCTGAGAGACAGAGCAGCACACCGGGTTGTAGCAAAGGCCCTTTAATATCTGGCACAGTGGGGGCCAGGGGCTCTTGGGGTCAGAGGTCAGAGTGAACACCGTCACTCCATCAGCATTGCTCACGGTCACAGACATCCTGCGCGCTACTGGAGACAGACAGAGAGAAGAGTAACATGTAAGTAAAGTAGATCTGCTACATTTTAACAGTTTGACGCCACCTTTTCTATGAGATGCATCTGTTATTTTAAGCAAAGCTTCAAACCAACATGAGTTGTACAGACTGAACGTTACATTCACAAGTTCACGGGACGAACTTGGGTCTTTCTTCTTCTTCTTCTTCTTCTTCTTCTGGACCCTCAGTGCAAGAAGGAGCGCTACCGCAGGTCATTCATGCCTGCAGCCATCAGGCTGTACAACTGCACTCAGTAAAATCATCTTCACGCAGGTGCAATAAAACATTTATATGTCAATACTATATGAATAATTTGTAAACTAATCCAACTATATATATATATATAGTTTGATCGCTGCTTGTTCCCTGTTAGCCTATAATTATCTTTATTTTATTTCTTTATTTCTTCTTAATCAATATAATTTAAAATATTTTCTATTGCATTGTTTCTGTAATTATGCACAATTCCCCAATGTAGGATTAATAAAAGCTTCTCCTTCTTCTTCTTCTCATCCTCATTATTACATCATTACGGAACACCATCATTATTAAAACCGTTTGTTTGCCGAATGCCGTAGTGATTATAAAGTTTACCTTAAAACACTGAGGCAACATGTACAAAAGCGTTGCAGTCCAGCCTCTGGCCACCATAGTCCGAAAACTGTCACCCGCGACACCAGTATGTGGATTTGATAGACAAAAGTTGATGATCTTTGATATGTATTCAGCTAACAGTACTGACAACACGTTCAGTGAACGGAGAAGGTGCATTAAAAAAAAAAAAATCAAAAAAAAAAATCAAAAACCACTTCACGGACCACTTAATAGCCGATCCAGACAACAGACAAGACCACAAGGTGCACAGGACAGACCACTGTAGAGCAGTCGCGACCAGTATCTTTAGCGCCCCCTAGTGGTAGAGACCACTGAATTGGCTACAACTGCTGCTGCGTGTTGGAGCTGAAATGTTTACCCAAATCCATTCATACTAGATCGCATACACGGCTCCGCCTCCGCTGGGGGTCTGTGTCCCAGCTGTCTTGGGGGCAGCTGAGGGCAGGATGACGCACCGAGGACGACTTCCTGCTTTGTCACAGGGCTACGCACCACGGAGTCGCGCTTCCGTAAACTCAGGACGACTGACGAGTCAGAGCCGCAAGTTAGCCGAGTGCGCATTTCAGACAGGAGGACTGTGGAAAAACAACCAGAGGCAAAAAAAAAAACAAAAAACAAAAAAAAACCACCGCAAGATTCCCAACAGAGAAACTACCCGAGGCATGCGTCTAGTAAAAACACACGAATTGTTATGAAATGCTGTCCGCCTCCCCGTCTGCTTCACGAACTGAATCAGTTGTGCTCCACGTTCCAGTTTCAGTTTCCGGGGAAAGCAGGATTTAAGTGGCTTGGAACACATTTGTTGAATTGGGGCAAATTAAAGGAAGACAAAAACAAACTTCTCACCTTAATGTTTCTGTGTAGGCCTACGCGAATTCAGTCCTGAAAGCCGTTGCGCAGTCTCCGTTTGGCTCGCTGAGTCAATTCCCAAAAATCCCGCCCCTCGGAGGCCGTCACACATTTAACCGTCTGTGGATCGTCTCGGAAGAGATTGTCCAGGGCGCTGATCACTTTTCCCGACAACATTCACACGCCTCCCTTTATTAAGAGAGTGAACAACAAGCATGTTGATAGAACAATTTTTAAACAGCTGCTCAAAAAAGTGCAAAAAGCAAAGCATCGTGTAGGCGCTTACATGTGCACATGATGGCACCAAAAAGTTTGTAAATGTATTTCCCATAAGAAATACAAAACATTAGAATTCTGAACATTTATGAAGTGGAAATACTCTTACACTGCTGCGTCATGATATGACATATAACATGTATTTTTTTTCTATCATTCATTTTATAAAATAAATATAAACAAATTTAATAATCAGAATTTCAAAATGAATAACAAAATTAATGGTTATGATTTTTGAGACACCCATCCAGCTCATCTAGCTATATATGCATGATGGCGCGACCCTGGTCACAGAGGATTATTCCGAGGCCAGTATTCCGCAAGCCATGAATGACGTGCAGAGTCTACATAAGACAATGTGGAAACATAAATTTGTAAAGTGTAACTGCAACGCCTGCTGTTGAAGTTCATTTTTAAGCCGAATCGTATCATTATTGTATTTAAATCATCTCTCACCACCAGCACTGTAAATGTACTAAATCTAAGCAGTGGCAGAACGCGCCGCTACAGCGAGGCACAGGGGAAAGAGAGAGAGAGAGAGGTCGCTGATCCTTGAGGGGGTGCGGTGCGAGCAGGAGTAGAGGAGAAGCAGGCCAGCCAGATGGTGGGGATGTGGCAGCTGAGAGCGTGGACAAGGTGAGAGCAAGCTGTGGAGCGCATGGTCATATGGAATAAGCTGCGAAAGGCTGAACCCGAATGCTCTGGGCTAAAGTTGGCCACCTCGACGCAGCAGAAGTCGCGTCGAGGAGGCTGTGGATCAGGAGGGAGAAGAGTGGATTGTAGGGTAGGGCTACCTGGACACAAGCTGGACAGTGAGGTGTGATTGTTGAAAGGCCCGAAACCACCTGTGATCCCAGGTTACACTGATGATGTGTTCAGCAGCACCTCAAGGTGTAGCTAAGAATCTGGTTCTCATATACAACGTCCACACTTTGTGGGAAATCATTTTTGGGCTTTTTGGCCAAAATGATTTCCCGTAAAATATGTCACCAAATTGTGATAGTAGAGCTCCCAGGCTTTACAATGAGACCTCACATGTCCATTTCTACTGTATAATTTAGTCATAAGTCCACCTCAACATAGACATCATGATTCGCTGAATTTTATGTTGAAAATTGTTGGGATAAGCACAGCCATCTAGCGGTCAAATTGCGGATTTTTTTTCTTTTTTTTTTAAGGTGGAATCGAAACCCAAGAAGCACCGCGGCGAATGTGGTGCCAACTTCAGCGTCATGGTGGAGTTTGCAGAAAACAATTTTATCTTTTTTTTTATTTTATTTTAAATAACCCACATATAGGTCTGTATATACATATATTTATACATGCTATATATTTTGTTATCTGCATTGTATTCTTATTGTATGATATTTTTTTTCATGTTTGTTTTGACATTTTAAAAGAATGTAGTAAAATATCAACCAGATAATGACCGGTATATGTACTTCAACAAAGAACAAAAAAAACCACCTAGATATTGATTCAAGAGTTTAGGAGGTGTGCCAGGCGTGAACTCAAAATAATGTATTTTCAGCTATCAAACGCAATCAGTTTTGTTTGTTTTTTTCCTTTGCCGACGCCATGCTTGTTTCGGTGCGTTGTCGTATATCAATGACGTTGCATGCACGGCTGCATCATCAATCTGCGTCATCGTTATCCTCAGTTGTTTTTCTAAATTTCAGACATTTAGTGGATAATGAGACATTTTTAGCTTGCAAAAAGTTGCGGAATCGTTACTCGATAAATAATTAAAATACATTACCACTTTTACCACAGTAATCTCGTTACAATACTCAGTAACTCACAAAGTAGTGTAATTACAGTAGTGGATTACTGAATAATAGATTACTCGCCAAAAGTGTTTATTGCTCATGCCTTCTTTCCGTTGGGAAATCTCAGGTAGTGACGCTCAATCCTCAATTGTGATTGCTCCAATGCTGCAACGCAGACAGCGTCCCCCTTTCTCCAAGTGTCATTGAGTAAAACAGGGTTGACTCACTGGACGACAGGTTTCCGATTGATCATATTGGGATGCCCTCATTAGATTTAGTCACACAAGAGAAGCCAATAAAATCAGTCACAATGAGATAGGCACAAGGATTTAATTGACAATAAGAAAATCATCTGTAGAAAATACGCAGCAGTATTATTTTAGTGCAAACAGAAGACTGCACAGATTTTAAGCGACCACAAAAAGAAAGTGCATTTAACAGTATAATTGCTTACATATTTGATAATGAAAAAGCATTTAGAAAATTATACAAAAGTACATTATTGATTGTAGTGGTTATTCTGCGCAGCATTTTAACTTACTAATGAAATTTATGGAGAATGGCAGTAACTTGTTGCTGACGCGTAATGTTCAGGCGGTGTTTGTCTGCGCCTACAGCGGAAGAGCCAGAGCCACAACCACTTCTGCAGCACAAACTGACGACCCTTCAGGCACAATCCATCATCAACAGTGAACGGATGCCTACAACAACACTGTTCAGGCACATGAGGGAAAAGTAACAGTTTAGCAAAGTTTCTCTGATCAGAAAGGTTCTGATGTACCTCCTCATTTCTTTCTACTACGTAAAAAATGCATGCATATATGGACTGATATATGATATATGATATATGATTTTAACGCAGATCAAAACCATTTCCAGGATAGTGTAAGTGACGAATGGTGTGTTCTATTTACCATAGAAGTCAAAGTTCAAAGCACAATAACATCACATTAGTGTTGACAATTGGTCAATTGTTCTTTGAAAAGGGAATTGGGTGTGTCTGTTGTTGGCAATGTTATCTCACACTAGCATATAACAGCACACGATGAAATTGGTCATGGTAACCAATTTCATAGTTTTCAAAACCCAAAGACAACATGACAATGTGCAACCGTCAGGGGTTCCATAGTTGTTTCAACTTTCCAGCTAAAATCCTGAGGTCAAGGGGAATTTTCAATGGAACGCAGCATTAATCCTGGTTTCTCTGACTTTGGTTTCTTGTCTTCTCAATGTTTTTGAGAGCCTTGATGCCCATCACAGCGCAGCTGATGGTGACACACAGTTCCAGAACTGCTAGAACAATCAGCAAGACCGTGACGCTCCTCATCATCAACTGTTGGGGAGACAAACCGAAAGCTGATGGCTGTAGTTGAGTGCAAATTCTTTAATAGTTCTAATATTAGGCTAAACTCCTTTTACCAATAATCTGTATCTCTACCTCATCACTATGATGCGAAGAGACGTTCATCCTTTCTGTCTTTTGCCTGACTCACTTGTCAGTAAGTGTGCGTTAAATGCACAGTGCCAGAAATCAGATGCATCATTTGGTAGGCAGGGTTAGAGACAACACGCGGAGCCAGGTGCTGGCCTCACCCTCTAAATACTTTAGCAAAGTTAGGTTGTTGTCTTGTTTTGTTTTGTTTTTTAAATAATATTGTGAGAGGCTCAACTAAGTATGGCAAAACAAATAAAGTTTTCTTTAATTAGTTTGTTCTTTGAAAGTTTTTTTTCCTAAGACATTTTTCTGAAGTACATAAAATAATCTAAAATGATCATATCTTCTTTTTAGATAACTTTTTACCAGCTACAAAAAAAGGTTGAGGAGAGACTTGCAAAACAAGCACGTCAATTGTTTTTTTCATGGATTCTTCATTAAGATCTATGAATCACAGGCTTTACCTACCACCACTGGCCAGTTGACCGGGTTGAGTTCATCATACAAAAACAATGGTAGAGCTGGTAGATCAGTTTAGGCCCTAATTATAGTAATCTATGTTATGATTTCTGGGACAAGACTTACCAACAGCCATGCTTTTGCGGCCAAGCATTTAGTGTAGTCTGGATTTTGACGGCCATCTCCATAATAGTCCTCATAACAAATCCAATCCAGGTCTACGATTGACAAGTCAATGCTGTAGAGCACAATGGCTGCGATGGCAAAGAGAACTCCGAAAAGGTTCAGAACCACGTTGAGGATGATCTGAAAAAAGGGCAATTCTGGCATTTTTGTTAACCTGGCTATTGAGACAATGACACTAAATGTTATCAAATCAATAAATCTGAAATGGCACAATAAATATTTATTTGGCATTTTACCAATTTCAAAGTTGTTGTTTTTTTTTTTTTCAATTAAGTTAAAATACACTGTCAAATTGAAAATGTGAAAAAAAAAAAAAAAAAAAAAGCATAGCAAAAGAATATAACTGAACTTACCAGACATGAACTGGGGCATTTCTCAGATAGGATGGCCACAATGCCAAACAAAATAAACTGTTGGGGAAAAAAGTAGCGGGACATGATACTCCAAGGTTACTGATTCTGAAGTCTCAAGTTTATAGATAATAGAGGACTTTAGGGCAGATTTCCAGGGAACAGTGTAAATAGATATGCATCTTCAGGTAAGAATGCTATATGGATAAAAACTATGGCTTACCATCCCTCCAAGCCAAAATGGATATGGAGAGGAGCAAGTAACCAGATTCACTCCAAGGCCGATGTTCAAAAATCCAACCATAATATGCACACTCTGTAGAGAAACAGAATTTAAAAAAAAACAAAAAAAAATCAGTTTTATCTACTGTGGTTGGGGTTTATTGCACGTGTGTCACTAATATTAGCCGTAAACAAACTCTTTTTTTTCACATGGAGGTTGAAATTGGATGGTTAGAGACAAAAGTACCACTCACCCCCAGTATGTATTGAGATCCTCCCTGGAGCTTCCTTAGGGTCTCAGACACAACACAGCACATAGGGTTGCAGCAGAGGCCACAGACGATTTGGCAGAGTGGTGGGTAGGGGCTTTGGGGGTCAGAGGCCACGGTGACCACAGTGACCCCCGCCACTTTGTTTACACTTACTGCCATCTTCTGGAATTTCACAAATACAATGTGGAAAAGATGTAGGGTTGTTGTTGTTGTTGTTGTTGTTGTTGTTGTTGTTGTTGTTTCCCCCGGGATCACACTGTATATAACAGACTGAATATAAAGAGTGCAAACAGTCAGCTCCACGTGTCTTGAAAAAAAATCAACACAAGGTTATCATCCGTGTCTTGACAAAACGGTATTTAGCACAAATTATAAATGACAACGCCGCTTCCGTCCGGAAGATGGAAAACATGACGACGTTCAAATGTTATTTTCTACTTACAGGCCGTTGCGACCATTCGATAAGTGGAAAGATTCCCTAGAATGTGCGAGGATCAAAAAGTCAAGGATACACTGGTATTACTCTTCAAGCTGTATATAAATGAGGGGGGGGAAAGATTCGATCGATTACGCCGAAACTGTACCCCGGAAATGCAGTTTTTACAGTTTTTAGAGATTGTACACAACCGCGCCAACCATGACACGTACCGGTTGAGGGTGTCCGCTCGGTAAAAGTGATTTTTGAAAAGGCGGTTGAAAGAAAGCTTCTTTTCTCTAAAGCATATGACTTTTATTATGACGAGTCTTTGGCGATCCCGGTTTGCCGAGATCTACGTCCCAGACTTGTGTGCCATTGCACACCTCGAGAGCGCGCACAGCTGTAGCTCCACAGCGCGTCGGCAACAGAACCTTATTTCTGCACTTCCTGGCTGGACACAGAACATTTGATACCCACTGCCGACTTGTTTAATGCTACTGCTTGCTTTGTTACGCGACAAATCATATTAGAAAAAAAAATCAAAAGTCACCTTTGGCTGAACAAAACGTCACTGCCTCTGGGTTTAATCAAACACAGTGTGTTAAATGCAGAGTAACTGACAAAGAAACATTATCGTATTCAAAGACGCATTTGATGTCTCCGTTGCCGAAGCTTCGGTGGTGCGCGCTCCCGCGAGGCGCATACAAATCTCTGCTGACTTTTAGGGCTTGGCACGACTTGACTGTCGACCCACCCCGCGAGACACTGGGTACTAATCTGATTGGTTCCAGAGTAAAAGCAAGAATATTTGATATTTATTGTGTGTTTTTATTCGCACGTGTCTAAAAAAGAACGTTCCCCTTTCTTCAGAATTACTCACCTTTTTAACTCGTGGTCTGAGTGGCTACCTAAATGTCCATGCGTTGGTGGAACAATTTTCAACAGACATAAACCCAGCAGCGTGACAAATAGGGGAATTTTAACTCAACACAAAAGCAAACACACGAACTTCACCACCATTTAACGGGTACCTGTGAAAACTGTATTAATAGAAAGTAGAAACGCCACCTAACCCCACAAACACCAGTGGAGGGCAGCAGAACGTCGTTCTTCCGCCCGGTCGCTTCTACCGTAAAGAAACAACGCGGAAATAAAAAAAAAACAAACAAACAAAAAAAAACTGTTTTAGCTTAAAATTGATATTAAATCACAGTGAAAAGGAAATTGCATATAAAGCATTATTAGTCGGGACTAATAAGAATTTAGTGCTTCTTTGTTCCCCTTTTTCTCTTTTAATTTTCGATAAAGGGCGGGTAGTTACTCCGTTCCACTCCAGCACAGTAGGTGGCGGCAATGCACCTATCAAGTTGGTTGCCACCCGCCTAAAACGAAAAAGAAGAAGACGACGAAAACAAAAAGTCAGCTGACTTCTTTCACGGAAGAGTTCATTCGGACAGTTTAGCGAGTGTCGGTTAAACGACCACGGGGTTCCTATATTTTTTGTCGTTAGCAGGCTGCAAAAGTGAGTCATCATGCTACGGCCGAAGGCTCTGACGCAGGTTCTCAGCCAAGCGAACACTAACGGAGTCCAAAGCACACTGTGAGTACGACCAGCTAGCAACATGCTAATGGACTGTCATTTCTGTTTGTTTGTTGTTGTTGGGGTTTTTTTTTTATTTTTTAAATACATATGTAACCATGACGAACACTATGACATGCATCCAATGTAAACAATGTTAATATTATATTTCTTATCAATTGAACGAATGGTGTTGTACGTTCAGAAACGCAAAAAGAACGTACAGTAGTTTTCACAAAGTTGACCGCTTTCGTTGTTGATCTTTCCGTGCGTTCCCAGTTTGATTCATGGGATGTGGACACCTTTTTTGTGTTGTTGTTGTTGTTGCATGAAGCAGCTCAAACATACTGGTCGCATCTAGATTTGTGACCTTTACATTTTTATCTTAAATTCCTCTGTAGCTTGCTGAATAACGAAGGCTCGCTCTTGGCTTACTCTGGCTACGGCGACACTGACGCCCGAGTGACAGCCGCCATCGCCAGCAACATCTGGGCGGCCTACGACAAGAACGGCCACCAGGCCTTCAACGAGGACAAGCTCAAATTCATACTCATGGACTGTATGGTACGACTTGCTGATCTCATTGACTTTTCCTTTGAGTAGTGACTGTTTGCACTCATTGTGTGTCTCTTTGATAACATGTATCTCATTTTCTTTGTCAGGAGGGACGAGTGGCCATCACTCGTGTCGCCAACCTGCTGCTATGCATGTACGCCAAAGAAACCGTCGGCTTTGGAATGCTCAAAGCAAAGGTGAGAGGTTTAGCATTTCACTTCACCTCAGCTGTTGGCTCAACCAGTGGTAGCAGCTCACTATTAAAATAGTAGTGAGCTGCTACCAAAGGCAAAGTCAAAATTTCAAAGTGAGTAGACAATACAGTAAAATGACCCTCCCGGCAACCAAGAAGTTATGCCACACAAAAGATTGCCACAGAGACAAATGTTTTGAACATGTTTCGCACCAAGATACCATAATCCTTTTTATTGTGTGTTCTCACCATTCTCTGTGTTGTGTTGACAGGCAGAAGCCTTGGTGCAGTACCTAGAAGAACCATTAACCCAAGTCGCAGCATCGTAGTGGAGATGTTTTTTGTCACTTCGCGCCTCCTTAAAGAAAAACATGATGTTATTCAATTTGTGTGTGTGTGTGTTTGTTTGTTTGTGTGTTTTGGTGCGCGTGTGCGTGCGTCCTGGGCAAGTCAGAGTATTTATGATTATTGTATCAAAGCGAACACGTATGTGTTTTTATATCTGTTCATACAGAATCAGAACAGTCAACTAGTTCAACCCAACCAGTTACCTGCAGTACATTGTGATGCTAATGCTTCTTGTCTGTCGAACTGTGTCAGGATTTCTTGCTTCACTTTCAGAGTTGTAAAATTAAAACTTTTTGAATAATTTTGTATTATTGTGTCTTATTGCTTCAAGGTGATATCTCACCTAGACACCAGTTGTTTTCAGGATGAAGATAAGGGTTAGCACAAGGTTTCTGTTCCACACAAAACATGAATAGATTTTGCATGTGGATGACAAGATCAAATGGGATTAAGTTGAAACATTCAAAGATAAGACAGCTTTGTGGTTTAAAGGCTTTGTCTTGTACAAAAATCAATAAACTCCTCATGTGATGTGACCAAGGTATGGTTTTCTAGATTTGTTATAGCATGTGCTTCTAAAGTAGTGTTTATCTTGTTCTCACAGGTTACTTACTCAGAGATTGGAAACAGACAAATTACTGTTAAAACAAAAGTAGAGAATTGAAGAGGATTTTGCACAATCGGGTACCTTTTATTTGAATTCTATTGAACTTAGACATGTATTACAAAACTGTGTGACTCTTGTCGATGTGACACTGTCTTTAAAGTTTTTTTCAGGGTACCAAATCTCATGTATTCTCATACTTCCTGTTTTCTACACGCAGCCAATAGGAGGCGCTTGACGGCCCCCTCTGCAGTACATACCGCTCACTCCACCTGTTCAACCTGCCCTGCGCTGACTCCACCTCTATGACACACCATCCCCCTGCCACTCCCTGCTACAAGCCCCGCCCACTGCAGCAGAACAACCTTGATACAGTCTGCATGAGTTGCTCAAACTGGCCAGCTGTGCTCTGAAAGAGAGACAGGGCTCAGTGGGGCAGAAAGCTGGCGGGTGGCACTCGCGTTGTGTCGAATACTTTTATCCTTGCGGCCATTCTCCTTCCTGAAGCGCAAGGAACTGTTGTGGCTGGGCTGGCCGTGCTGTGACTCAGTGTCAGCTTACATCCTGAAATCAGCAGCTCAGAGCTGGAGACGCTGCAGTGAAGTGCGGGTCCACCAACGGTGAATGGAGACAACATGGGGTCAGAGGAGGCCTACAACTTTGTCTTTAAGGGTGAGTACATCATCACTTGTCAGACCTTCGACTGCAGCCCATCAGACTTTAAAAGGTTTTTTTTGTTTTGTTTTGTTTTTTGGTCACGTTCGTGTACCCTTCAAATCACACTTCCTTGTTTGGTATTAGCTCAACAGTGCCCAAACACATGGCGGAGCCAGGTTTGTATATTCATATTTATGTATTTAGATATGCAGCTATTTTACTGGGTTTGAATTAAAGGTGGGTACTGCAGGATATTGCTGCATCCAGGTGAATGCATGTAATCTTAACAATAATGTTTTGTGAAATCATTAGAGCGTCCTTTTTTTCAAGGTGCACTTTGTTTTGTTATTTCAATCTGAGACAGCATCCATTCTTTATATGCTGGCAGTGTATTTGTACTGGACTTGTAACACCCATAATATCATTATTTTATTATTCTCTAAAAGATAAACATAATACAGTCTCAGATGAATTGAAGCCAAAACATTTACAGAGGGCACAGTTCATTAACTCCTCCCACTTAAATAATGCTGAGCAGGATGTGGGCCCGTGTAATTAGCAAAAACAAACTAACAGAAAAGTTAATTATGATTAAGTTTGATTGTTTGTTTTTTTTGACAGATGCTTTCTGTCAAATTAAGCAGTGGTCATACATGTGACATGTATTGTCATTTTAATTATTCAGCATCACATTTCTAATATGATGCTTACCCTTATGTTTAATCCCAAGACATATTGTATTATTAAATTACCCAATTCTATAAATGGGCTGGAAAGTAGAAACCTTAAAACTAAACAATGGGTGACAAAAAGACACCATTCTGTGTGCTACACTGGCTTGAAAGCAAGTTTTCGTTCCACCAAACTATTCACAGGAAACTATGAGCTGCAGCGTGTGTAGGTCTGGCGCCGGCAACACGTGCATGCACAGCAAAGTAAAAACACAACTTTATTTTCACTATAGGTTTTTGACTTTGATGTTACGGGTGAACAAATCAGGAAGGCAGACATATTTGAGGACCTCCACTGCAGACGCCACTGAAACCAGGAGTTCTGTTTGTCTAAGAAGTTACTGAGTGGTGGAAAATGGAAGGGTGGGGGGTTTGGGGGGTGGGGTTGGCAGCACACAATGCCAACTCTGACTGCAAAGTGAGCAATTGCCTAAAACAAGCAACAAAAAATGGAGCAGCTTGTAAAACATTCCTTGACAGACTTTGTGTTAAACAAACTCTTTGTTGAACAAGGACTTTCTGTGAGCAGTCCTGTACAGAGAGAGAGAGAGAGAGAGAGAGAGAGAGAGAGAGCTGGACTTCACAGAACATGTTAAATTTTTAAATCTGTGGTCTCCCGAACAAAGTGACCCTGAAAGTTACTGAGTTGTCAGACGTTCATGATTAAGAGTTTGCGGATGATTAAATCATTGAAAATATCTGCCTCTAAGACTACTGGGCAAACTCCAGTTTCTGTTAAGGATCATGTGACGTGCTTGAAAGCTTCCAAACTGTGGCTGAAGAGAATTTTTGCGGTCGGATAGTTCCAGCTCAGTAGTGGGACAGCTATTGAAGAAAGTTTTGCCCTCTTGATTGAAACAAAAGAAAGATGCCTTTAGGCTTCGCTGAGATTTTGACTGGTGCTTCGTGCTGATAGCCTAGTTGATGCCTCAGGACCTGACAACCTGGAAAGGGAACGACAGGCGAAGGCTTTTCGTGCCGCACCTTTACGTACACAACAAATGAGTCTGGGATATGGCGCCCTCTCAGGTTGAAATATGTAGTGGTAGACAACAAATGATATCTCGCAACCATGATAGTCGGACAGCTGCCATAGTTAAAAGATCACACTTGCCAGATCCTTAATTCTTCATGGCAGTTGCAATGCTAGCATTTCAATTCTGACATCTTGCTTGTCCGTCATGCACACCTCCAAGTGAGAATGTTTCGCTCGGTGCGCCTACCTGCGTGCATCTCATCCTGTTGTGTAAAGAGTGCAGCGCTTGTGTTTTCACAGTGTGGTCATACTTTTCTATCTGTGCCAATCAAGCCAAACCCTTTTTCTCCCGGCTGACTCAGTCGACAACAACTGAAACCCAAATATTAGTCACTGAGGGGGGTGGACTGTGCAGTTTCCAGTCCTGTTTGCCCAGTAGGTAGGCTCCTCAGACCAAGATAAAAGGAAGTGGCTGCTTAACTTGTTCCTCCTGATTTGTAATCACCTTACGCTCAGATTTCCAGGAGACAAAAGTTCACTTGTGAGATGTTTTTCGACCCCCCCCCCCCCCCCCCCCCACCCCCCTATGTAGGTTTCTCGGTCCTTCAGAGAGGTTTGGGATTAACTTATACATCAGTCAACCAGTTATTGTGACGCTATACACATTTACACTTAACCGTGTTTGTCTGACCGTGTGAAAGGTTAGTGCAGGATTTCACCAACCTCCCCAGCACACTGTGCAGAGTAGTGTGTTAATGCATCAGGTCATGAGAATTTCAATAGTCAGTCCATCATTTTGTCAAATGAAACATCCACAGCAATCAGTTCCCGCCGGTCACTCTGTCGGCATCTGCTTGCTCTTCCCCCCAACAAGAAATTCTGTTGAAGTGGCCAAAAAGTCCTCTCGTTCCGCCCAACCTCCTATAACTCAAAACTGGGATCAACCTCCGCAGATCGCTTCGAATAGGAACACAAAACAGCCAGGAAAGGGGTTCACATGTGCTGCCGCAGACCTGCGGCCTTAGTTTTAGTCTATGCTGTGCAGTCTGGACAACTACCACTCTCCCCTTTTCAGCTTTTTCTCAGGTACCTCCAAATGAAAAGCATTTATTGTAAAAAAAAAAAAAACCCCAAAGGCCACTTTAGTGTATATACAACCATATTACAAACACCAAATCTCACCTCTTCTTTATTTTTTTTACATACTGAGCGACCTTGGTTACAAGTGGCCTTCAAGCAATAGCTTTTTTAGGTGAAACTACTTGAGAAAAGTGATAGTGTGCTTCTCATGCAATGCTAAAAGAAGATCATTGGAATGGAATTAAAAAAAAAAAAAAATCTACCCGTTATGAATGGAATTTTTTACACACTGACACCTCACCAAAGTGTAGCGGGATTGCACACAGCCCTCCCAGTATAGAGCATCCCTGTTTCTCTGAGTACCCCATACTGATTTACGCAACATATTCACTGCATTCTGCTTGCTCAAGGTGTGGTGCTGTTTTTGATGCTTCCCCGGTTTTGTAACCAGCCGCAGACTCAAGCCAAGACAGAGGATTCATCACGTATGCAGGAGAGACACACCTAGACTAAAAACAAATATGAAATTGGGCTGTGGTGGATGAGGTGGATATGGCAGGATTTTCCAATTACGGTCTATGATTCCGCTTCATCCAGGGAAACACCGGGGTTTTTGGTTTTGCAACGACATCGCGGATCAATTATCCCCATCACTTTTTTTTTTTTCCCTTCCCCTTTACAGTGGTTCTGATCGGAGAGTCTGGGGTTGGAAAGAGCAACCTGCTGTCCCGCTTCACCAAGAATGAGTTTAACCACGACAGTCGCACCACCATCGGCGTGGAGTTCAGTACTCGGACGGTGGAGCTCAACGGCTTTATCATCAAGGCCCAGATCTGGGACACAGCCGGGCTTGAGCGGTATCGGGCCATCACATCTGCGTAAGGGCCATAATTGTTGCTTTATTTTTGCCAGTTGCAGTGAGGAACAAATGTATAATATTTGGTCACATCTTAAATGTTCTTCAAAGGTTCTCGCTGCCAAATGTCATACCTTCAAATCACCCTGTATTATGCAAAAGTTCACTTTTCCAAAGCACTCCAACACTAGTGTGTCTACAATCTTGTCAAGGAAATTCCCAGAAACAACAACTACAACAAAAACACACAGTTGTGACAATAAGACTTTTATGATGTCACATCTGCCCCCATGTCCCCGCCCAAACATGCAAAAGATCCAACAAAGCATCAATTCTAGTGGGAAGCAGGAAGTAAATGAAGGGCGAGATATGTGGGGGTTTTGTTATTGTTCATGTGAGGCAGCTCCACTCAAAATCCCCGTCACACTGGATTTTAAAGGGATTCCCACTGCCATGTTTAGGACAAAACATTAGGCCTTGAATCAATCCTAATTCTCTGAAGGAGTCTCATCTGTCACAGACCACCTGCCGATAAAGGGAGAGGCTAAAGTTCAATTGTGTTTTTTTGATGGTGTGGTTTTCAGTTAGGAAAGTTGTAACTCGTCAAGGCGGCCCACAGGTGTCTCAACACGAAGTAAACGCTGGACCTTATGACCAGGCACACTGGTTTTGGGACATCCGTGCACAAGCACAGATCTGATCAATAACGTCAATTTTTTTAGTAAGTTTTAAGGAGCGATTCCTGCTATGTGTTCATAATCCACATGGCCGGACACGGTCGTTGCCCACTTCTTGTTATGCAAACAGCGCGCCAGCATCTCCGACAGCACTGTTATCAGCCGATACACAGGCAGAGAAGCGAGGCCTTTTCCTGCGTTACACCTGATCTGGAAATGAGCGCGCTACCGTCTCCGGTCAATTCCCTGCTGGAAGACGACGCCTGCTGAAATTCAATTGGTTTGTGCATGGACCTTTGTTTGAACGGCCAGTCCTCGGTGGGCCTCTGTTCTTTCTGAGGGTGCTTCTGATTCATTCTTATTTTTTAATTAAATGAGAGGGATTAACAGTGTGGAAAGTGGTCGTGAAACAAAAGGACCATGTCAGTTGTATTTTTTGTCCGTGGCAGAATCTGAGGATATGCCACACTGCTGGATTAGCCCTTTTCTCTGACAGCCTGGCTTTTGAGGTAATTACTTGCCGACTTATTCCAGTATGCAAATTCTCACTCCCATGGAATTTCTCATTTGTGCTGTAACAAGCAGCTAAAACCTATTAAAGTGGAATTAATTATGTTACTGGGAGAGGGTAGCAGAAATGTAATTACGGAAGAAATATTGATTGGTTTATGACAGGAGCATCTGCCTGTCTTTATTTATTCTTTTTTTTTTTTAATTGACAGCAGGAGTAACTGCTTGAATTCTCGTTTTAGTTGTTTTCAATCCACAACTTCCACCCAAATCCTTTTTTTTTATCACTATGCTAATTGCCCAGCAAAAGACTGCATGTAAGCTGAGCTGCTGAACATAGTTGAGATATATATGTATATATTTTTTAGAGAAAGTTTCCTTATGGATTTGTTAGAGGTAAACATTTAGGGAAAATCTAATTATTAGGAATCAAACACTCATGACTCATAACGAAAGTGTTATAAAAATCCACCATAATTGATAATTAAAGGCAAATGTATCAAAAATTCTATATTTTTCTTCTCTCATGCTGTTATGTGCACACACACACACACACACACACATTTGCACAATAGCAATGTAAAGTAAATCTCCTCCCACCAGGTATTACAGGGGCGCCGTGGGAGCCTTGCTGGTCTATGACATCACAAAACACCTCACGTATGAGAGCGTGGAGCGCTGGCTGAAGGAGCTGTACGAACATGCCGAGAAGAACATTGTGGTCATGCTGGTGGGCAACAAGACGGATCTGAAGTCAGAGAGATCTGTGCCCACTGAGGAGGCTCGAAGCTTTGCAGGTTAAAAAAAAAATAAAAATTGAATGAGTGACACTTTGAGAAGTTAATAAGTTAGTTATTACCAGGGTTTTTGTGTTTATCATCTTAACCGACAAGTCACAAGCCATGGAGTCCTTTTAAAAGACATACATGTAGACATAATACAACATCATGGGTCTCATCGGGAACACACTCCCACATTTTAAGCTTATTTAGCCCTGGGTTTACAGCCTCCATAAAAATAATGTGTGTTTTCTAGAACTGTTTGAATACACTGACCGGGTGAATTTTCTAGAACAGGGTATTGACATAATGTCCTTGCTGTCTAGAAAAACACCAACTTTTGTTTGTGGAGACCTCAGCTTTGGAGTCCATTAATGTGGAGGCTGCATTCAGCAGCGTCTTGGCAGGTAATTCATTTTATCCTAGACACAGCTTTCAGATCTGTAGGAACACAAGAAGTAGCAAATTCCTCTGGAGTTTGTTTTTTTATTGTATTTTTCTTTGAATTATCTTGAGTTTTTCAGCTCCATCTAATCCCTTGTATTTGTTCCGCACCATGTTCTTTGCCTCAGAGATTCACAGAAAGGTGAGCAACAAGGAAGTGGTCCGGACTCCCATCAGCGCCGTGTCCATAAACAGTGCCAGAGCAGAGGCCACAGAGGAGAGCAAGCCCTGCTGCAGGAACATCTGATCACAATGATCACAAGACAATCAGTTTTAAAACTCCAGGAGGGGCTGCTGGGCCTTCTCCAGCTTTACCTGGATGGTATTTGAGGCCGTCCAGCCACTGGGTGTTATCACTTCCAGTGGTCCGCATGGTGATGCTATAATGTAATGACTGATTTACAGATGTGTACAGGCTACGTGGCAGTACGATGAGTTAAAAAAAGAATGTAGCTGGAGACCAGCATCAATTTTTTTAATGGTCCCCACTGACGTGGGAGCATATTTAACAATGTTTGCAATTCCGTGGTGTATATATAAACCACACACAAAGAGATTTGGACCGATGTACACACAGGATATACAGTACTTTGAATGTAAATGACAGCTTTATGTTTTATGAACATCTTTAGTATGGCTGGTAATAAATATTTTATTGTACGATCTGTGGGTGTCACTGTCAATGTCGAGTGTGTGTGTTTGTGTGTGCATGCGCTCCAGCCAATGGAGTGAGACGAGTGTGATTCCATTCCTGTAGGAAATAAAGAATTTGTCAAGTAACATTGCCTGGTTAAATATTATGTTCATCCTTTAAAACACATAACGAAAAAAAAAACCAACATAAATACGACAGCATAACCGGAAAATTAGTCGTTCCAAAAACTGGCAGTCAGCTTCTTGGTCAGGACCCCTGGCATTGTTGATTCTCGCTCGCCGTTGCAATGAGCTGCTGTTGTAATTCTCCTTGCATTTTCAAAACACTTTGCCATCTCAGGTTTTCCACCCTAACGGGATCACAGACTGAATGACCTCTACAATTATTTATACAAAAAGAACATTTGTGTTGAGTTATTTTTAGATGCACAGCGCCACTATAACAGACCATTTTGGAGGTGGACCGCAATTACTGACCTCTATTTTTTCCCCTGTCTGACATCTGCCACTTGCTCAGTAACTTGTTGTCTTGCTAATCGAGGGGAAAGTGTGATGTATGTGCATGTTGAGTGAGTGCGATAGGCCTTCTGATGGAGCGCTGTGGAGATATGATACAACTGTTTTTCCTTCCTGCTCCAAATCTAATAACAGTGAGGCCAGCTGTCTGCTTTGTGCAAAGTAACTGGTGCTGCACTAAAAACATCAAGTAAAAATAGAAGTTGATAGAGTAACGACTATTAACCAACATCAGTGGAGTGCTCGTGTCAACTCCATTACACGGTTTAGTTTGACAAAGTAGAGTGTAAAACCTGCATGGGTTTTTATATTTATTAATGTGCTCGATCCAGCACAGTGAATGACTTTAGATTCTACATTTTCTCATTCTCCCAAGTGGTCAATTTTGAAATACAATAAAGCTTTAAATATAGGTCCGAAATCAATGACAAGGCCATTGCATTAGGGGTAGACAAACACCAGTCAAACAGTCCTGGGACCCCTCGACCCCTAAAGATGTTTCACTCTTCCACATCAAGTCAATATGAAGCCATGTTAACCAGTTTATGATGAGTGGCCTTTACATATACATTTTTGTTTCCCAAAGCAATGTCCTCAAAAATGTCATCTTTCCTTTTAGATAAATGCTGTACATTTTGATAAGGTGAAAGAATAGGCACATATGCAAACATGTATGGCGTATTACACATGTACTGAACGCAGTCTTTTAGTTTTTCTTTCTTTTCTATCTTTTGTATTTTTTATGTAAACACTAATCTGTTGAAATACTATATTCACAATTTTGCTCTTTATGGTTCAAAGATGCTACTGATATTTTAATGTATGTACGACAAAAAGACAAACTTCCTGACATTTGCTAACTTAATATATTAAAAATGATGTAATCAACTGTAGCAACAGATACCTAAAACATTTGCAAAGGCTTATTCATTCAAGGGAAAACTGTTTCAATTCAACATCTATGGATTTCTCCTAGGTTCATAAATGAGCACTAAGCTAACAATGCTAACACAGCACCTGCTAATCCTGACTAATAATGACACGTCCTACTCTGCCACTTTGGTGACGTCACTGTTCGCCTGCTTTTTGCCTGGAAGTACCTGTTGAGGGCCGGGGTGAGGGGGCAGGGGAGCGGCGTGGAGCTACGTCACGATGAAACGACCGACTGTCGAATCACAAACGACAGCGCGGCTCGCCAATCGCGTCAGCGCTCGTGAGCGCAACCGATCAGCGATCAACCAGTGGAAGCGAGGCGGGGGCGGGACTTGAGCTCTGACGTGACGTCGCAGCCCTGGGCTGGCGATGGCAAGTGACAGAGGCTGAGGAAGAGGAGGCGAAACTTTTTCAGCTACTGCCGCTTGTAAGCCTTTCACGGAATTCTTACAGCTCATTCTGTGTTTTCAGTTTTCACGTCGTTGTGGGAGAGGGAAAAACACCCAAGAAACATCGCCGTCTTTTGGTCCGGCGACTAATTAGGAACGGCGCGGTGTCGTCTCTCGAAGTGTGCGAACAAGGTTCCGCTAGAAGTTTGCTCGACTTTGGAGCAAATACGTCAACAACAACAACCAAAAAAAAAAAGGTCAAAGTTAAACAGGAGAAGCAATGACGCACAGAGAAGACGAGTATGACTACCTTTTTAAAGGTAAGTGAACAAAGAGACGTATTTTTCTTTTTTTTGTTCGCCGCTCTCCTACTCTCCCAACCCCCCGCGAGTGCGAACCACCTGTGTGAACAAGTGTCACCTGATGCCGACATGTAGGTGGACATTCCTCCTCGGGGGACCTAGCTTGAGACAAGAGGCACCTGCTGTGGACGTTGACGCTGGCTTGGGGTCGCTTGGTGTTGAAATTTTACGACACATGGTCATTGTCGCACCTTGCTAGCAACCTGTTTCCTCAGGACTCCCCCACCGCCCCTGTGGTCTGGTCGTTGTTTGAGTGCATCTGCTCTGCGGGAGAATCGTTTCCGATGATGATGATGATGATGATGATGATTACGATGATGATGCAATAATGTCAAAGATGCGGTTTTGGCGTTGAGAATCAATTTCTAGGGGAGAGGTTGTGGTCATTAGTGGAGAGCTTCATTGTTTTGTTTTGTTTTCTGGGGACGATGTAGCAAACACCGTCACTGGAGTGCAGCCACGGATCCTTTGTTGTTGTTGTTGTTGTTGTTTTCTTTGTTTTGTTTTTTTTTCTTTTTGAAAACTTCTCAGTAAGTCGCTAGAGTGGCCAGCTATGAATAAACGGGGACATTTGAGCTTGCATAGGTGCTCTTTCATCTCTTGGTCACGTGTCAGAAGGTGATTGTTTATGGCTGTCACATCCAGTCCTCGCTTTCCTCAGTTGTACTCAGTCTCCATGAGCAAGGGCACAGCAGCGTATTCATGGTCTGTTCAAATATAGAACACTGAACAAGCATGTGTTGTCAAACTGGAAAGACCTGCACGGAGTGAGCAGCCCGTTCTCAGCACATAGAGGAGATGAGATTGGCCCACTCTTGGATTAAACCGTAATCTCAAGTGGCCCAATGTCAAAGTTATCAGTTGTCGCGCAGAGAGACGCCGATAAGACACTGGGCGCCAGTCACTATAAAGCTATCAACATTTTTCTGGTCCCGTCTTTTTTGTCGCTCCAGCCTGCTTTTTGTCCTTTGCTGTTGGACAACATGAGTCAGGTTTCGTGAGCTCCCAGTGAGTCACACAGACCTTTCCCTTCTGAGAGAGATGTCAGCAGTGCCGAGCCTCGTCAGCTGCCAGTGTCCTCCTCAAGTCACACTTCCTTCCTTGAAATGCTTCATACTTCTCTGAACAGAATCCTAAAGAATATTTTTCACAAACTGTTTGTTACATGCTGGAATTAGTTAACAGTTGTCTAGCTCACTTGTCCAACAGAAAAGCGGTGACCTCAGCGCAGTTTTTCAGACATTTTTGGTCTTTCAACTGAGACGACCGCGGAAATGCTGGACCAGTATTGACCCTAGCGTTGCTGCTTTGTAGGTCCAACAGTAGTGGAGACAGATACCGAAAGGAACTCAGCTTTTTTTTTTCACAGCTAACGCAAAACCTTGCCACTTCTGCCAAATTTAGGCTTTCATTCTAGGCCTTTTCAAAGTTCTGTTGATGTATTCAAAGAACTTCTGCTTAATTACTGCCCAGGTCTAAAGCATCTCGTAACAAACGAAAAATATCTACGACGTGAGAATTGTCAGTTATTGCCATCATACATTTTGCAAATGACTCTCAGTTATCTATTTAAGCTAAACAACTTATCAAAATTTAATGAAAGGAGATGTTGTTATGCCACAACACAAGTTCATTCAACCGATGGCGATCGCAAAAGTAAAGGGTTTTCTTTGTTTTCCCAGCAGCCACTATCTGCTTTGGTCAAAATAAAATCCCTAAAATCACACAATCGGATGTCATTTCTGGTCCGACGTGACTCAATGACACAGTCTCACTGTCGAGCAATGAATCAATTGTTCATGCTAGCCTTCTGCTGCACACGCCACTGGGTGCAATTTTTTAATTTTATTTTAGTATTAAGTGGGAGGGGGGGGGGCAAGTCTGTATTGTTTCGAGAGAGCTACAGTTGTTCAAGGGTGTATCAGCCTGGTTTCTGCTGAGGTATTCAAAGACAGCAGAGGGTTAGTGCATGGGCGTGTGACGCTGTTATTATAATACCTATCTGAAGGCACAAGACCAGGAATGGGTTGCATAATTATTTTTTTTTTCCTCCACCCACGACCTTTTGTGTTGTGTGGAATGACGACGACAGGACGTTTTTGTCTTGAGGGAGAGCCACATTATGGGATGGCACCGATGCCAGACGTCTCCCACGTTTCAAGGTTCGACGGTCTTTTTTCTCGACGACTCTTCCTCTTGAATCAACCAGGTGTGCTCCTGTGCCCACGTAGCCTCGCCGAACACTGACAACTGTTGCTTAAGACCATGTACAGACACTCCGTGGTCCGTTTGTTAATGCAATCTTCACGTTCCACAACAGGTTCCTGTTTCCCAACAGCAGGGTGGTGGTGGTGTGCTGGTGCGGTTGGTTCCCTTTGACAGAGTGACTCACTTCATAACTGTGGAAGTGGCCTCCTGGTAGACGTCTGAATAAGTCATGTATAAGCACATTCAAACAGAGGATTACTGCGGAGGAGGAGGAGGAGGAGGAGGAGGAGGAGACACTTAAACATTGCTGGTTTTTTTTAGTTTTTTTTAAAGACGTGCATTTTAGCTGTGAAGTGCTAATTTTGTCTCGGAAGCAAGTGTGTGTCAGTGTGTTGTCTTTATATTTAGATAAGACATGCAAAGTGCTTTTTTCATCAGTGTGTTTGTTATTTTTGCTTTCCTATTTTCGATTGCGTGCGCGACATCTTTTCTTTGTCCAACTTTTAGTGTACAGGAAAACACACATTGACCTAATTTTCCTCTTTCTTGTCCCTAATGCCGCCTCTAAAGAGCATTCACTGGGAGACAGCAGCCTCAAGTGCCCATTCTATCTCAAATTATTCCACGCAGCCTGTGTGTGTTTCTGTAAAAGAGCCGATGGTTCTAATGTTTTCTTTGACCAGCGGGAGTCTCCTGAGTTTCTGCACCACCACAGCTGGCAGCCGCACATTTACATCAATGGTTGAGGCAGAATGTTTAATACCAATGAACAAATGTTCCGCTGCAACCATCATCATGTTCCGGTTAAACAAACTGCTCCACTCAAGGCTCATGATGGGCAAAATAATCAGAGATAATAATAGAATGTTCCAATAACGACTTTTTCTTTTTCTTTTTTTTTTCCTTCTTCACTAATTTGTTTGTAGCTAGAGTGCACCGTCTCACCGTGCTCATTCCTCTTGCTCCTCCCTCTCTAGTGGTGCTGATTGGTGATTCAGGTGTGGGGAAGAGTAACCTGCTGTCCCGCTTCACCCGGAACGAGTTCAACCTGGAGAGCAAGAGCACCATTGGGGTGGAGTTTGCCACACGCAGTATCCAGGTAGAGGGCAAGACGGTGAAGGCTCAGATCTGGGACACGGCTGGCCAGGAGCGGTACCGGGCCATCACTTCTGCGTGAGTGAAGCACTTGTGTCATTCCAGGCTTGGAGTGCGACTCCAAGGATTTAGGAGCACGCAAAGAATTTTAGGGGCACGATGACAGTGTGTCACATGATGTGTTTTTCCACACTAAAGTCTGAAGGCGCTTCAGTTCAGTTGTAATCTTAGGAGGTCCCATCATAAATAAATAGCCATTCTTTTCCAAAGATCTCCGTCTCTGGCGTGTTGGTGAACTCCCCAAAAATGACAAAAGGCTTCTTTTCTTTCGCTTGCTTCACTTTGCAGACATTTGTGATGTTATTCTATCTCCCCTTTTTTTTTTTTTTTTTTGAATGTGTGGATATGCAAACACGGATGAAGTGGTAGAAGAAGAAGAAGAAGAAGAAGAAGAAGAAAGATATGCAAACAAGGCATCTGGTTTTTTGTTGTAGTCTCAGGAGGCTGTAAACAATGGACTAAACATTCTGTTTTGGAGAATTAATCATGCGAGGCTGCGCCACTGCCGTCCATAGGTGGGAAACGACGACCCATAAAAAGCTGTAATATAGCGCCTTTAAAACATTTATGCTACAACAATGTTCAAACAAACTAACCACAGGAGCTTTGCAGTCTTTCTTACATCTGCTTTGTACCTCATTTTTCTATTTGTCAAAACTCTTGTTCCTGCTCTCAAGCGTGTTTGGACTCATAACCAAGAGTCTCCATCCATCAAGTTATTAAAATATTAATTATTCATATTTTAGTATGGGCCTTATTATTTTTAAAACAACTGAGACTTTCAGAAATAGAAAGAATTAAAAAAAAAATAGTCTCTGTCACAAAATGTCACGATTCTGTTACTTTCTGAAAACCTTAATTCTCTGGTGTGTCTGTGTTTTAATGAAGTTGTCCATATGTTATTCCACGCCTCGGAAGGTTTAGTCAGGAGTCAGTGTGACACATCCACAAAAAAGTGTTGAAATCCTCATTTTATTTATCTATTATTTTTTTCAAAATCAAAGATGTTTCTCTAACAATTCATTCATTCATTAATTCATTAATTTCTCTAACAGGTACTACCGCGGAGCCGTCGGCGCTCTCCTGGTGTACGACATCGCGAAACACTTGACGTACGAAAATGCCGAGCGCTGGCTGAAAGAGCTGCAGGACCACGCAGACAGCAACATTGTCATCATGCTGGTGGGCAACAAAAGCGATCTTCGCCACCTGAGGGCAGTGCCCACGGATGAAGCCAGGGCGTTTGCAGGTAGGCACTGCAACAGTGTTCGCATTGTGCGTTTTGTGGCGCTGCCTGAACTTGTGCGATGACTGGCCTGCAAGGGCCTGTGCACTTCGCCCTGTTAATCACCGTCTTCAAGTTCTAATGCAGCCCCAAGAAGTTGTGAAAGAAAATGTTGTGGTTCAAGTCAAAAAGAAATGATACAAAAACAATCGCACACTGACAACATTAGCAATGCTGTATTAAAGATAAATTCCTATTTTTATGCCTTCTCTTGCCACACACACACACACACACACACATTCCAAGTGAGTTAGAACAAGGCAGCAGGAGTCCAAGTCAGTCGTGAATTATTGCAACGTCATTGTGGAATTCTGCAGGTAGTCAAGATCCTGGAGGTGATTGGCTAGAGATGTTCAGCTGTCAAATGAAAACGCAGTTTATGAACAGTATTCCTCAACAATGCGCTACCTGGGGCATTAACATGTTGATGTCGTCGTGTGTGTGTTCCAGAGTTGCATGGCTTGTCTTTCTTGGAGACGTCAGCATTAGACTCATCTAATGTGGAACAGGCTTTCCACACCATCCTCAAAGGTGAGTGAGTCTGCATGTTCTTGCACCACTGTTGCAGCCTGTGTATCCCACTGTATGGATCCCTAAAGACTGTCTACCCATCTGACCCAGACGTTCTCCTCCACATACTTTGAAGTTCCACGTGTAACTGCAAAATAGTTACACGTGGTACCACTAGATGGCAGCACAATCCGCTTTATGTCTGTTGTTTTGGCCGATCAGGAATGCGCAAAAAAATTAACGACAAAAAACAAAAAAAAACAAAAATGGGTAACTGGACCACTAAAAGGCCACTGAGTCAGACAGCACCAGTGGAAAATGCCCTCAAGGTGTTATATACCTAGAAAACATCAGGACTGCTCTTTAATCTGTGGTCACAAACCCACTTGATGCTGCGCCCCATCTCTCAAAATAAGCAGTCTCTCCCCCCCACACCCCCCTGTTGTGCGATAGCCGTGCCAACAAGCTATGCAGGAGTTTTGGTAACATGGAGACAAAAACAGTAATTGCTGTGAGTCCAACCCTGGAGTGCTTAAAGGGACCGTCCAGCAGCGGTGGTGCCTGCACTTGAAATGCTCCAGAGGCTTTGCAAGTATGCACCGCTCGCTCCTGCTGCACGTTGGCCTCTCCGGAGGGCTCGGCTCGATCCGTTTGGACCGTTCAGCCCGAGACCACATCTATATCTGCAATTTGTAAATCCTGGGGAGAGAGGAAAAAAAAAACAACAAGCTACAAACAGCAGGCCCCATTGAACTAATGTGCCTAATTGGCTCATTAAAGGAGAAGAAGTGAAATTAGCGTTGCGTTAGCGTGCCACTAGGAAGTGAGCTGAAAACCCAGCGGAGCGCAGAGTATGTCAGGCGTAGATATCGGCAGCAGACAGACCGGAGGTTAAAGAGGGTTATCCTGATGGATTATTCCGTGGACGGGCTTAGCAGTGGCGCTGCGCAGGGGTCTGGAGGGATGGGGTTCAGTGTGGCCACCTGACACTTCGGGCTGAAAGGTCCGACTCATCATAGCCAATTTTTTTATATATTTTTTTTTTGGTCTTTACTTTTCCTCTTGCAGCAGTCCTGTGGAATTAGTTAAAAATAAAAAGGAGACAGCAAAGACAAAACCTTTAATTAAAAGCCGGCTCTTTATCCAGCTCGACACTGTGAATTAGCATCCTGCTAAAACTGCTGCTGCGTCAGACTGGCCAAAAACCTGGCGACCGCCAGGTGGTCTCAGTGGGCAGATCCAACCCCTGACTTTGTGTCGCATCGCCGAGCAGGAAAGGGTTCCAATAAGGTATCGGTACCCCTTTGTGACATCACACAGGGCTGAATCCCAGTATGCTGTGTTTTAGCATGCATTCTCTCGTGAGCTATAGGATCTTTGTTCTTATTTGAGTTCTGTGACAGGCTGGAGGCACAGTTTTCTCAAAACAGCAGTGAGTAAATGGACAGATTTAGTTTAGCCTATTCAGGACCGTTAAGAGGCTTCCGGTTGCGGACGCGTTTACGCCACATCTGTCCACGGTGTGTGTGCTGCAGAGAAGATCAAGTGACTGCCCCGCTGATGTCTAAACCAGGTTGATAGCATTTGGAGAGTTAATGAAGTATATGAGGAGCAGAAATGATGACAAATTAACTGCAAACGAAAACCACTCGCTGAGGTTGATCGGGAGGCTTCGGGGGCCGAATATGTAGCGCGAGCGCGCAGGATGTAAAAATGTATTGCGTTTTGTTGCTTTGGGGGAATGCCTGATAGGAGACCGGGTACTGGCACATGACACAACCATGCCAGTTTAGGATGGAAAGAATCCCCGACGCCTGCCAGGAGTCTGGGTAGAACAGTCGCTGTTCAGTTGGGTTTTTTTTTTTCTTTTTTTTTTGTCATGCTGTTTGTCCTTATCACAATATGTCCCTCTGTTGGCTGGATTTATAGGCGTCTGCATGTAACTCATTCTCTGCACCTCCGTCCACCCCCACCCCTCCCCGCCTTCTCTCCACCTCAGCCATCTACAACATCGTGTCACAGAGGCAGATGTCAGGGCGGAACGACTCGGACTTCTCCCCGGCCTCCAACGTGGTGCCCATCACTGTGGAGCCCACCCAGAACTCAGCCAGTAAGGGGGTCTGCTGCCAGAGCAACTGAGGCCTCGCCGATGACACCCTTCACGTCCAGCAGACAGACAGACAGACAGACAGGGGACAGGTAGAATTAGCAATTTCACACAAGGACACTTGTACAGCACTTGATTTGTCTATTTTCAGGGTAAGAAAAAAAAAATACAATTGAAGGTTTGGACCACAGGAGGGAGGGAGAGGTAGTGGGGTAAAGAAGTTAAAATGATCTGGGGTGGGGGTGGGGGGGGTGTAGGATCAGAGGGAGCGGGAAACGGGGGAGACACCCAGTACTCAGTGCATTAAGCTCTGACAGAGGTACATGATCAGAGCTGATTCACAATCTCATGAAATATTGAACACGTTATAAGGTCCCTTTTGTGTCCCGTCACGATTTCTGCCTTCTCCTCTTCGCCCCTCCGAGGGCTCTGTTTTACAAGCCAGTAAATGCTCTCCCCTGGTCTCCAACTGGCAGGATATTGAGCAATAAAAATCCACATCCAAAGAACTGAACTGCAACCCCTGAGTCACTGCCGCCGCTCTCATTTCTCCGGCAATGTATAATATTTCCAAAATAACGTCCCTCACAATATTTATTGAACACTCGTTTGGTCAAAGGGAGGCGGGGGGGGGGGGGTGCAGTTTCCCCTCCGGTCGGGTTTGGATCTGGTACTGATTGCTCTGCAGCAAAGGGAGCTCTCTTGCTTTTAAATGCTTTTGCCTTTTTCTCTTCTGACAATTACATACCTGTTACATAATTATATACACATATATATGTGTGTATATATATATATATATATAAATATATATATATATATATACATATATATATAAAAACATGTAAGATGCACCAAGCCATCTATCCCCAAATCCACATGCCAGACTTGCTTGGAGAGCAGTTGTGTCCCACCAGTGCCACTCAGCAGTAATATCCCCTCCCAAAGAGTGACGCGTCGTTTCTTTTTGATTGCCTCTTGGTCTTTGCATGGACGGCTTCCCCGCTCTGTACACACTCGGCCCCTCTGCATGAGTCACGCCCCTGCAAGCTTTGCACAGCCTTATCTTTAAATGAAATGGGATAGCTGTGCGGCCGCACCAAATCCCCCCCGACCGCCTAACATGTCCGTGGGACAGCGGCCCCCGCCGACGAGCGTTCATCCCTGCCCCGCACCTCCGGGTGCGGCGCGGCTGCTTGTGCGTACTTGGCCTGGATGCATGGGCAACCCTGCGCCGCCGGGGCCGGGATAGATGGCTGGATAATGTTTCCTGGGATGAGGCGGCGAGGCCACTCAGCCCTGCCCTGCTCCTGTGGTCTCTGCTGTTTCCCGAGATGGCTTGTTTTACTGTAAGTGAAATCCACCGCTGCCTGCTCACCTTCGCCTGCCTGTCTCTCTGCCCCCCCCCCCCGTCTGTAACTGGAACAGGACTCTGTCTTCTGGGATCTCCCCGGGTCCTGCCTCCTCAGCTCGCACTTGCCTTTTGTTTCCTGTGGAAGGGGGTGTGGGGGGGGTACCGAGGAGCCGGGGGTTTGGAGGGTGGCTAATATCTAATAGATGAATAGATGAGGAAGAGGAGAAACAGTGCTCGTGCTGGAGGGGTCGGGGTGAGGCTGGGGGGGGGGGGCTTTTATTAAATCCAAAGGTTATGCACACAGATGTTGTTTATACTGCTCGCGTGTCTCCACATCGTCTTTGACCTGCGATGACATCACAGGCCATCAAACTGGGTGGTGTAGGTTAGGGCTTTTTAACATTTATTCCTTCTGTATATTTGGACTACGTGTGTATAAATAAACCTCCTTTGTTATAGCCCGCCTGTGTTGAGACGTCTTTTTGGGTGCTCTTTCACAAAAAGGTTGCGAGTGGCAGACCGGAGCATTCGGCACTGTGCGTCATCGGTGCAGACGATCGCAAAATATTGACAAAGCAATACCGCCTAATTAGTTTCTGCAAGTAATTTTGTAAAATGAAATATTTGCCCTAAAATGAACCTTCTGATACTAAAGACAAACAAACACAAGGGAGAAAAAAAAAACTAAAAACGTGGATGCTTTCCAAAAGATGTGATTAGCTATATAAAAAAGAAAAATGCCACCTCATGCAGGAAAAAAACCATTAGATTCTGTTGGAGATCATTTCATTTTTGTTTTATTAGAAACATTTACAATACATCTTGAATCTTGGAAAAATAACAAAGAACCAGAACTAACATGGCGCGATACAATAATAATAATATAATCATAATAATCATAATAATAATCATAAAAATGTCTCCCAAAAAATGAAATTCACAAAAAAAAAAAACCCTGTGCTATAACAAATAAACCTGCAATATCGCATGCCCGGTAAGGGCACGGCATACTGTAACAGAGTTCAAAGACAACTTCTTTTTTTTTTTTTCCCATCCATCATAGTTTGACGGTCAGCCACCTGAGGGCCACACTGGTAACCCTCTTCCACTGTTCACAGAGAAACCAGAAACTACTGCCAGCTGATGCTGGCCCAAAAACTAATGCACTACAACCACTATTAGACCGGCATGAAACACCTCTACTGTGCTGGAAAAATTGGAAACGCTACCAAAGACAAACTGTCAGGCTGTATCGGCCTCATCGGAAAAAGGTTTTGCGAGTTTCACCAGCGAGCAACATTTCAGTCCCTGTCCTTCACGTGCAGCAGAAAATGTGCCATTGTAGTGTTTTGTTGTGTTGTTGTTGTCGTCGTTTTTTTTTTTTTTTCCCCCGTCACATTTTTCTTTTCGATCTGTCAACTCGACACAAACTAAGAACTTTGAAGTAAATCCGCAGGAGGGTGCAAACAGTCTTGTTGTTGTTGTTTTTTTTTTGTTGTTTTTTTTGTTGTTGTTGTTGTTTTCTTTTTAAACCACTCAAACAGGTAACCTAAGTGTAGAAAACCCAATGTGGGGACTGAAATGGGGACTCTTTGCCTGGCTGCAAACTCTTGTCAACTCCTGTTTCCAAAGAGACTCCAACTATGAAAATCTACAGAGGAGAAACGGCCCAAGTGCCTCGGGTGCGTCGCCACGGGACCTGCGCCGCTTCTCCCGTCTAAGTGACCATACAACATACATGCAAACTAGTACGGTAATGAATCTTGTTTGTGTGTCTGTGTGTGTGTGTGTTGCGTGTGTGTGTACACATGTTGGATTCTAGATACATAGTTCTACCACACAGTGCGCCGTTGTCCTCTCCTAGATGCTCTCGCTCCGCTTTTTTGCACACCCCCACCTAATTACACATTAGGGAAAGTCTCTCATAAAGGCTTTTCTATAAGCTGATTATGCTCCGTCACTAGTGATCACAAACTGTCTGAGTAGTAGATGCAGATAATGTAATGAATGAAAGTTGTGTACAAGTCGTGCTCGGCCCCGTTTTGGCAAGAGGAGGGGTGGGGGGGGTGGGGTGGTGGGGTCACAGCTGGCTCATTCATCCCCAAGCATTGCAGTCGCAACATGTTTCGTACGTTTGGGAAAAGTGAAAAAGCGAGTTTAGATTACAGAGGAAATGAGTTTATGGGTTTCAGTCAGTAACATGGGATTCGTTGAAAGTGAAGGGGGGGTGGGGGGGGGGGTCACAGCAAGCAGCGCTGCACAAAGGGCGCTGATGCAGGAAAAAATATATAATTGAGGCACAAAATTGATGCTCTGTGACTAAAATATCTCCAAATTCTAAAAAATATTATATTATTTTCTGTAATTATTCCATTGTGAATGCACCGGTGTTGCAGTAGTGCACGTCTGAAGTTACAATTTCAGCCACGACAGCCCCCTTGTTCCATGCACTTCAGCCACCGCAAAGTCATGTCAAGAGGCGAGCGTCCACAGCTTTCATAAATAAAACTTCTAAACCTCTTTTCTCGTTTTTTTTTTCTTATTAGTAGAAACCGACTTCCCTGTTTAGAAATATATTAACTTCTTGTAATTTTAATTAAAAAACAAAATGTCTTGAGGTTACTCATAAATATGTTGCTCCTTTTTTTTTTTTTACTTTTCATAAATAACATCCAGATACTGACTTTTTTTTTTCCTCTGCTTTCTATGAAATAATAACCCATGTTAGCAAAATAGATTTGAGAAATTGTAATATGTTTTTTTTTTATTCATTTTACGTAACTTTCTATAAATGCATGTGGAAGAACTCAAATATAGTCTACGCTGAAAAACCTGTCGCAAATTCTTTCCAAAAAGAAAACAAACAAACAAACAAAAAACTTAAAGCTCACTTGTAAATAGCAAAAAAACAAGCATAAGGAGTGCATCCAGTTGAATGATTTTTTTTTCTTTTTTTTGTACATTCAAATGCTTTTCTTGCTCCATGTGTGATTTTCGACAGGTTGGTACAATTGCTTAAGTGCATCCATTGAAAATAAGGATTTCCTATCACTCCTCTTTTTTTTGAAAAAAAAATTAAAAAAAGGATTCTACATAAATGCATAAAGACCTTTTTCATATCAAGAGAAGAAAAAACATCAACATTTTCTACCATTACTATAATAGTAAGCTTAATACAATATTGTAAATAATACTAGCAAGAACTAAATGAGTCAAATGTCACTGAGAGTCACCCTGCCCCCTTCGCTGCACCTCTGGATCAAAGAAATATTTCACCCTGGGTGAGTTGGGACAAATGAAACTTACACCTTAGCACATTCTTAAGAACCATAATTAAACTTTATGTATCAATTAGTTAAACTACACGGTAAATATATGTTTGTTTGTTCTTTTAACTGATGTTCACTTTGAGATTTTAAAGCTTTTTTTTTTTATACAATTCAGGTTATCTGGCGGACAAATCCTTTAAGCGATCTTAACTTTTATTTCGATAAATCTTTCCTACCGTACTATATTTTACTAACATGCAGTTAAACTTAAGGATACAGTAAATGGCTCTCTAAGTGATATGAAGTTTAAAAAAAAAAAAAAAAAAAAAAAAATGAAAGAAAATAAAACAAAAAAAAGTGTCTTTTTCCATCTATGACACTGTCACCTTGTTTACACCCAATCTCTGACATCGAGGGTTGCAAAAATGAGGAATTGAGCCTGAACTTTCACCGTCTCGTCATTGTCAACACAAACCCTTCTCAGCTTTTTGTCCGTCACCTCGGTGGGCCAGAGTCCCCTCTAACTAAATTTGACTTTGCAACTTTTTTTTCCGCGAGGACTCGCAAACGTTCCCTGGACTGAGCGGGACAAAAGGGAACGACTTAAAGGACTGTAAGTGCCAGGATGTGCTCTAAGCGGATCTCTTTGGGGAGAACTAAGTCTGTTACCGGCGCCTCTGTAGTATTAAACTAATCTTACGACACTGAAACACGATATGCCTTCATTCCACAGATATCGATCCAATAACCTCTTAAGACTTTTGGGTAAACAGTAAGTCTAGCGAGGGGTGGATTCCCCCCCCACCCCCCCAAAAAAAGAAAAAGAATAATCCTGATTTTGTACACTGAACAAAGCAATGTTTTCTTTTACATTTTCTTTTTTTTTCCCAATACAAGCCAACTCCAATGAGCTCATGCCCCTCCCACGCCCCTTCTTGTTGTGTTTTTTTTTGTTTGTTCATTCTTTGGCTATGTCTGACCTATATTTTCATGTCTCCTTTTCAAAGTGAAATAAAAGGGATGGAAAAAAAAAGCAGGTGCAAGTGTCGAAATGAGCCAAGAATCCGGAAACTTAACGCAATGTAAACAAGTCATGGCCTCAAGAGATGCCGTCTGTAACACGTCTGCCCGTCGGTGTGAAGTCGGAGCTCTTCACACCGTCGACGCGGCCGCAGCGTGTCACCGACATTACAGTACATCATGTGTTGTCCTATGCTCTGCTGCTCCTCACTGTGAGTGTGTGTGCATGTGTACCTTTAAGACCATCCCGCAAGAAAAGTCCCCACTTCCTGCTTTTCCACAAACAGGACGGACTCTCTCCTCTCCACCCCCACCACTCCCACTAACGCTCTCTGTCTCAAGCCACCCTGTGATCAACTCTAAACAAAAACTAAAAAAAAAAAAAAAAAAAGAAGAAAGAAATTGAACAATCAATATGACTGAGACCCTGATGAACGCAACAAGAACAATTAGTTCTCCTGAAACTGTAGCTAATTAATTATATCTCTGTCTCTCCACTGGCGTAAATCCATAATGAATTCTAAGCAGATGCGAGAGGTGCAGAGCAGCACGTCCCAATCGTCAAGGTCAATGTCTGAGCGGAATATTACTTTAAGAGGTGACCGAGAAGACTCCTGTTTATTGTCCCAGTCTTGTCCTATTATTGCTTTTTCATCCTAATATACATAGAGACGGGGTTCATTCATTTGGGGTTTGCTTTATTACACACACACCACTCGAGTTTCTGTTCTCTCCTTTTTTGAGTTTGGATCTATACATCAAAGGCTTCATAAAGGATAGTCGTTATTACAGCTTATAGTAGTGTCTGTTTCATTTCTTATCTATATATTTGGATGGAATACTAAGTTAATCAGCTTAAATAATATGTCTTAAATGTATGGATCTAATATACTATTATATTCAAAGTGTTGACGGGGCGCATATATAAAGGATTTATTCTCCCTAAGACTCATTTTGAATTCCATATGCTAAAACATTGACACTGAAACTTTTATTCTTGTTCAAAAATAACAATAAAAAAAACCTCTCTTTAAGCCGGCCTTTTTCTAGATGTTCGCCATCGATACACATACTGTATTTACATAAATGCTCCAGAGTGCTTTTCCCATAAAATACAATACTCATTAACTTATACAGCGTCTATACAGGGAGAATCTCCAATAAGCCCTCTCTTCATTAAACCAGTGCAAAACTCGACCAAGCCATCAGCATTGGCTACACGAAGGAGAGGTCTCCCAAATTATTCCTACTGTAGTAATAAGAACAAGAACCACCATAATACAAAAAAATAGTAATAATAAAAAAATGATAGGGAATCCTTATGTGCATTTCTTTCAAATCCTATGTCATGTGTTTTCACCATCAGTGGTCGGTTTGGTATTACTTAAATGCGCAGGTTTTGTAATAAGGTGCTCTACTTCATATTTTTAAGGTAAGTTTCTGAAGGGCCCTAATTTGTTCGATCCCTCACAATCCCCCCCACCCCCACCACCCCCCAACCCAAAAGCAGTTGTGATTCACATTCTTTCCTTTAAAAAATTATAAAAAATAAACATATTAAAAGTTTGTTGTTGTTTTTTAAAGAGGGGCTGCGCTATCAGAGGCCAAAAGTTGCTACCTTGGATGCCAAAGAAACGTCAATATTTCAGTAATAATAAAAATTTTAAAAAAAACACAACATTAAGGCAAAAACAAAATAACCAAAAAAATAAAATACTAAGTTCAAAGAACAGCGTCATACTGCCTTGAATTGGACGTCGAAAGCTGAAGCCAGACTGCTGTGCAATGTCTCCATTCATAACAACACCATAGCAATTTCTTTCTTTTTTTACTTTATCTCTACATCTGATAGATTTCAGGGCACGTTTTATGTAAGTGCAGTGCTTCCTTTCGCGGTCCCATGCCTTATGCAAGTAAGTGGCCTGCTTTATGTTTATCTTGTTAAAAAAAAAAAAAAGAAAGGGAAAAAAAAGAAGGGCCTTTGTGCTCGTCAAGACACGATCTGTAAATTATCACCGTAGACAGAAGCCAAGTTCAACTGTTCCTGCAGCAGGAGGCGTTGACGGTCAGTGCAACGGTTCCCCCGCCAGAAATAAAAAAAGTTTAAAAAAAAGCTCAGTGCAAGTCTTGAATCATACATACAAGTGCTGCAAAGTTGAAATTTTTTTTTGTTTGGGGGGGGTGGGTGGGTGGTTATAGTTCTCTCTTTCTTCAGCCAAAAATACCCCCCCCACGCCCCCTGCCGCCGCCCCACCCCTCCCCTTCTCACCATCATTCAACAGCTCTAATCCCTACCCCCCATCCGCTCTCTTCTAGCCCTCTGAAATCCCCAGGCTGGGGCTAAGGCAGACGCAGAGGGTGTGTAATTTGATTCAGCATGAGTGCTGGTTAAATGGGGCGTTTCCTCTGCTTTCCTGTCAATTACAATTGTCCGATTCCATTCTGGAAGCTCAAAGCAGGGTGTGTGTGTGTGTGTGTGTGTGTGTGTGTGCGTGCCTGTGTGTGCGTGTCTGCCCGCCCGGGTGTCCATGGTGAAGGGGCAGCTGCAGGATGTCCTATACAGTAGCAGTTAGCTGACGCGATCTATTCTGGCGGTCACGCAAACGGGACCCCCATGCAAATTCAGGCCGGTGCAGTTTCGGGAGGGCGAGCGCGGTTGTGGGTGTGGAGGTGGGGGTGGGGGGAGGGGGCGGGGGGTAGCAGCGGGCCCCTCCTTCTTGATGAGCTCACGCAATATATTTTTCTGCCTCTCTCTCTCTCTTTTTTTTTTTTTTTTTGTTACAAATGGTGCTAGTCTGTGTACATACTCATCGTGTGCCGCGCGACACAAACACTGGAGGCTGCAAACTGGGATGCCTCTCAATAACGGCGGATAATTTATTTTGCAGCAGAGCCTCCCCTCTTTTTCTCACAAGCGCAGCCAAATTCGGCTAGTGTGTGTTTTGGGGACAAAAGAGCCCGCCCCCCCTCCACCTAACCCCCCCCCCCTCTCTCTCCAGTTGGGATAGCTCAGATCGAGGGTGAAAAAAGGAGAGGAAAAGGGGGAGAAAGGGTGGAAGGAGGAGGGGTCCTATTGGTCCAACTGTAGACAGAACATCCCCTGCGCTTGGGCGAGTAGGGCGGGGCATTGAGGGGCTTCGCTGCAGGACCCCCCCCAGGTCCCCCCAGGTCCCCGCTCCTCACACAGAACCACAGAATCCCCACACGGTCCGCACCTGGACCCGCCACATTTGCCTAATTATCAATGAGTGGATCCACGCCGTGTCCGAGCGCCGTGCGGACCGCACCGCCCCGGCCGAGGGGTCCAGACAAAGCCGCCCCACCCCCAACCACCCCCAGACTCGGCAGGCGAGGCCTTCCAACGATCAAACTGTAAGCGGAGGGGGAGTTCGGGGGGGCGGCGGGTGGGTTGGGGGACATAAAAGCCAAAGAAAGGAGAGAAAGAAGAGGGGGGACAGGCGAGACCTCCGACTCGGGGTCACAGCCACACTGTGCCGCCGTGCAACACCTGCTCCTGTACAGCTTTGCTAATTACGAGGGAGACAGCTGGCCCCCTCGGAGCTCACCGCATAATGCCGGTAGAATGGGACGGGACGTGCAGCCCGGATTACTGGTTTTGGGGGGGGTGGGGGTTGGGGGGCGCAAATTTTTACACCGTCAAGCATTTTAATCTGCCGCCGAACCCGGGGCGGAAGACGTCAGGTTTCACAGTTTCCCTGGGCTTCTGTCTACGGCCGCAGCTCTCCTCTCGCCACACACATCACCAGAGGGTTTCCCGACGACAGAGTGTGGGCTAAAGGTGGCGGCGTCCGAAAACGAGCGGGGGGCAGAGGGGGGGTGGGGGGTGGGTTGTCGGGAGACAGATATCAAGAAGCAGCCAACTGGACGGATTCCAAGGCGTTCGGCCCTCACAAATTAAATCAGTGCTTGAAGCCAACCGAGGAACCGCACGCTTGTCAAGCGCCACGAGTGGCCAGCGAGCGTTGCCGACTCTTTCCAACAAACTGCAGTCACCAAAGTGTGATCAATGGCTACTGGAAAGAACCTTTCACTGGTACTGAATACGACCTTTCGTCTGCTCCGGTGAGAGAACGGAACCAATAGAATTAAAGATACCGACGGATTGAAATAAACAAAGTAATAATACCCTCTTTCTACCCTTTTAGGACGAATGTAGTTCATAATAAGACTTCAAGGTATACGGATGAAAAATAAAAAGGGGCGAGGGGCGGGGGGGGGGGGGCAGGGGGTGTCTTTTGTTTTTCTTTTCTCGTAGTCGCAGATTTGACTACAATCAGTCTTTTCACATTTTCATTAATCTGAACTTATTCCAGAACTGACATGGATTTTGGATCAATTTTGTATCTAACAATCACAGTATGACTGAGAAGGCAGAATTCACCCCCCAACATTTCAAGGTATGATTAAAAAGAACAGAAAAAAAACAAAAACAACAACCCTACTTTAAACCAAGATGATTGTAAGGTGCAATGAGAATTCGGCTTTCTAAGAACAATGTTGACTTTCTAGGTCAGTCAGGTGCAGATTGGGTACCTTGAACAATCATCTTCCTTCCATATAAACCTACTTCATGGCAAAATAAAAAATTTCAATAATAAAGTGTTCACATTACTGTCTACCTGTCTGCCTACGCCGTGATCCCGGAATGAAAAACAGCAGCAGCCCAAAAAACTGAAAATGCAAGGTACTATACTTCTCTTATAAACAAAACCTTTATAAAATATATATGCATATATATATAAAAGAAAAACTTAAAAATATTTCTTATACTTTTTTAGTAAAGCAAGCAGTGCCTTCTAAAATATCTGCTTGATTGATTTTTTTTTCTTGAAAAAACAAACTTGTGTATTATAATAATAATAATAGTAATAATAATAATAAGAATCATAATAATAATAATAGTAATCACAATAATCATAATAACAAACACTGACAAAACTAATGGTAAAAACTGACGCGGTTCTTTAAGAGAATATTCGGATGGCCTGTGTGACCTGGGTGTGGCACACGGGGCACTCCGGGTGGTTGAGCTCACAGATTCGGATGGCACACTCCATGCAGAAGAGGTTGTGGCCGCAGGGCACCAAGGCTGCCGTCACTTTGCTCTCAAAGCAGGTCATGCAGTCCCGCACGGTGGCCGGCGGCGAGTCCGGCACCGGCAGCCGGCCGGGGAAACCCTCGCCAGCCGAGGTGGGCTCGCTGTGGGCGCGGCGGGCCTGGGCGTGAGGTGAGCTGGCGACGGGCCCGATGCTGGTGACCGAAGAGTTGTTGTTGCCTCCGCAGGGCTCGGGCAGGCCGGGCGAGAGTCTGGTGAGGGGCAGCGGCAGGCCTCCGAAGCTCTTGGAGCGCTGCTGGGCGTAGAAGGCCACCTGTTTGGGGTAGTCGGGGTCGCCCCAGCTCTGGGTGCCGTCCGAGCCGAAGTACGAGCACGGCTTCTCCCCGGAGGAGCTGGAGAAGTTCCCCTTGCTGTAGATGCCCCCACCCTCGCCGCCTCCCCCGCCCCCGCCGCCTCCCCCTCCTCCTCCCACTATGGCATCTGAGAAGTTCTGTCGGTAGCTGCTGGTGAGGGGCTTCCTCTGGCCGCCCTGCAGCCCCCACACTTGCTGCAACCGGCTCTCCAGGCCGCCGCCGCCGCTGCCCGCCGGGCTGCCGCCGCCGCCGCCGTTGGGCCCCAGGCAGTCGTTCTCGTTGTTGTGGTCGTGCAGGCCTCCCGTCCGGAACGCGATGTGCGCTTCGATCTCCTCGCGGGCCCGCTCGGCGTTGCTGGGTGAACCGGTGATCTCGAAGACGGGGTCGCGGTCCCGGCTGGGGGTGACGATGTAGGTGCAGGTCTGCTGCTGGATGCGTTTGATGGTGGATCCTTTGGGCCCCACGACGAGGCCCACCACGCGGTACGGCACTCGGACCTGGATGGTGGTCTGACCTGGCAGAGGCGTGGGCGGCGAGCCGCTGAAGGACACGCCCAGCTTGTTGCGGGACGCCCGCAGCATGGAGAAGTGCTCGGCGGCGGAGATGATCTCGCGTCGGGCCAGCGCGACGTCCTCCTTGCGGCCGGTGATGAGGAACACGGGCTCCTCCCCCCTCACCGGCGTTTTGATGTAGGTGTTGGTCTTGGCCCGCAGCGCTTTGATCTTACAACCTGCAGCAAGGAGAGAGGCAAGCGTGCATTTTTTTCAAACATGTAAATACGGAAAGAAAAGAAGAAAAAAAAAACATTGGAGGCCAATTTTGGGAAAGGTTGCCCGCTTACACGAGCAAAACTCTTCCACTCCCCCGCTGCTCGCCGTAAACCCGTGGGTTTTTGTTTTTTTTTGTTTCACCGTTTACAACCCGTCAAACCCAACTGAGCACCTTGTTTTTACTGGCAAATGAGGCTTCCTGCCTGAGCTTTGGTCTATTATTTATCAGCTCTAAATCAAACCCCATAATTTACTAAGCGATACGAGGACGTGTGCAGAGGTATTAGCCCATGCAGACAGGTACTTTCTGAGGCTGAAAGCTGCAGCAGCTGCGATGCGTCTGCCTGATGCTGGGGATCGACCACCTCCTGACCCCTCCTCCTCCTCCTCCTCCTCATCCTCAGACTCAACCCAGCGCAAACCCAACGCCACATACGCTTCTTTTTCCGGGGTGAGGGGTGTGTGTGTGTGTGTGTGTGTGTGTGTGCTCTTTCAAGTGCTTTTAAAGGCCCCAATCTGAGGCAGTGCAGGTTTAATGTTATTCCACGACAAATTAGTCTGAGGTTGTAATGGGACGAAACAGGGAAAGCGGTGTTGTTAACCGACGACTGTGTGGTGCGTTTCAGGTCGAGGGGGCACGTGGCGCAGGAGGACACACGCAAAGCGTCGCTCTAAACGTACAAACCAGCAGAGAGCCGATGACTCAATTCATTGACAACAAGAACCTGCTTCCTTTTTTTTTTTTTTTCTCTTTCTTAAGGGGGCCTGAGCTCCTTTTTGGGACGAGTTCAAACCCTCTACCCGCAGCTCCGGTGAGGCAACCCTTGGCTCACCCCCCTCCGCCGCGTCCACATCACGGCGCCACCTTTCTGAAAAATCGCGGCCATTAAAACAGCTTGAGGTGACGACAAATGCAACTCTAATGGTATTAAATAGGTCCACTTTGTTCACAGACACTTCCTCTGGGATCGGCTGCAGAGACAGAAGGATAGTGATACTGGAAAGGGTTGGAATGGCCTCGCAACAAAAGATCCTAAAAAAAAAAAGAAAAAAAAAAAAGCCCTGTCTTTCTCCCGGATGCCGGTGCACCTTTTTTTTTTTTTTTTTTGCTGGTAAATATTACGTTTCGGCTGAACGCTTCTCGGCAACATAATACGCTGATTAATTAATCGTGCATAAAAAAATCGAGGTCAGCTGTGACATAATTATTTTGCAACTGTAAAAACGGCAGCGTAAGGAGGGAGGGGGGCGGGAGGTGGTGGGGTAGAGAGGCGCCTGTGACTCAAAACAAAGCAGCCCTCCACTTCCAGGGGGCCCGAGAGAGAAAAGAGAAAAAGCACGACATCATCCTCACCCATCAACGCCTCTAACAAGGGAAAACAATCGTCTCCAAGCTTTTTCTCCATGACAGGATGTTACCGGAATCCATCAAACGGGCTGCGATGCACAGAGCAGGCAGAGCAGGAAGGGGGTGTGTACACAGTGCCTGCTAACCACAGGCCAGATTGGAAAAGCAGCTCAACTCTTTCTTTCATTTTTTGAAAAAAGGAATAAATAAATCTGGCACCTTTTCTCGGTCAGAGCAACAAAAAAAGAGTGGTTTTTTTTTGGGGGGGGGGGCCACCGTCTCCAACTGGCCCCGTTAAAATTCAAAACTTACACTTACACAGACTAAAGAACGGGAAGCTGCAACGGGAGACGAGGGGCACTTAGCAGCGCGACGTAAATCTACATTAGCGCGGCAGGAGGAGGCTATAGGTGGAGGAAGCCATCTCCACTGCTCCGGAACCCTCGCTGGCTCCGCTCCACCGCCGTTTGTTTTCGTTTGCCGGGCCGGGATAAATCTGGAGTAACGGATGATGATACCCGAAGCCACTCTGCAGTATCTGTGCTTTCCGTTCCGTCCCCACCTCCTCTCACTGCTGTTAGACAAACATGTGGGCTTGTGCAGTGTGCAGTCCAACAAAAAAAGAAAAAAGGGAGGGGGGTGGGGGGGTGATGATGGGGGAGCAGAGGAGGAGCCCCTCGTGTTGACTCCCATTCAGCTTCCAGATGCTGCCTGCTGACCCATTCTTGTTTTTTCCACATCACAACCCCTTCAACGATATTTGCAGCCACTTTGGAAAAAACAACATTGTGCACAGGGAATAAAAACTACATGTGGGGGGGGGAGGGGTTCTACAACTCAAGTCCAGGCGGCCTCAATGTGAAACTTGGATAGCGTGCACGACACACCAGCTTAGCAGTGAATGGGCACACACACACACACACACACACACACACACACACACACACACACACACACACACACACACACACACACACACACACACACACACACACACCTGAACAACATGTTTATGAACAAAAGAAGATTCCCACCTCCTGGTGCAACTTCTTGCTGAGTCACCCTTTAAGGCCAATCCCGCGTGCCAAGTAGCACCACTGTCTTGGGGTGGGAGGTGGGGGGTGTGGGGGGGGGGAGACGGGCCCCTCCCCTCCCCTCCTCTCCCCATCATCCACCCGGACTTTCACACCTTTGTTTGACAGCTGCTGTCATTCAACTGAAGGTCTTTGTTCGTTAGGAACCCTCCGACTGTACGGAGGGGGGGTAGAAAAAAAATAGAACCGGGCAGAATCGCTAATGCGACTGGAATTTAACTTTCCAGCTCCCTCGTTTTGACTGGGGAGGGGAGAGAACAACACCACGCGAGGAGGACCACGCTGGCTCTCCATTGTCCAATTGTGTCAGTGGGGCAGTGCGCAACATAAACAAGGAGCCCAAACATCTTCCCCTCCCCTCACAACAAAACCTCACCCAAAAAAAAAAAAAAAAAAAAAAAAAAAAACCCAGACCCCCGGCTTGGAGCTTGTTTTGTTGTTTTTTTTTGGTGTCCGTGTGTGAGTGTATTTGTGTGGTGTTTTGGTGGCGGCTTTTTTTTTTTCCACGGCCATCACCTTAAAGTGGAAAAAAACACGAGTCTGGTCGCAGCGCGGCACGTTGCCTTTTTGAACAGTCTGGCGCGTCTCAGACGACAAAGGAAGCAAGTGCTCTCAGTGCCCCAGTGTGTGTGTGTGTGTGTGTGTGTGTGTGTGTGTGTGTGTGTGTGCGCGCGCGCGCTGACATTGATGGCGTGGATGTGGAATAATTCGCCCAGCATGGAACGAAAAGAGAAGAGAGAGGGGGGGGGGGTTTGCTAGAGCCTGTGTTAAAAACACACACACACCCCTAAAAATGGAGAGGGGGAAAAAAAAAATCCAGCAAAAAAAAAAAACAAAAAAAAAAAAAACCCAGACACAAAGCGGCCAACGACTTGTTTTCAATATGATGAGTGGCCGACAACTTGCAACGTTGTGGCTGAAAAAAAAAAGTGGAAGGCTGACGTCTCGGGGGGGTGGTGGTGGTGGTGGGGGGGGAGTACAAAAAACACGCGAGCAAGCACACACGCACGCGCGCGCGCACACACGCACACACCACTCCCTTTTCTTTGTCAAATAACACCAGGTAACAGTTTGAGTATGGTGGGTGGGTGGTGGTGGGGGGGGGGACAAAGCCCGCCGTGGAAAAATAAATGTAGAGGACAGAAAAGCGCAAGTTTGTCGGCGGGAGGAAGCCAGCGGTTTACCTTGTCTGCCCACTATCTCGGCCACATGTTCGGAGCTGGGCACCGGGACGCATTCTGTGATGTTGCAGCCTCGTCCTTTGCTCTCACTTGACGAGCTCTCGTACAGGGCGCACAACTTGCTCTTCCCTTGCAGGATCGCCGTGTCCCCGCCGCCGCCGACGCTGTTGCTGTGGTTGTGGTGGTTGTTGTTGTTGTTGCTCCGGTCCTGCACTCCCGTAGTCGGGGCTCCGCCGCCGCCGCCGCCGCCGCCGTCCTCGCCTTCCCCGAGCCCCAGCAGAGACAGCTGGCCCAGCGCGACCCTGAGGGCACGGGAGTCGTCCTCCTCCTCGTCGGGCGGCACTAGCAGACCCTCGCTGCCGAAGCCGGAGCCGGCCAGATCCCCGGCGTAGCCCCCATTTTTCTCCATGATCCCTGCTAGAACCAGCAGGCTAGGCATGGCTAACAAAAGAGTGTGTGAGACAAAGACAGGGGAAAGAGACTGGGAGAAACAGCACCCGTGCCGCCTCCTCCTCCTCCTCGTCGCCCCCTCCTCCTTCCGAGTCCCCCCCTTTTTTTGCGCTAGTCCCGCCCACAGTCCCGCCCCCGTCTCTGCCTCTCTCCGCCAGACTAGTTCGCAGCCCGCCGCGGCAAAGCCAAAGCCAAAGCAAGCGTCTCCTCTCCGCTAGCGAGCTGAGCTCCAGGCAGGCGCGCGGGACACAAGGCCCGTCGTCTACACGATAGATGGGGCGGGCGATGCGTTGCTCCACCCAGTCTGGTTTACACAGCTCCGCCGCCGCTCCGCCTCACCCACCCCTGCCTGCCTGCCTCCCTCCCTCCCTCCCTCCTCGCCGAGACAAGACGAGCCGCCCTCTCTCCCGTTGTACCATTCCGTTTCAGGTTGCCGAGCCTGTGGCATCTCAAATCCACTTTCCTCCCGTCACCTATAGAGAGCTGGGGGGAGGAATGTATAAAAAATAAAAAAAAAATAATAATAAAAAATAAAAAAAATAAAAAGAGAGAGAGAGAGAGAGAGAGAGAGAGAGAGAGAGAGAGGAGAGGTGGGGGGGCAATAAACACACCACGGGCACGCAAGCGCGAGGGGCTCGAGCACCTCATCCTTTACCTTTCTGCGCCATCTGAACGCGCGGGCTCGCCCACCACCCCTGCAGCTGCAGTGCAGCCGCATTTTTGTCGGCGCGAACCTTATGTAAGGATCCTGGGGATGTAAACAGTTTGGAGCGGCCGCCTGCGTGTGCAAAGTGCGCACATGGTCGTCCGCCCGCTGAAAAGGGGGTGATGTCAACTTAGAAATAATAAATAATAAAGATTTAAACAAACAAAAAAAAAAAACCCAAAAAAAATCCTGGAAGAGGATTCTGCATTATAAAGAAGGGGGAAGTCGTTTCCCATCTGTTATGAATTTTGGGAGTAAAGTGAGTTAGCGCTCTCTTTTTTTGTTGTGGGTGGGGGTGGGGGGTGGGGTGGGGAAGATGGGGGTCCGCCCACCTCTCTCTGTAGCCGTGCTTTGCGGCAGGTCACCGCGCGCTGTTGTCTCCGGTGCCGTTGCGCATGAGGATGTTATGTATAGGAGGGGAAAGAGGGTGTCTGGACGGGGGCGGCGGGGGAGGGGGGGGGAGAGAGACTGGGGAGGGGGGAGTAGAGAGAGAAAGGGAGATGTCAGACAGCCGATGCAGACCCTATGCAGCGGGGGGAACGTCAGTAAAGCCCTAGCACATTTCCCGTCTCAGGCAGAGGGGGGGAGAGAGGGAGAAAAAAAAAAAGAAAAGAGAAGAGGGTTTTGCAGCAGTAGCAGCAGCAGCAGCAGCAGCAGCAGCAGCCCCAGTGAACAAAGAACCGCGTTTCGCGCACAGACTCTCCAAGATGTCCTCGACAGAAGCCACGCCTGACGGCATGGTCGGAGCACAACACAAAGAACTCAAAGGCAGTTTTTGGATGTTACAGATATTCCGGCCGTTTGGATGCTTTTGTTTAGTTTTTGCTGACTTTATGAAATACAACCTGTATTTAAATTTGGAGTTTTTTTGTTTTGTTTTGTTTTTTGTGTTTAAAAAAAAAAAAAAAAAAAATATTTGCCACGTGTATGATTTGAGCTGTTTCAAACAAGCATCGAAGTCTGTGCAACTTTAAGACATGAAAAATGAATTTTAGGCTGTCCTCACTTGTTAATTTATTTTTCTTTTAAAAGGAGGCGAGGCAAACAGAAATAGTTTGGAGACTTTTTTGGGATCTTAATTATTAAAAAAAAAAAAAACAATCAACAACCTGAAATCTGATTTTCTATCACTGAGGCCACCACGCGCACAGAGTGAATCCATGTGGAAGTGCCGCCACACATTTCCATAAGCTGCCCTCCTTTGAACAACAACTCATGGCCATGTTTTCAGATTTCCTCCAAGTGTCAGTCTGACTCCAGCCTAGTCTGACGTTCCCATCTGTGCATATATGCAGTCTGGGGAGAGTTCAGTGTGTGTGTGTGCGTTTGCAAAGGGACTTCCTAAACAACAAGGTAAACTGCAGATATGGGACGCTCAGCACAACCACCACAACAATCTATATCATTCCTGAACCCTCAGCCTCAACCTGGTTGCATGTTCAAGACACTGCTTGATGTGTGGGTCTGAACCGCTGTAAGGATTTAATGTCCACGCAGCCGCTCGGTGTGTGTGTCCGGTGGAGATCCCAGGGGAGGTGTTGAATTCACGCCATAGATTACTTTCACATTCGAACCTCATCTGTATAACTCAATTTATTATTCCCCATCATATGTGGTGTTTTTCCCACGGCGTGACTGTGCGACAACAAAAACAAACACACTCACACACACACGCACGCACGCAGGCCCCGGGTTTTTGGGTTTATACGACAGACCGAGTGTGACATGTGACTCCGTGACGAGATTGAGCATGAATATTTTAGCATTTCTAGCGAGAGCGCCGTCTGCCTTTTAACAACGCGAGGATCGGCGTCAGTGTAATCGCAAAATTTCCAAACAACACGTCCCAAAAATAAATATCACAAAAGACAGAGCAGGTGCATTTAGCCGCATAATGACGGTCTAGACGAGCTCTCTGGGTGCCAATCAGGACGGGCTCCACTCCGGCGAGGGTGTGTTTTAGATTGGAGCCGCTGTGAGATTAAAACATCTCTGCTCCACCCCAATAACACGCGCAGATAAAACAACAACAATAAAAAAAAGAAAGTGTGCAGCGGCAGCAGGGATGAGAGCAGGTTTGCATGATGCGTGAAGGACCAGAGGGTGGGCCCAGGGGGTCTGGCCCCAATCCCCACCCAGCCCGGCGCACAGGCCAGAGGATTGGCGGCCGGGTGCTGCACCCAGGATGTCCCCGCGTCCAGGAGGTCGTCGGCATCCATTAGCGAGGGTCCGCCGAGAGTCCAGACCCCGGATCAATAAAAATGGATTTGGATAGAATTCCCCACCCCACCCTCCCATCAGCAGACACACCCCCACTTTAAGACATAGATGTGTCGGTTCGGCGCTCTGACTATCGCGGCTGAACCTAAAGGCCCAGAGTCTGAAAGGATCTTCTGCCACAAGTTGTAACGGTTGCATGCTGGTGTTTTTTGAAAGCCACTGTCGTGTTCTCTATTTACTGCACATTCACAAGACAAGCAATCAGGTCCACTTTTCCACGGCGGTCCTGCTCGTGGGTGAGTGTGTGAATTTCACCCTGACGCGGCAGCTGCTGATGGGACGGACGTGACATCACGCGGGACACCAGAAAACTGAGAGTGGCATTGACATTGTTTGCAGTTTACGCTCTCACCGAGGGATGATACCACATCTTACGCCGCACGTGACCTTTAACCTCCTTTGTGTCTCTGAATGGTCCACAACCAGTCTGGATTAGATTAGATTCGGACTCTGTACTCATTGTTATTTGTATCTGTGTGTGTGTGTGTGTGTGGGTGTGTGTGTGTTAGCAGCAGGATACATGTGGAACCTACAGTGCTGAGGTCATATTACTCGCACCCACCCCTCCTCCTCCTCCTCCTCCAGCACCATGATCTTGACCATCTGGTCTTCACAGTAGTCCTGTTTCTCTCCTCCCTCTCTCCCTCTCTCTCTCCCTCTCTCTCTCCCTTTTTTTATTACAACCCCCCCCCCACCCCACCGCCCCCCCCCCCCCAACCCCCTGTTGAAAGGCCGACCGGGATCCTTTGGGAAGATGCTGTGGTTATTGTGCCACAGAGACCCGTACAAATCTCTTTGTCCCGCGCATGTATCACTCTCACCTATGGACAGTGGGTGGACGACGGGCTTAATAGGCTGTGAAGAAATGTGCGAGATTCCCTGAAGGACGTCCCTTTGACTTCCAACAGCCAGATGTCCTTTTCAGGACGTCGCCGGTGCCCCCGCTGTCACTTGAATGAGGCCACGGCGAGCACAAAGGGATCCGTTGGCTGAAGCACCACGTGCTGATGCCGTAGCGAGCGGCCTCTCTCAGCAATGATGTAAGACCTCATGCAAATGATACCACGTCTCGTGCTCACAGGCTGACGATGGGGCCCCGGAGTCGTTCAGCTAAACTAATCAAGCGCTAAATGCGGTGGGAGGTAATTCCCTCCTGTGTGTGTGTGTGTGTGTGTGTGTGTGTTTTTTTTTAATTATTAGTGTATTTATTTGCTGTATTTTTTTTACCAGACGGAACAGGCCAGGGTGGCAGCAGCAGCAGACAGAACATATACAGATGATATAAGTGAAGTTGCTTTATTGATCCCCTGTCTGATTTTTTTTTTCTTTTTTTTTATCTTCAAATAAAAAGAGTAGACATGAAGTTGAAGATTCAGAGGTGAGGCGCATTCAAAAGCCTCATAATAAGGAAAGCAAGGAAAGCAACAGTGAGTTTTATCTAGGTGCAAGTCGGCACTCTTAGACAAGGCTGCTTTTTTTTATTTTTTAATCAGAGCAGCTTAGAGTGAATGCCGTTTGAAAGTGCTCTTTATTTGAGGAATCTGACACAGAGACTCTGACAATTGTTCATTTTCTATGCACCTGTTCGCTTGGGTATTCAGTCCTGTGCATTATGCTTATTACTTTCTATATATCACATATCTATCTTTATCTATATCTATATATCTATACATTTTTTGAAAAATAAATAAATATATATATATATATATATATATACACATATAAATGTGTGTGTGTGTGTGTGTGTGTGTGTGCGCGCGTGTGTGTGTGTACACCCTCATAGCTCTCTGTCTATTTACTTTGTGTATTTATGACTACTCCAATTCTCTATTTTGTTGTTTTTATGATTTTGACACCATATAGAGAAACTGTTCAGGAAACTAAAATTAAAATTAAAATCTCAGCTGATCACTTTTGTAAAAAAAAAAAAAAAAAAATTTAAAAATGAGAGCCTGCCTTCAGTCTGAATGCAGAAGTGCAGCTCCAGAAGACCCTCCTCACTTTTAGCAATTCTTTGCCCTGCTCTTTTGTTTTTGTTTTGCTCCAAACTCTCCACACGCCGCAGTGTGTCATGTTGTTTACTACACAAACACAGAGGCAGCCATGCAGCTTGACCCTCACCCCTCCCCACACACACACGCACGCACACACACAAGCACGCGCGCACTCTCTCTCTCTCTCTCTCTCTCCCCCCCTCGGCGACGTGCACTGGGATGCAGCGATTGGGAGAGCTGCTGTCAGCTGAGGGAATATGAGTCAGGTAGAATGACTTCATTGCTTTTTACGGGTATTAGGTCATCTCTGCCCCCCTCCCCCCGCCTTCCCCTCATCACCAGCACCAGCCGCACCATCAGCACCACTATCACCATCACCCACCCACCCAGCCACCCAGCCAGCCTTTCCTCTAATCACAATTGATGCTGCACAGCCGCTGACACGCCTAGTGATGAGTAATACTCACCTCACTGTCTGCTTCCCGCACGCTGCTCATCTCACACACGTCACCGGCAGCTCTGAGCTCAACACACAGTCCCGCTTCACTTTCTTCACGGGCTCCTTGTTCTTCTCCGGGGCCCGGCAGCCCAAGTCAGACCTCCGTCACGTTTACCTCGCGCACAATGGGAGATTGACATTTTTAATCCACAGAAGGATTAGGTCACGCGATCGGTGTCACACTGTAACACAGCTGGTTTTTGGTCAGATTTTTGTATACGTGTGTGTGTGTGTGTGTGTGTGTGTGTGTGTGTGTGCGTGTGTGGAGGACTGGGAGTTTATACCTAAGAGGCTGAAAGCCTCTCACACCTGATCGCACACGATGCAGCCCTGGCGCACACAGGAGATCTAAAGTTCCCTCTTCATATATATCGTTAATGTTCCACAGAGTGAGAACATTAACCTTTGTTACATATTTTTTTTGTTTTGAATGTAAGCATCTTTACTTGGGAGTGTTAAATTTGCCTCATTTTACCTTTGAAGCCTGAGAGGATGGAACAAACTCACGGTTACAGGTCACAAACGACTGATTTCCATTGCCATTTCTGGCATATTTTGCATTAAGTGATGAATATAAACATATAAAAGGAAATATAGTATTTTGTTTAACGGTAAATATACACAACAGTGTGGATGTCTCACCCATTTTGAATCAATGTAACCTGAAATGTAGAATAGAGGCAGATTTATATCATGTTTTAATACATGTGCAACACTCCGTGCCCTGTTCAGTGGCTTTTATTTATTTAAAAAACTTTTTAAATCAAATTTCTTCCAATTTATTTTCAATTTTCTTTGGACTGCATCATTTTGCGTGTTTCTAATTACATATAAAGTGACTTCATGTCATCCTCAACAACAAGGTCCATTTCAACACAGCACAAAAAAGAACTGCACTGCAAATCTGAAATGTGACAAAAACACAGACACGTATTCAAATAAAAATGAATAATGTGCATCAAATAGGTGAAAATGGCAACATTCACCCCAGGAATTGAATGGTTCTTCCCCAGCAGTCACTGTCAGAACAGTGTTCTTATTGATATTGACCAGAACATCATAAACATGTTTATATCCTGATCCACAAATGTTCCCAGACAACTGCACCACTGCTTCCTGAAGTGCTATATATGTATATATATATATATGTATATATATATATATATATATATGTATATATATATATATATATATATATATATATATATATATATATATATATATATCTGTACGTCACGGGCTTGCTGATTGAAAACAGGCTACCGTTTTATAACAAAGCGTGGAAAATAAATAAATCCATAAAAAAAAATGTACGTCTATCTCTGAGGGATTATGCATAGTTACAGATGACACACTAATACTGCCCCGGAGGTAAGAGTTTAATTCCACGCAGGCCGCGATCACAGCCAGGCAGGCTGCGCGCCTGCAGTGCACTCCTAGAGATCATGATGTCTCAGACTGACCCGCCGTCTCCCTTTTCATCATTTATGAACATTATGAATGTAAACAAACCATTTACAGCTCCGGAGCATCATGCAAAATTCATGCGCTCAGCTGTTACATAACGATAAGCACCGGCCACCAAAAGAGCCGCATAAAAAAAAACAAAAAAAAAAACCTTCTCCTGTGGTGGTCGTTTTGATTCTACTTCTTCTTCTGCTCATTTGTTTGGGTGTAGGACGACTTTGGGGTGGCGGGGAATTGAACTGACGCCACTGCTTAACGGGGCCATCTGTACTGGCCTGCTCTGTGGGTGTCTTGAGGAATGGTTTTTGTGACGCTACCCTCCTCCCCTTGACCGCCACTTTAATTAAATTATCAATTCATGTGAAGCCCAGTTCAGGTCGGTCAGTGTATCAATCACTGCCAAAGTGGGACGTCGAGGGAGGGAGTGAGACGTTCACCTGAGAGCACATGTTTTAATACCTCTTGTGTCTGTTTTACGTTACAGATAGTCAAGGATCCACAATACATGACTGCATGTAGAAAGATGTGCAGCCAAAACTTCACCTGCAAAGTTCTCCATTCTCATTAGCGCCTGCCGGCAAAAAAAAAAAAAAAAGGGTCTAATGACGGTCGCCAGGTGGCGCCTGTGGGCTGCATCTTAATTAGCAGCCCGCGAGCTCCGGCCGCCTCTAATCAGGTGATGCTGGTTTGCAGGTGGCGCGCGCCCTGCCTCGTCCCTCCCTGCGCTGTATTTGTCCCTGCACTTCTCTTGCGCCGGTTTCACCTCTCCGCCCCCCCCGCCCCCCACCAACCACCCCCCACCCCCCACCAACCACCCCCCACCCCCACCAACTCCCACCTCACCTCGAGACACCGGCCGACTGATTGGACTGCAGCATGATTCATGCGCCTTCGACGTTTCTAAAGGTGAACAAATGACCGCGGAAAGAACGCGACACGTTTTGGGGGGGAAAAAAAACAAGTGTCTTAAGACAAAGCCTCCGCGCGCGCGTACACTCGAGCCGGAGAGAGGGTAAGAGTCGACACGAGTGTCTCCGTGCGCGCGCGCGCGCGTGTGTGTGTGTGTGTGGGGTCAGCTACGGCTTGTAGCGTCTAGCGCGACGGCGTCGACCGGGTTGAACCCGATGAACCACCTCCAGTGAATGATTTCGCCCACCAGTCGGCGGCCAGTAGGCGGCGCTTCCTTTGTTTTTAAACCGGCTGTGCCTTTGAATGACTTGGGCGCACAGCCGGTGGAGGCGGACAGGGGGCGCCAGAGAGCCCCGGTGGGAGAGCTGCCGAGTCATTCACGAGGAGCAGCGTCACAGTTCTAGGGGCGTCTGGAAGGAACCGTGTGTTGGCTTTTTTTAAAATTATTATTTTTTTTACTGCCGTTAGTCCCTCTGCAGCACGACAGCAGGTCAGTAAAGGATGGTGACGGTCGGTGTTGATGCTCTGTTGCAGGTTCAGAATCCTGAGCTTGCGGAATGGAAAGTTGTTCAGGTTTTGCCGAGCTGTCAAAACGGTGACGTCAGTGATAATTACCCGCTCGTGCAATTTGTCCTTTTAACGTTAGACATGTCTGTGTATGAAATATGGATTTATGCTAATCTGACCCACCGTTAAGCATTTTAATGTTCCATCCAGTCATCTGCTGAGGTCGCCAAGTTCAGGTTTTATTTAAATGTGTACACAGAGTATAGGTTAAACTTTATGCTCATTATTTGGGATAAAGTTTACGGTGCTGCCAAATTAAGTTGCACCAAGTGGGTGACTTTAAGTGTTTTTTGTGTATTCATTACAATTCCCTGTTTATAAAGAAGGTCTGCAGTTAGTTTATTGAAGTTAAATACACAGACTTAAGGGGATCAAGCACTCTGGGAATGCTCTCAGAGTGAGACAAGTACGACTATTGCTATGAAAATAATATGAGAAAGTTATTGCAGTGTGAATATTGCAGCAGCTCCAAGAGTTAAGGTGAAAGTAATGATGATGACCGTAAAAACAAAAATGTAGTTGCATAATTTAACTTTTAGTGCTGCTAGTGGATCATGAAAAAGTAAAAAGTGCTGCTTATTTTTGTTAGTCACTTGTCGAAAAACAACAGGGTTCAGTTCAGTGAGAATTGAGTAAGGAAGAAGTATCTTAGGAGTCTGAACTCTTGTGCCGCTTCTGGCATCAGTCCTGGACTGTATTCAGACTTTATTGAGACCAGCAGAGGAAAGTAGGAACACGTCTGCCGAGACTGCGGGAGAAAAGATGAAGCTGTCTGGGGAGGGTCAATGCATGTTCCTGTGTTTTTGTTTTAAATGCAATACCTTTCATTTCCTGCAGATTGTGAACTGTAGCGATGAGTCATAAAATCAAATCACGGGAGACTGAAGGCTGCTGTAAACACGCTGTGAGGAAAGCAAAGCCAAACAATGCAAAACTTGGATTTAACCGGTCACAATTAGTCAGCCTAATGAGGTTTTAAAATGCATGTTTCAACTAATGGCTTTCGAGGTTTGTTAAATGAAACATGAATGTTCTCTCTCTCTACCCTGCACGCCCTGGTTTACCACATGAGACAGATCCGGGCAAGAGAATCACAAAAGGTGCCTTTGTGTGTGCCTTTGTGTGTGTGTGAGAGTGTGTGTGTGTGTTGTGTGCGTCAGATGATATCGAAGCGACTGTTTACAGTAGAGCCGTTTGATCTCAACTGAGTCCGTCTTGGTTTTGTCCTCCTGTTTCTGCTGGACGGCAGTGACTCACTTGCTCATGCTTTTGGAATAAATCATCCAGTTTGCTCAGCAGCGGGGCGGTTGCACCTCGTCTCTTTTGGAATGCTGCGAGGTTGGAAAGGATCGTGGGTGTGAGACAATCAGAGTGCGTTAAGTGACTCTGGGCTCTGTGTTCAGGACTCGTCTTGTCTGAAGGGTTGCACCACACTCTGTCTTGCCCGTTCCTGCCCCGTTCCTCCGCTGGAGTCAGGCACCAGGCAGAACCTGCCAGCAGGGCTTTCAGACGTGACACCCGACTGTTTGCATTTGCTGCGTTTCATTTAACACTATTGTAAAGGTGAGATTGTCTCATGATAGGCTTGTCCTATCAGAGAATAAATCAGGAACTAGACCCCCCCCCCCCCGCTCCCCACCCCCTTAAAATTTCAATTTCTGAAAGTTAAAAGTTGAAAGATAAATAAATTTCAAAAAAGTTTTCTTGCAACTGTATTTTCACTTTCAAGACAAATGTTGTTGTTTTTTTTTCCATCATATTATCTCCAGTTCTGCAACCCTACACAATGAATTATCCAGACCCTCTGGGGAGATTAGCCTTCTGTTTAAAACCTCCCACTAAAATGCCCTGTGTTAGCTTCATGCAAGAACTGATGCTTTTGTTGAACCTTCCAATTGTTTGGAACAAGACGGGAAAAAAAAGGTAACTGGATGTGATGAGGTTTACTTGGGAGTGGTGTGAGTAATGTATTGGCCCTTTATGACATCACAGGAGGCTAGCACACACTCTGAATGGGTGGAGCAAGCACCAGAGAACTTTGACAAAGTCATTACTTTTTTTCACCAGGAGGGACCTTTTTAAAAGTCATGACGTGTGTGGAAATAAACAAAGCGAAGTAGATGGCCTGTTTGTTCTTTGGTCGGAGCATGAATCCATGGAAACAGCGGTGAGAATGTAAACGGGCCGATGGAGGAAGCCGCAGAGGAGCGACGGGGCCGTGTGACTCACACTGACGGCTACTTTCCACTGGAAGGCCCCACAATCCACCCAGAGCCACTGCCCCATGCCCAAAAACAGAGCTGCTGCCTTACCCTTGTTTAACCACATGCACACGTGCAGATGCACACATACACACGACTGGACTGGGCTGTCTTGGTGATGGTTTGGCAACACACAGGCACAGAAACCTTCTTTTTCCCCTGCTTGGTTTGGATGTGTGACTCCATTAACTCCACCCCGACCAGATTGAATATAAGACCTGAATCGACTTCTGTCGGACCTTTCAGACTGTCAACATGCCTGCTGAGAATTCCTCCGTCCTCTACTGGGACCGGAACGCCTCTGGAACTGAAGATCAGAGGACCTTATGCTGTCCAACTCCAGCGGGCGAACCTCCCGATGGATTATTTTTCTGATGTGGACGAAAATATATATTTATTTATTGTTTTCTTTCTGGACACCTTTGTCAGGATGTCGTGTGTGGAGGAGGTAATCTAATCTCACCTGTTTGAAGCAGGCAGCATTCCCCCCCCCCCCTTTTTTTTTTTTTTTTTTTAAGATTTATTAATTATTTTATATTATATTGAAGAAATTGCATTGACATGGAAGCCTCCTTGTGTTCACCTCAGCAGCGAAGTGGTCACAGGAATGTGTGTGTGTGTTGTTTTTTTTGTTTTTTTCCTGTAGCGGAGGAGCAGAGGGTGTAGGTCGGGGGAGTAGGCGTCACACATTCACACACTGTCGCCCACCTGGGAGCTGCTCACTCTCATCAGTGTCACCGCGTTCCTATTGACGGAGCGCTTGCACCGGCCGCTGAGGTCGGCCCGTCTGCCGCAGCAGCCAGAGGAGAAGGGAGCCGATTGGGCCGGCGCAGGCAGAGATAGAGCCCAGCAGCTGCACACACACACACACACAAGCACACACACACACACAAGCGCGCTCTGTCTCGCCTGGCTCCTCCTCGCCGCCCCACCCTCCCCTCTCTCTCACTCACTCTCTCTCTCTCTCTCTCTCTCTCTCTCTCTCTCTCCAGCAGTAGGTACATGTGCAGTGTGCGACAGCTAGGAGAACAGACCAGGGCACGAGCCAACAGCGCACACACTCCACCAGCAGGGAGCCAGACTGCATTATTCAAACGGATCCTCTTCTCTACAGGCTCCTCTTGGGTATGGCACGCACGCACACACACACGCACACACTCTCGCTCTCGCTGCGGCTAAGGCACTCGAGCCCACCAGATAAACTTCCAGAGAGGTCCTGTCCTCTCTCAGTCCGTTCAGCAGGCTTCAGTCGAGAGCTCCTCAGACAGGCGAGGTAACGTTCTGAGTTTTTTTTTTTTTTTCCTGCTGAATTTTAACGTTGCTCTGTTCAGAAAGTCACATCGTGCCTGCGTGTGTGTGTGTGTTTGTTTGTTTTGTTCCTGTCGTCGATTCCAAAGCTGTATGAATTCCAAACTGGTGGAGCAACTTTGTGTAACTTTTTAGAAAAGTTGGGTGGGGGGATGAAAAGAGTGACGCCTCCAGGCAACAACGTGCGGCTTTGAAATGGTTGCTCCATTTATGCAAAAATTAAAAAAAAAAAGTGTGGCCAGAGAGCACTCTAGTTAGTGAGTGAGTGAGTGAGTATTTGGGCCTGCTCCTGCACGTGCTGTGCACACTCTTCTGTGGGATGGGATGGCCAAATTGCGAGGCCTCCGCCCACTACTGGGCCAAACTAGTGCCAAGCTTTCCCACCGCCCCGCAGCCGTTGCTGCTCTTAGCGCTGAGGGGAATCTTTTTAGCTGCACTTAAAGTTAATTGCTAAGAAAATTGAATGTAAGTAGATATTTTTTTTTATAATGCCGCTTATTAAGGATTCGTCCAAAAACCCAAATGGAAAACCACAAAGTTTCTTCTTCGTGACTTCTTCGTGTGTCATTGCCCATATCAGAGTCCTGAAGGAATTTATAGTGAGTCAACACTTTGATATGATGATCTGTGCCGCTGGTGAGGACGGGGCTTGGGGGACGGGGTGAGGGCGGGGCTGCTGAACGTACAGAGTAGTAAAACTACAAGTCGAGGTCGAAGCCAACCATCAACAGCGCGTGTGTGTGTGTCTGTGCAATCCCAAACTTTTTTTTCCTTCATTTTTATGTGGCCCCGCCTCCACTTCACTTCGAATCACTCCTCAGCAAGCACGGGAGGGAAATGTTTTTATTTATCACTCCATCCCTTAGCTAAGGCAGCATATTTTTATCATAATTATAGGAGCGTAATTGCCTGGTGTTTGTGAGCAGAGGGTTGTGGGAGATCTGTTTACCCAGCTGAGAGCTGCATGAAGTGGCTCCAGCGGATCCAATGGAGCCGGATCGGGCTTGAGCGGCACCCTGGCATGTGCTGCTTTTTGCCCCGGCCAAAGTAAAGATGTGCCGCTGTGGGACTTATCAGCAGCTGGAAAAAGGGGGCATGACCGAAGACGGCTTCTGTTGTGAATCAAAGAGGCTCTGTTTTCATACAGCTGCGGGCTGGAATCACCAGAAACAAAACTCCTCCCTGTAGAATTTTATAGACTACAGAGTGATTATGGGGACAAAAAAAAGAATTGTGGCTTCAATTATCTTGGAATTGAGTGAAGGGAGGAGGGGGCGGTCGCCCAGGCCAGCCTTGGGATTATGCAAGACTGGAATGTCTTTTGGAATTAACTCCATTAAAATGAAAAAAAACCACGTGATTCATCATGTGACAGCGGGTTCTCTGGAAGAGCAAGCAGAGATATAAAGCCCTTCCTGTTTAACTCTTTCTCTCTCTGTCTTTTTCTCTTTTGTTGACTCACTCCCACCAACCAGCCAGTGACTCATCATTACCATGGAAACTCCAGGCCAGAAACGCTCCAGCCGCGGCGGCACCGGCATCTCTCCGGCCCGGATCACCAGGCTGCAGGAGAAGGAGGACTTGTGCAACCTCAACGACCGGCTGGCCGTCTACATCGAGAAGGTGCGCTCGCTGGAGGTGGAGAACGCCGGCCTGCGCCTGCGCATCACCGAGTCGGAGTCCTCGGTCACCCGTGACCTGTCGGGCATCAAGGCGGCGTACGAGGCCGAGCTGGCCGACGCCCGCAAGACCCTGGACCAGGTGGCCAAGGAGCGGGCGCGCCTGCAGCTGGAGCTCAGCAAGCTGAGGGAGGAGCACAAGGAGCTGAAAGCCAGGTGGGAGGAGGGGCTTCGAGGAGGAGGGAGGGCCGTTGGGAGGGGAGGGGCGGGGCTGCGTTGCTGTGCAAAGTGTCCTGCTCCTATCGTGGTGGCGGCACGGGAACCTTGACACTGTGGCTCTTTCAGTTCCAGAATGACTCCTAGAATTTTCTGCAACGGTCCAGTTTAAGGAATTTAGTCGCGCCAGGGGAAACCAAGGAGCGCTTGGTTCCCTACATGAAACTACGACGCAGGGCGATGCTCAAGTCGCCAGTAGATTCGGCCTGAGGGAGGCCACTCCAGTATGAATCCCTGTTTTCTCAGGTCCTGCTTGATTGATCTTGCGTTTTCCGATTCGGGAAAACCTCACATGCTTTTGGGTCGCCGGGAATACTGTACGGTGAAGCAATTGAGCAAGTAGATCAGCTCTTTGAATTTCATCAATCTAAATTCTCATTCGTCGTGAATGCAACCACGACAGTTGTGGACTTCAGTGTTTTTGTACCTGTAAATGTTACATACTGGGCCTTTAAAGTTGTGTCTGCAGCACCGACGGGATGCTGCTGTCTGGGAGCTCGGCTCAGTTTCCCCATCATCGTTAGCTGCCTTATCAGCCCTGTCACAGTGCTAAACGGGGATGCAGGTGAATCCCCCCCCCCCACACCCCCCACCCTCCTCTTGTCCTGAAGACAAGAAAAGGAAAGAAAAAAAAAAGTTCAATTATTTACAAGGGCAATTTCGCCGCGGCCCAGATTTTAAAAATAGCCGTCCCCCTGTGTTCCCCGAAGTTTCCCAGCAGACTTGGCACATGAACACGCTGCGGTTCTACCTGTCGGCCCGCCTGCGTCTGCTAAGGTTCACACCTGCCGTCGTTCAGCTCGGCGGTGGCTGCTCAGGAACGCTGCTGTCTGCGGAATGCGGCAGCGAGTCGATCCCGCAACGTTATGTCAGCCAGACTCCCCGAGGCCTGGCGGGAGCGGGACACTCCCATCGCCGTGCAGTCAGAGGAGAGTCGCACCCCCGGCCGCTTTAACCCTCCGTGACACAAACCACTGGGTGTCTGTGATTTGTTGGCCCAACATTAGGTGTTGTTGTTGTTGTTGTTGTTGTTGTTAACAATGCTTTACATGAGACAAGAGTTTCGATTTGCCTTCAATCTAGACTTTGTTTGGACTCTGCTGTGTGAGTTAACAGTGGCAGAATATTTTGCGGAAGCCAAACAGGCAAAAATTAAAATGAAACTGAAGCTGTTTATTTTTTCTTACTCGGTCTACATCATCACTTTTTAATTTGAATCTGTTTGTGGAAGCTGCACATAAATCCAGAAGTACGTCCTTAATACGGAACGTGAAGAAACCACAGTCTGTGTGTTGATGACGCACACGCAGACACACACACACACACACACACACACACATTCACAGGGCAGGGCAGGCCGTGCGCCCTATTGTGTTTCTCCGCCATGGAGTTGGCACAGCCCAGTGTTTTGTGTTCAGTAAAACTGAAACATGCCCCAGAGCAGGAATCTATGTGATCTATCTCTAACCTTGTTTTCACACATCCTCTGCATGCAGACTGTGTGTTTGAAAAAGATTGCAATGTGACGGCTTGTGAGCTCTGAATGGAAGGCACAACATGTGACTGTTGCACGCCATAATGTTTTTTTTTCATTGTTTTTTTATTTTTTTTCTCCTGGTCCACTTCTCAGGAACAGTTTTTTTTTTGCCCCCGTAGTTTTTCCAGGGAAGGCCCATGGGTTGAGGCACGTGAGAGTCCAGACTGGGCTGGCTGTGTCTGGGCCGCTCTGACTGGAGTGTTTGGTTGCCATGGAGCTGGAGGAGTCTTATTACTGGTCTGCTAGCGGGGCGGTGACGGTGACTCAGAGCTTTTTTTCACCTCCTTTGGAATGAGCTGACGACCGCGTGTGTGTGTGTGTGTGTGTGTGTGTGTGTGTGTGTGTGTGTGTGTGTGTGTGTGTGTGTGTGTGTGTGTGTGTGTGTGTGTGTGTGTGGCTAGAGCAGGAAATGGAGTTTATTAATATGCGGCGATGGGTTGCGACGGCAGCGGCAGATGCTGGCACGACAAACAAACAGCCAGCAGACACCTTTGCTCCTCAGTCAGACCTTTTGTGTGTGTGTGTGTGTCCTGCCGGAGCAGGACGGGTGGCACAGCAGCAGGTGGAGTCTTGGTTTGACTTGTCACACCTGTTCGGCCCCGAGGGCTGACACGGATACACACACACGGAGCCAGAGGCTCGACGTGCAGAGCCAGTTAGCCGACCAGCTCTCCCCCTCCGGCACCGTTTGCCTGGTAAATATTTCAGTCGCTGTTGACAAAGGCTGGATGGATGGTTGGTTGATGTAAAGGGTGGTTCCCAAATTTTCAATTGAAAAGTGTGTGTGTGTGTGTGTGTGTGTGCGTGTGTGTGTGTGTGTGCGTGTGTGTGTGTGTGTGTGTGTGTGTGTTCAGTGGCCTGCAGTCATAGTGCTTGTCGTTCCCTCGGCCTCCCGGGTTTCCCGCTGTCCCAGAATCCCCCCCCACCCCTCGAGGGTTTGTTCTGTCCGCAACACTGGGACGTTTTGTTTTTCTGTGGGACCATGAAAGCGGCTGTGCAACTTGTGTGACAGCACCAGGATGGTCACAAATTCCTCCTGTGAGATTCGCCATCGCCGCTCCACCCAGTGACGAGCCGCCTCGGCCAACTGCCAGTGGAAATGACACGTTGCCCCGCTTGAGTTGGCTCAATGTTGCATGACAAGTCAGCAGTCACGCCCTCAGTTGATGTTTAATAATGAGAGGATGCTGACATGTGAGAGGCGCCTCCTCCTTTTATCCATGCTGGGTTTTTTTAACACGCACCTCTAAACTCTCTTTGTCATTTAAAATGAATGCCAAACTCGCTGCTGTGTTTGGTCGATATTAAAGGTCCCATAATCACGTAAAATTCACTTTGCCAATAACGTGTCTCTTTATTCGGCCAACTTCCCCTGAATGAGGAGAGCCAATCCCAGTGACTGCTGCAAAATAAAAATAAAAAAGCCCTTTGTAATGTCACAGAGGGCTCTGGTATTGATATTGCCACCCTACCTTTGTCCCCCTTTCCAAACCTGGGCTCCAACGCAGCTTGGCAGGAAGCGGAAAGCCATTGTTTCAGCAGGAGGATGTAAACACAGGGCTAAATCTGTTGTTTTCTGGACAAAGAAAAGTGATTCTGGGATGGGCAACGACTGGGCTCTAAAAGTTTCCACGTGGCTTGGACTGCAGTTCGTCATTGGTCGTCTCTGTTTTCTGGAGCTGTTTTACAACGATTGGTTCCTGTTGGTTTGGGATCTGATGGAGTTAAATGGTGAAAAAGACTGAGCTGAATCGGATCTAGTTTGAATAAAAGAATGGAGGGATGTGCAGCGCCGGGTTCGCCTGCCCCGCCCCACCTGCACACACACACACACACACACACACACACACACACAGGCGCAGCAGCAGCTCCTCTCCAGTCTTTCATAAAGAGGATTAAGAGAAAAACGTGGCGGCGGCCGCAGCACTCGGACAGGACGCCGCTCGTCCGACTGCAGCGTTCCGAGGCTCATTAAAGGAATATTGATGGTGTTGACTTGTGTGGCCTTCGGGGAGCGCAGCAGGAAGTGCACTTATCATTTTAGCACATTCTCCATTTCCTCTGTTTGGAATTGCGGCTTTCACTGTGCGCAGGCTGCCATAAATTTTGCCGCATTACAACAGTTATTACCGTCAGTTTATTATTTTGCGTGATACCTCATATGTGGTCAATTACTTCAATATATTTCCATGTAGTTAAACATTTAGTAAAATATGTGAATTGTTTGTCTTTGTTTATTATATTTTTAAATCCTATTTATGACGCTGTTTATGTTTTGTTTTTATTAAGACGCACGTCTTGCTTTGTCTCGTTGTCGGGACTCTCAGTCTTGCAGCGTAATTCTTTTTTCCCTCAGTGCTCTGAAATGTGATTAATCAAAAAAACTCCTCTCGCTAAGAAACGCTCATAATAACAAACTGAATCTTTTTTTTTTATGCCACATGGTTTGAGGAAGTGAACGGGTCGTCATGAGAAGCTTTCTAATATTAGTCACCTTTCTATTTTTATTTCCCCGGAATGCTTTAGATGTGTAGCTGTGAGGATGTTATTATTAGGACCCTGTTGAGGGTGGCGGGGTTGGAGTGAAGGGGGGGGGGTTGGGGGGGCGGTCCTTAGCTCTGACAAGATCTAATGTCTTAAAGCCTTTTCAGATGTGAGAAAAGAATTCCCGTTCGATGCTTTTAACATTTTCAATTCCTTCGTCGTCTCCCAGTTCCAGCAGCTTTTCTTCGCTGTTTATTTTGGAAATCAGGAGTTTTTCCGCGGTCACAGAGGCAACAATGTTAATCGCCACGTTTTCGAAGCTCAGTTGAGAAAGTGTTTTCATTTCTTTGGTTTGCTGTTCGACATCTACAAAAGAAAGAAAGAAAGCCCCGGAAATTTTGGAAATATGACATTTAATTAGAATGATGCTGCTTATGACACAGTGCTGCGAGTGCAGACCGACGATGTCCATTTTCTTTTTGTTTTTTGGAAGAGAACGACTGTGAAGTTTTTGACGGAGCTCAGAGTATTTTGTCATGTAGGCTCCTTGTGATTATTGATCAGCGTCGTTTTTAATTCGACAGCCTTGTATCTGACTTGTTTAATCCCTTCTTATCAAAGTCTTCACAGCAGTAGAGTTTTTTTTAAATGGTGTGATAACCAGAAGTAATTAAATCGACGGCAAAGTCGTCCCGTTGAAGTCGTGCTTGGATTCATGACAAACCGTTAAACTGTCTGTCTGGTTCGGTCGCCCTCACAGGCCTGAATGCCGCACCAAAATTTCAATAATGTCGTAGCAAAATTTTAATAAACTCCGAAGTTTAGTTTCGTAAACATTTCATTTTATAGATATGTGGAAAAGCAGCAGCAGCAGCAGCAGCAGCAGATCTCTCGATGCTGCCGTCTCTCTGTTCTCATGCTGTTTGATCAGACGCCACTCTGGTGGGCGGGGCTTCCTCTCCCCACCGTGATCTCAGCTTGTGTGTGTGTGTGTGTGTGTGTGTTGCATCCAGTGGTGCTCGGGCCGACTGGAGTGTTATTCAGCAAATGCAAATTGCATCGTTCCCCTCGGAGCGCCGCAACATGAAAGACATTCTTCCACGTCGGGTAACTTGTTCAGAAGTACGAGAGAGAAGGAACCGTTCTTACCCTTGAAATCAGACAATAAATAATTTATCCCTGAATGATTTTTTTTTATTATTTTTTTTTAAGGAAAAAAAAGAGATTCGTCAGGAATTTTTCTTCTCGATTCTGCTTTACAGCTTTACAGCTTGCAGGTTTTTCAGTAGCAACAAATTAGCAGATTTTTAAAAATGTTTTTCAGTCTTTGTGAGTGCCTCTCCTTTGTCTAACCGACATTACCAGACGCAGATGGAAGAGATCGGCTCTTCAGCTCCAGAAGAAGTGATTTCAAGATGTTCCCTTGACTCTCTTCAGTCCTGCTCGCGCTGCTCGCGCTTCCCACGCGGCCGAATCCCGTCGCCGACCAGCGCTCGGACCCTCCGGTCGGTGCTGTGAGGCCCACTGGGCTTTCCTGCTGTGGCAAGCATTTGTTCTAACAGAACACTCGGCAATGGAAAACACGTGTGGCTGGGAAGTAATGGAGCTGCGTGGAACTTTCTTTGGGTTTTTATTGCTGTGCGTAACGAGCCAGTCGCTCTCGGGCGTCCGCTCCACCAGAACCCTGCGTAAAACCAAGCCTTTTGGCAGCGCTTCAGTGTCGAGTCTAAGAGTTTCCACAGAGCCCGGGGGGGGGGCGGGGGGGTGATTAGGTGGTTAGTGGGGAGGACATTTAGAGGAGGCGTGGCCTCTGCCCTCGACCAATCCTGACCCCTTCTGGTTGGTTATGTAACCATTGTTCCATCTCTGGATCTGTAATAAAAAACACGCACAAAGAAAAAGAGCCTGAGAGTGAATTGAAGTGGAGTTGAATGTTTGGAGACGTCCGTCAGGTCGTGGAGTTCACGGTTCTTATTGAAGGCGCCGTCTCGCCCGCCAAGTTTATACACGGGGCTGCGTTTCAGGGCCGTTTGATCGGAGAAGCCCGTCAGCTCTGTGATGAGTTGGCGATGCTGCTCCGTCGGCCCGCACTTCTCCCTCCGAGCGTCGGTGTAAACAGCTTCCGCTGTTGATGGGTGTTGCCGCGGTTGAAACAATCGGAGGAAAGCGTTTAGCAGTGACCACTTTTTTTTTTCCTTCTGTTTTTACTGCTTACCTGGTGCTCAGCTGAGTCGTCCACCTTTGCCGTTCTCTTTGTTAAATCCTCAGCGCTCTGCTCTTCCTGCTCGTCGTCTCTGTTTGGTCGTGTTCCAGGTGTTGCCGGATTGTGCGTGCGTGCGACCAACAATGGGAAGTCCATCCCAGAGCCGCAGTTTGGTTTCACTCAAAGCATCATATCCTTTTTTTTTTTTGTGTGTGTGTTTTTTTTTTCTCTGTTCCCCTCGGTAGGCCGGGAGGAACTGAAGAGCGCTGACTAAAACTAAAATAGCATCCTCTTAATATCCACGTGGCTTTGGTCTAGCATGCAGCTAACGTTAGCGGCACGCCCACTTACACGATGCATAATGTTCTGATTAGTTTGAATTGGATTGAGAGCAAACGGGAGTATTGGTGCCACGACTGCAGTCGCTGGAACAGTTAAATTGAAGATGCAGATTTCCCTGCAGGGGCAGCTGTTGCTTTGAGGAGGACCTGGAGCTGCGGCTGAAGCGATTTTATTCTTGTTGCTTTCTGCACTCCTGGATTCTCTCCACAACAGTTCGGCTCACTGATCACAGGACGGGAGTGGCGATTCTTCGCTGGCCTTCCCCTCTTTTGATCTCATGCGAATGAAAAGAACCCAGAAACCAGCGAGAGGCGCTCGGGTATCTCGGTCTCTCGATCTCCACGTTAGTGCCGATAATTTTTGTTCCCTCGCGGCGGCAAAGAGAGAGAGATTAAAGAGGCGTTGGAAAACACGGTCCACAGAACTGGTGGACTGACTCGTGAGTCAGTGGCTGTGAGTCATCGGCTCCTCTGCAGGGGAGAAACGGTGGTTGTTGGGAACTGATACATGCACACAGACATACACACAGACAATGGGCAATTATCAAGCAGTTGACGTGCTCTGGCTGTGATCAGTGTGAGGCTTTGACGTGCGTCGGCAGCCGCGTGTCTCCCGGATGACGGCCGACATTTGCTGCGGTGCAAACAGGAATTGAGGGAGAAACAAAATGAACTTTGTTCCCCTCTGACACATGTGGCAGCATCCGTGTCGGCCGACGGCGGAGGCCTGCGCTCAAGTCGGCCCCCTGTTGATATATCACACGGCCGCAAACACACACAAGCCCTGTTTGTGTGTCTCTCTGTGCTGAGGAGACAGGAAACAGTCATGTGTCAGCACTGCACTGAGACCTCGGCCCCCTTTTTTTTTTTTTTTTTGGACCGCTCGCTCTTTTGTGTGAGCTGTGCACCACGTGGTGAACTGTTGTCTCCCCCTCACCGCGTTGAACGACCACATTTGATCTTGATCTTATTTAAACTGTCACGCGCACAACGGCTAAATGGGCGGAAAATGCAAGTTGTGTCTAAGTTATGGCCACTGCCCTCTGTTGTGTATCAGCTAAAAAATAAAATGTTTGCATGAAGAAAATGGGATTTCAGCCATTTCACCGTAAACTCCCACAAATCTTTAGTTTAAAGGAAATTTTCACATCTCAATTTTTAAAATATTCTGAGGAGTTGTCTCACTGTGTTTAATGACGACTTTCATATAATTTATATATAATTTATATATAATTATATATATATTAATTATATTATATTATATTATATTATATTATATTTATAATAATCTTACGGTAATTCATGGAATTAGAAAGAGTCAACTGACAGTTTGGAGGTCAGTCCGGAGCCGTTCAGGCGGTTACAGTTTTTTATGTTTCGTCTTTTCGAGAGGAAAGAATGAACAGAAACTGAAGGTGAGCGTGACTGCAACATGGCCCGGTAATTAAACGCGATGCTGAGGTTGCATCATCCCGCATCCTTTCCCTCCCGCCTGCTCTGATCCTGTGTCCAGGTGTTTGTTTGTTTACCAGAATCGCTGTGTGGTGATTGGCTGAAGCCGAACTGCAGAGAGAGAGAAAGAGAGAGCGAGAGAGAGAGAGACCCCTGGCCCCCGTGTCCCCCTCCTTTTTATTTTTTCTGCCTGTTCCCAGCCCTTCAGCTGTGAGTCACCAGGAAACCCCACCCACATGGGCCCACACATGCTTGCCAGACTGTGTGTATGTGTGTCCACGTATGTATGTATGTATGTGTGTGTGTGTATGTGGGTGTGTGTGTGTGCGTGCATGCATGTCCATGTGTTTACACAGTGACATACCCCGTGGATCAATGGACGCCTGTGCTGCGCAGCGGAGGAATTATGTGAATAGCGCAAAACAGGAAATGAATGAGGTGATGTATGGCGGCGCCTCACGGTGGCCAAGCGTGGCGACAAAAGGCAGAGCGAGAGCCCAAGGGGTCCCCGCTTCGGCCGCTGCAGGCCAGCCGCTCGGTTTGCAGCTGTAGTGGGGGCCAGGTGGGGCAGTGGCCTCCCAGGTGTGCACGTGAGCGTGCACGACCCGCAGGGCCCCCCCCTCCTCCCTCCCTCCCTCCCTCCCTGTCCTTCAGCTGTGCACTTTGATGCCGTCAGGGTCGGAAAGTCGCTGGGTCATCAGCAGTTTGACCAGTTCTGCTCGTTTAATTCTCCACTTCTGCTGCTAATTAGATCACAATGAATGATGAAGTGAGTGGAGCACAGAGGATGTGCCTGCACACACACACACACACACACACACACACACACACACACACACACAGTGTAGTAAGAACTGTAAGCACAGACGACCCGTCATGTTAATGTTGCCTCCTTAACTTCATTGCTGCACTTTTTTAAACCATTCAGGGAAAATTCAACAATTTGAAGGCACACAGATAAAAGTAACTTTATTTTCTCAGGATATTTTAACAACCAGATATACAAGTACCGGGCAACTATCATCTATTAATTCTCCAGATGAAGTACAATCGTGAGGCCCCGCCCACTTCTTCTCCCCTCCAGCTGGAGACGGTGAATGTGTGTTATTCCATCTTGGATGCACCAAGCCTCGTGTTCCCCGACACACTGGCTTTGCAGTCAAGTTGCTGTGAAGAGCAGCTACCAGTCGAAAAGTTGCGCCGCTAGTTAGCCATGAACAGAAACCCCTCCTTATTTCCCACAACTCCCTCCGCCTGCACAGGACGTTGTGTTTGCACGTGAGAGTCCAGGACCTCCGTTAAGGTTGCCTGCCTGCTGCGTCAAATCCCTCGTCCTTTGATGCCGAGTGCTTTGTGTGGAAATTTCAAGACGCCGTGCTAAAAAACCAAAGCAGACGTCTCTCTGAAAAAAAAGCAAAAAAAAAAGCAAAAAAAAAATCTCCTGGAAAAGTGGGCACTTTTTTTTTTCTATTTCTTAGTCTTGGCAGCAAAAAAAACAGACATGCTAGCAGGCTTGACGACAAGGCCGTGGTTGCCATGGTGATGGCATAGCAAAACAGGAGTGTGTGTGTGTGTTGGCTTCTCTCTCTCTCTCTCTCTCTCTCTCTCTCTCTCTCTCTGAGCGAGGGAGAGAGAGGCGGGGCTCTTTCCTCGTTACTGTGGTGGACAAAGATAGCTGTGAGTCATCCTCCAGGCTGGGAGCCCAGCCAACACATTCCTCCTCCTCCTCCTCCTCCTCCTCACATTTCTCCTCTCCATTACCCCCTTCCCTTTTTAAAAAAAAAAAAAATCTTTTTGTCTCTTTATTTTGGCGCTTTTTTTTTTTTTTCCATTTCACCCCCCCGCCCCCCGGTATCCCTCCGTCCCCATCTCACACCGTCTCTGTCCACTCGCTCCCATTTTGTCTCTGCGTCAAAAACGTATCCTCCGAGTCTTTTCTGAGACCCCCCCCTGCTAATAAAAGGCTGAAGAGGGCTGGAGTGATGCGAAAACCATTCATTATCTTTTTAGAGTCATAATGTTTTTGTGTGTGTGTGTGTGTGTGTGTGTGTGTGTGTGTGTGTGTGTGTGTGTGTGTGTGTGTGTGTGTGCAGACGTTTGTTGCGTGGGTGGGGAGACGGCATGACAAGTAGGGCCAGTGGACTCGTGCACTCCAGAAATTTAAATGAAGATCGGCCAAATTGAAATTCAATGTCTGCTGGTAACTCCTGCGTTTTATTTCCCAGTGACTGATGCTCAACCTGCAGCGCCGCCCCTCCTTTCTCTTTTTTTATTTGGCTGAGAGCTTTTCCACTAGTTTGCACGACTCGCTGCCTTGTTTTTCTCGGCAACAGACCCCCCCCCCCCCCCCCCCCCCCCGGAATATTAATGAAAGCAGCTGTTTGGGTTTTCTTTTTTTTTTCCAACTTTATTTACTGAAATTCCCAAATATAATCTGCAGCGTCTTTGTTCATCTGTTGCCTCTCAGCAGCTCAGCGCCACATTTATTAGACTGATGCTGACTCTGTCTCTCCGTTTTTGTAAATAGAAATTTTATTGAAGGGGAGAAAAACTACAAAGTGTCCCCACATGCTGCCAGTTCATCACTGGAACAGAATGCGGCATCAAGTTGATGGATGTTTGTATGTTGTCGGCTCTTTAATGGCACATTTGGCTTGCGTAAACACAGTCGCACACGCCCTGCAACGGATTATGTAAATGCATTGAAAACCTTGTGTGCGTGCACATATGTTTGCAGCAACCGCGTGCAGCCCATCACGCTCACATTTCATAACGCCACTGAGTAGATCTGAAGTCCATTTAGATGTTAATAGAGTATGAGAGTGTCTCCCTGTAGGATTTGAGGGTTTGGATCAGGTATGGGCAAATTACGGCCGGGGCACCGTATGCGGCCCGTTATACTTTCTAATCCGGCCCGTCGAACTTCAAGAAATTATATTCACAGTAAGTAAGTAATAAAATAGCTGTATTTCATCAATGTGTTCAATGCTTTGAGTAATTTCAGTAAAGAGCCCAACAACGTGGGGCTTCAAAGACACATTTTGTTTGTTTTTGCTAATTTTCAATCAACATTGAAGCACGTTTTCTCCATATCCCAACATATATTTTTCCCCCCCTATGAGGTGAGTCACCAAAACACTCCATCCATCTGCTTCGGCCCCGCCTCTGTTAAATTCTACAACCCGTTTTGGCCCGCCAGTCAAAAAGTTTGCCTAGCCCAGCCCTGGTTTAGATGGATTTTCTAAGGCTTCTTTCACCTTCTAACCCTAACGGTTGCAAGTTATCAACTATTCAGGTCACCAAATCAATGTTTTATTATTCTGTGTAGTAGCAGTTGTAGTGGAATTTTTTATGACCCAGTCCATTGAGATGGAAGCAGGTCGGACTTTGTCTGCCATTAACTGGCTGCAGTGCTGCGGCCGGTGGTGTGTTTATGAGCAGAGATCCTGCACAGCAGCATCACCTGCCTTTTTAAAACATCTAAATATTTTCCCAGCAACACAGTAATGAGCCTCCAGGACGGCGGTCCAACAGCGCTGAGGCTCTTTTACCCTTTCACACAGGAAAAGTCTCATTATACAGCAGTAACTGCTCCTCACTTTACTCGGCTAATCTGCTGGGCGAGCGGCGGCTAACAGGCCCCTTCCAGGCCGACCGCCTCTGCCCTCTTTTACAGTAGGTTGAGCAATTTGGGGAATGTTTGAAGGTGTTAACGGCGCGTTGTCCAAGCAGGCGGCAGTGGCGGTGAAGACATTCTTGACACGTTGGCGTCGGCCTCTTGGAGCCGTAACCTGGAGTGTTTTTCCGTCTGCCTCGTGAAAAAAATGAGTTGCATTCTTTGTGCAGCTCTGTGATCATGGTCAGAATTCCTCCAGTGTGTTTGTACAAAGAGGTAATTGTAGTTTTCACACATGCTTTTTTTCTTTCTTTTTTTTTTTTCCTGACTGCAAGCTGTCAAATAATCTCCTCCATACTGTCGGCAAACTCCTGCTAACAGCTGGTTTTAGGATCCAGCGTGTCAGAGGTGCTGGAGGAGAACTTTTTTTTTTTTTTTTCATATTTTTTCTGTTATGAATCTGAACTGGTGCACTGCAGCATGAAAATAACGTGTGAACATCTGCTGCCAACATCTGGTCGTTCTTTAGTGGAAGTCATGGTGGAATGTATGCGGCGTTGGAAGTGAGTGTAGCATCACCTCGCAGTGAAACACAATGCGAGCGACTTGAGTCTGGAGACCCTCCGGAATCAGGCTACAGCTGATTGTCCTCCACATTGGACGAGGACGCTGGTGGGGGTTTCAGACTTTGAGCAAGCTGACTGTAACAAACTGCGCCGTAACATTCGGAGATCGCGTCTGATGTGATTTGTATGGATCACTTGTGTTTGCGTGTGTTTGTTTGTGCGGCGAGTTGTCGGTCCACAGGCTGCAGTCTCCTCCTTCCCAAGGTTTCCCCGTGTCTTTTGTGTTTGTTTGTGGGATGATTATTTGATCTGGACTCAGTCCGGCGGCAGGCCAGACTTTAATTTCTTCCCTCCAAACTGAACAAACTGGGCGGCCGACCTGCCGTGAGTCTGCACTTTTCCAACTTTAGTTTTCATTGTTTTTCCACCTGGACGCAGGGAATCTCAGCACTTCACTTCCTGTAACAAAGTCCCAAAAAAGCCCCAGACTTGTTGGGGGGAAAAGATGCTGTCTGTTTGAATGGTGAATGTCGGTGTGTTTTAGTTCCAGTCCGACAGCGTCTGCTCACTGTTTTCCGTCTGTCCATCACTTTACTTCCTTTATTTCCTGACACAGGGGGAGAAAATTCCCCCACATGTTTGAGCTAAATTTCAGCGCTGGCAACGTCAGCCATGAGCTATGAAAGTGGGCGAAGCCCAAAAGATGGTGGGATCCATCCACAGCGCCAAATACAATAAGAACTTGGGCACTATTTCCTCCTGGGCAGCAGTGAACCACCTCTGTGGCAAACGACCCTCCTCGCTCTACTCTTCCCTCGTCTTCTGCTGGGAATGTTTTCTTTTTCCACTGCCGTTTCCAGCAGGATTTTCCCCTCCAACTGGAACTCTAAATTGGTTCCCGTAGAGACTTTAGGAGGGGTGGCGGGGACACGAGTGCGCAACAAATGTGGATTTTCCTAATTCAATGCAGATTGCCCGGAGATAAAAGTTTGGCTTGTTGCTAGCTGGTACTGTGGGTCCAAATCTCTGAATCAGTGCATCCCTGTAGTGAACAGTGGGCGACTGTTTGTGCACAGTCCTGCAGCACTGCCTGTCAGATGTCAGATGTTCGGGGACTGAATGGGAGCCATGACTGTTTTAAGTGCGAAGAAAACCCAATTTCAAGGTCGAGTGTCTTGGATTTAGTGCCATCTAGTGGTTTAAAAAAAGCATATTGACAAAACAAACATGTTTTTTCTCTCACGTCTGTGGCCATGTGGTCGCTTGAGCTTCAACAGTCAGATTGGTGGGTTGACCGGCGCCGTTTTGTGATGATGCAGTAAAAATCAGTAAACCCTGAGCAGATGCTCTGCATTTCTCTGTCCCTCTCTGTCAGCTTTTTTGAGTGGTTAATTAGCTCCAAGTACCCCAACATCAGGTTATTATGGTCCTTTTAAAGGTGACGCGCTGGGCCTCAGACAGCGAGGAAAGATCTAAACAGAAAAACCTCAAAAACCTCCCCGAGCGTCGTGCACACTGTCACACAAACAGGAAGTTTGACGTGGTGCAAGTGAGAAAGCACAGTGAGAACAAAATATTTTAAAACATCCTGTTATCACCAGGAAGTGTTGCCACATTCACCGTCAACCAGCGCAGAGGACTGCAGGCAGGTTTTTTCATCTTGACGTCGTTTTAAAAGGAAGAAAAAAAAAACCCCAAGCCTTCCCTTTTTTTTTTCTCTGCAGGAACGGTAAGAAGGAGTCTGAGCTGGAGGCGGCTCTGGTCCGGCTGAGGGACCAGGAGGCTCTGCTCCGCTCCAAGGATGCCAGCCTCAGCACCTCCCAGAGTGAGAAACGAAGCCTGGAGGCTGAGGTGAATGACCTCAAGGACCAGCTGGCCAAGGTGAGGGTTTCGGGCTTCGGGGAAGCTCTGGCTTCTGGGTATTATTGTTTTTTGTTGTTGATTTTTATTGAGCGCAGGATGTCATCTTCAGAAAATCCCCCGAGATTTTTTTTCATCTCCCGTTACAAATACAGTATTTTGAGTGCAGTACCTCTGTACTTGACATTTAAAATAATTTTCTCTTCCTCTGTGATTTATTTATTAAAGACTTTTTTTTTGTTGAAGACATGCCGAGGTGGTTGGAGGTAGTAATTTGCCGTTAACCCTCAAGGCTGTTCATTATTATGAGGCTGAGGTGAGGAAGCAGACGCTTGACTTTTTTTCTGAGCCTCCTGCCTGTGTTTTGTTTTTTTATCAATGAATTCTTCCGGATGTGCTTACCGCTTGTGGCTGTGCTCCACCTACTGGCCGCTCTGGGGAACAACTGACCCGGTTGCTCTCAGATCGCACTCGCTGCAGCGTATTTTCTGTGTCTTTTGCACGCCCCCATTAAAGAACCTGTCTCTCCTCCTCCTTCCTCCTCCTCCTCCTCCTCCTCCTTCCTCCCAGTTGAGCGGCAGCCTGGCCGATGCCAAGAAGCAGCTGCAGGACGAGATGTTGCGCCGGGTGGATGCCGAGAACCGCCTGCAGACCCTGAAGGAGGAACTGGAGTTCCAGAAGAACATCTACAACGAGGTAGCCGCTCTCTCACCTTGACGCTTCTATTTTTATTGAGCCGTCTCAGTCAGCCGTCCTACTTTTCATCTTCGGGCTCCCCCCCCGCAGGATATCGATTCCCTTCCAAACCATCTTGCCAGTTTGATTTGCAAGTCTGATACAGATCTGCCTGACGGATGCAGCCATTTCTGCTCCGTTTTGAGTCATTTTTGATGAAGGACAATGACGGCGTGCATGTAGAGATAATTAGAACTGATGATTACCGTAGATGCAGAGGAAGTCTGATGGTGGACGTTTGGGCATTAAGACTAAGATTTAATTTTAAAAAAAGTTAAATATTGTATTGTGTTTTAGATCTGTGGACTTGCAGAATAAGCAGTTACTTTAGTGGTTGGCCACTCAGTGGTTGCTAAAGTTTTTACAGGTCGTCTTATCAGTAGATGTTGTTGCCTTAGATTCTAAGGCAACAACATCTACTGATCCTAAGGCTTAGAATCAATAATTCCATATTGATTTTCTTGATTGCATCTCCCGCAACCCGGGAAGACTTCAGACTTTGGTCAACGCTGCTTTTCATCACCTTCTTGACGTCCGCGACTGTCCGTCCGTGTGTGCAGGAGCTGCGCGAGTCCAGGCGCCGCCACGAGTCCCGCATTTTGGAGATCGACGGCGGGCGCCAGCAGGACTTTGAGAGCAAGCTGGCCGAGGCCCTGAGCGACTTGAGGACCCAGCACGAGGATCAGGTCCGCATCTACAAGGAGGAGATTGAGAAGAACTACAACTCCAAGGTCTGTACACTAAGTTTTACAACCAAACACAACTGCGTCAGGGATGCATACGTGATTAATTTCCCTCGCCTGTTGAGTTGCTGGTCATATTAACCAGGCTTGGCAACTGTTTGTGGATCAGTTCTCTGGGTTTCATAGGGGAAATGCGCTGGTATTTCAACAATAACTAATTCATGCAGCATCAAGTCCCTCTTGTATTACTATTCTGCCATCATAATAGTTGTTTTGAAGTTGTAATAGTTGTATACAATGACAACAGAATTTGAATATTTACAAAACATCACGTCCCATATTTGACAGAAGAAGTGTAGAAATTAGGTGTTTAAGTCGAGAACAATGCAGGAAAAGTCACAAAAATGCATCTTGTAGATCATGAGGGTCATCTACGGGGTATGTAAAGAGCAAATCAAGTTTCTAAAGTAGAAGATTCAGCAAGTTAAAATACAGATTATTTAAAGAAGAGCAATCAACGGACCATGGCCAAAAACCAAACAACAAACAAAAAAAACCAAAAGCTTCAGAGAACAGGACGGCCTGTTTGCGAACCGTCCCGGTTCTGACTGCGCCATCTCTTCACCCTCAGCTGGAAATGGCCCGTCAGTCAGCAGATAGGAACAGCCACATGATGGGAGCTGCTCATGAAGAGCTGCAGCAGTCCCGCCTCCGGCTGGAGAGCATGTCGGGCCAGCTGAGCACGCTGCAGAAGCAGGTGACCACTCGCACACACTGGCCCGCCGCCACTGCCGCTGCATTTCTGCACTTTCAGTTCTTTGTCACATCAGAGTATAAAGTGTGTGTGTGTGTGTCTGGTCCCACCAGCTGTCCTCCAGCGAGGCCAAGGTGCGCGAGCTGGAGGAAGCCCTGGCCAGGGAGCGCGACTTGACGCGGCGGCGGCTGGAAGACAAGGACCGCGACATGGCGGAGTTGCGCGCCCGCATGACGCAGCAGCTGGATGAGTACCTGGAGCTGCTGGACGTCAAGCTGGCACTGGACATGGAGATCAACGCCTACAGGAAGCTGCTGGAGGGGGAGGAGGAGAGGTAACCGCCCCCAGATTGGAAAGGCTGCCGCAGGCATGGCGAACAGAAATGGAGCATTTATTTATTTTGGTTTTCAGTTCATTCAAAGGTCCTGTGTTCAAGTCCGTTAACTTCCGTTTACTTTGTTTGTTTTTTTTCATGCTCCACTTTTCTTCAAATCAGCCTCTTGTGATGCCACAAAGGGCACCACCAGCCAGGTGGTGGCTCAGCAGTTTTCTGAATATGCTATTTATTACCTGAGGATGGAGAGCGGTTGTGTGAGTCCAGTTTGGCAAAAAATAAAGACCGGTTGTATAAATATAGAATATGGGGCCTTGAAGGGCAGAACGTTTTGGTTTTATCGCAGTCGGACTTCGAGAACGAAACTGCTGACTTCTCACCAGCACGCGTCGGACACATTCCTTTTCATCTGCTGAGCCTCCCCACGTTTTCACTGGTGAACGTCGACAGAGGCAAACTGAGTCGCACTTCAAGTCGCTCCGACAGCCGCTTGTCATCCTTTCATGTCAGAGGGAGGTTCACACGATCATGTCTGCTTCAGTTTAAACAAGAGAGCGGTCAGACAAGGAGCTGTGCGTGGGCATCTGCTGTCCTGGTGTGTCAGATTCTGTAGACTGATTTCTTTTTTCTTTTTTTTTTTTTATATATATCCCTGGAAGGTCTCGCTGTTAGTCCCAAGTGATGATACATTTGTGTTGTATTTCACACAGAACATAAACCGTGTAAAGTGTTTAGTCCTTGTATTATTAAATGATGAGAAGCAGGAGCAACAAGAATGAAAGCCACTCAACAGCTAAACTCTCTCTCTCTCTCTCTCCCCCCCGCCCCCTCTCGTGCTCTCTCTCCTCCAGGCTGCGTCTCTCGCCCAGCCCGCCGCCCACCCGGGTGACGGTGACCCGCACCTCGGCCTCGGGCCACTGCCAGACCAGCCGCGTGCTGCACACCAGCAGCCGCAACTCCTCGGGGGCCAGCAGCAGCAAGAAGCGGCGCCTCAACGACAACGACAGCGAGACCTCCAGCCTGCAGGGCGGCGCCGTCACCAGGGCGCGCATCAGCCAGCACGCCTCGGCCAGCGGCCGCGTCACCGTGGACGAGGTCGACCTGGACGGCAAGTTTGTCCGCCTCGGCAACAAGAGCGACGAGGCAAGTTTGGGACGCAAACGAGAAAATAATTGCGGTTGAAATGTTAAAAAGGAGAAATGTGTTGCTGACGCTGTTGATTGTCCTGCAGGACCAGTCTCTGGGGAACTGGCAGGTCAAGAGACAAGTGGGCGGCGACAGCCCCATCCTCTACAAGTTTCCTCACAGGTTCATGCTGAAGGCCGGGACGTCTGTCACCGTGAGTCTCTCTTTAGCTTCTCGACGCTTCTTCACTGCCGGGAGTCGGTAGAAATGTGCAGACTGCGTGATTTAATGCGTTAATGTGTCTGTGAAAGATCAACGTCCAGGACATTTTAAATCCTGGACGTTGTTGCAAATGATTTCAATGGTTTTGATGATGACGTCAAAACCATTGAAATCATTTGCTCCATTTATTTGGTCACAGACTCCCTCTTTCCTCCTTGCTGCCGCAGTTGAAAGCCTTGCCAGCCGGTCTTTGGGTTTGCCAAACTCAGTCCGCTTCGTTCCAGTTGTAACAAAAGCGGCTGCTGCTGTTCGCTACCCTGGAAAGCTGAGAACAAGACAAAGAATTCTTTGTTTCTGATTTCCTGCGAACTGTGACCTCTGCAGATCTGGGCAGCTGCCGGGAATGGAACCCACAACCCTCCCTCTGACGTGGTGTGGAAGAACCAGAACTCGTGGGGCACCGGCGACCAGCTGCAGACCACCCTGATCAGCGCCGGCGGAGAGGTCGGCCGTCTCACCCCGCTCACGTTTCCGTTGTGTCTTCCAATTGTTCGCCAAGATTTTTTATTCCCTCGTTTCCTCCCAACCAGGAAATGGCCATGAGGAAAGTGACTCGCACGCTGCTCCACGAGGACGACGAGGACGACGACATGGTGAGGCCCGTGTAGCTCCCCGCCTCCCCAACCAGCACCAGTTACTGGGCTGAACGGCTCACCGTGGGCTATTGTGTCGCCCCCTGCAGGCAGCTCACAGCACCAGCGGCGCGGACAACGAGTACAACCTGAGGAGCCGCACTGTGATCTGCGACTCGTGCGGCCAGACGTCGGACCGCGGCGGCTGCGGCGGGCTTCCTGAGGGCCTGGGGGTCCACTCCTCCTTCATGGGAACCAACCAACCTCGAAAGGTGGGAGCCGTCGCCTGGCAAAGTTGCGATAAAGTAAAAAAAGAGAGGATAAAAAGCAGCTGGGTGATACTCAGTCTGCCTGACGCTTTCTCGCCCAAGTCGTCGTCCTGATTTTTGATGAATGTCTGGAAGGCCTCCAGGGAGGACGAGCGCACCAGTGCGAAATGAACTTTATGTGACGGGGAATATTAAAATAATGAATAATGTGATTAATAATATGATCCAAAAATATTCATCCAGTATCAAAGTGAAGCGTTCCAGAGGCTGGGAGCAGCTCGGCGCAGCTCGAGGCTTCAGAACAAAACTAATAAAACCTTTGAGTGATTGAGTTCTCCGTGACAAACCCAAAGACCCGCAACATTAAAGTGGACCAGAGTTGTTTGATGTGGATCTGAGAGTTGTTGAGCGGCTGCACTCTGTTGTTTTTCTTCCTGTTTTGCCGTTTGCCTGTCGTGGTTCCTCTTTTTAGGTAAACGGAGCAGCGAGGCAGTTCTTTTATTTCCGGCTTTGCTAAGTAAATGTCTTTGCCGCCTTCTCAGCTTCCTGCTCTGTCTCCTCTCCCCCTGCAGGCCCGAGTCCAGCCGGAGAACTGCTCTGTCATGTGAAGAGCACGCGACGGAGCGGCATCGCAGTTCCTGTGTCCCAGTCCCACGAAGGACGAAAGGACGACGCTTCTGCTGCGTGGGGATATCAGCATTTTTTTTTTTTATTTTTTATTTTTTTATTTTTCATCAATAATTACTTTTGCTGTTTTTTGTTTTTTTTTCTGATTACTCATTACTGCAGGTTCTAAAATTGCCTCGAGGGTTTTGGGAGAGTCTTGTATTTAGCTTCTGAGTTTGTTTGTTTTTCTGTTGTTTTTCTTTCCTTCCATTTATATTATTGCATGTGTGCCGTGCTAATGCTTGTACCATATGTTGCTGTTCTTGCACATACACACACACACACACACACACACACACACACACACACACACACAGCTCCTTTGACCAGTGCTTGTGCTTCAGTCCGAGCCGGGGTTTCACATTTAATGGCCAGGCTGTCAACACTCAACACGCACAGTTAGTGAACCCTGTCAGAAAAACTTCTCTGCAGAGACTTACACACACACACACACACACACACACACACACAGCAGGGGGAAGGATTCCCCTGCTGGGTTTGTTTCTCATCTTCACCGCCCATCCAATGCATCCAACGTTTACTTGGGGATTTGCTGTGTTGTTCTTCGTCCTCGTCCTCGTCCGGGCCTCTGTGCCATCGTCACACATATCTGTCGCAGAGAAAACGACCGAGATGGAAATATTTCCACAGAAAGCCAAAGCGCTGCAAACTCAGGGTGTTTCACTAGTTTCTGTAGCTGTGGTAGCTGTAGCTACAGATGACAGCCTGTGCATTTTTCTGCCACGGCTCGATTTCTTTTTTTAAGATCATGTGGTTGGGTATCGTGCTGGGAGGAAAAAAAAAAAAAATCAGGTTGATGTGTAGATTTAGTTTAAATTTTTTTTCCCTCAGCTCGACCCCCAGAGAAATGTCTTTGAATGCGGCCTGTCGGCCAGATAAAGTTGAATGTAGCTGGTGACGGCTTTGGATTATCGGCGTGCGTTAAAAATGTGTCGCCTTGAGTCTTTGTAGAGAGAAAATTATGACGATTGTGCACGTGTCTGACTTTGGGAAGAGAAAAATAAGGATTTGTTGTTTTGTTTTTTTTAAACTAGGAATAAGCAGAAGACCTTTTTGGAGCTTGGGAGTCTTTGCTGACATGCGATGCCATAAATACAACATATCTATATATTTTTTTTTACACAGTCTATATTTATAAACTAAGAATTCTCTGCTTAGTCGGCTGTATCAGTGCTAATAGACAGACTAGAAATAGAGATGTGCCTTTCGAGGACACTGACAACAACAGTGGCAGTAGTTGTTTGCCCTGGTGTTGCAGTCATGTGACTGTCCATGGTACTAAGAACTGGTCATTCGGGCTTTTTCTTCTTTAACTTCTTTTGCTTTAAGCAGCGGGAGGGGAGGGGGGGGGGTTTGTAATCTCTGACACTTCAGCTTTATGCCCTTGCCAAGAAAAGAAATGCACGGTAGGTAGATTTGTACTGTAGTCTGGCAGCTTGACTCGTTTATACTCCAGCGGAAAGTGTTTTGCTTCATTTATGGAAAATACTTGATAGTTTGATTTTTCTAGGGTTGTCGTTGTTGTTTTTTCCCATTCTTGCCTGATGCACTTGTATGACTTTTGTTGCCATAATCCACAAAGTGCCTGAAACACGCAGTTCATGACAATCTTTTAAAAAAAATAAAAAATAAAAAATAACCCAAAATAAAAGAGAGTCACCGACTCAAGTTGAATTTAGCTGCAACGTCTGCAGCCAGTGAGTGAGCAGTGCCCAGTTAGGAACTCGTTGTAGGAACTGTAGTTCTAATGGACACATTTTACAATCGGACAGAAGCAGAAATTCATCCACTTCTGGTGGCAGCTCCACATCTGCTCCTCAGCGTTTTGTTACCGTCATTGCTTTTCGTTGATGAAGAAGCAAATAACAACCTGGAGTTGGCTGTACAAATTATGAGCTCTTAGTGTTAAAAGTCTTGTGTGGGTGTGGCTAAAGGGACAACCTAACATGCCAAAGTCTGTTTTCCTTTTTTTGCTTGAAGTTGGACTTTTTTTTTTACTTTCATTTTTTCCGTTGCCTTTACTGTACAATGATGAAAAACATTTATTCATTCTGTTTGGTTTTTAAGAAAAATAAATAATGAATAAAGTTCTTTTTTTTTTTTGCAGTGACTGTCCACAGGTGATTAATTCCGTCAATCAGAAATGTGCACGTTTAAAAGTGCAGCCATCTTTATTTACAGTATATACACAGTTCCACGGTTACATTCAAAACAGCAAGGCAGTACAAGAGGCTTAAAAAGCATTAAAAAAAAGCACATAATGTACATTCTGACACGTAAACACAGTTTCTGCCATCAAAGTAACAAGTGAATTGACTTCATTGGATTTTTATATAAAACTTTTTTTTTTTTTTTTTTTTTTTAAAGAGAATGCTGCCTTTGAGAAATAATCACCAAGGAAATAATGCATTGGGGGGAGGGGGGCGGTTGTTCCCTTGTTTTACACTGAATCTCGGCAAAATTCTATTTTATCATCAAACAATAGGTTTGGGCTTTGAGTATGTTTTATATGTACGTGTTTAGTTAAAACTCTCTGTGGCAGCAGGAACAGAGTCAACTGGCCAAGTGCTCACTCATGTGATGTCACAAGAGTCAGGAGTCAGTCATTTTTTATTTTTTATTTTTTTTAAAGTTCAGCGTCTTGAAGCTGGAAAGGGTCCTGTTCGAAACTAATATCCTGCTGATGGTGAGTCTGGCAGTGATTCCAGCATTTAGTCTGAAGACAACGAGACCTGGAAGGAGGAACAAACCTTCAGAAACTGAAACAAAAGCCTTTACATTCATCACGCCGCTTTGATTTGCCTTGGACTTGTGTGACTGCTGGTTTGTCTGTTTTATTTTTTATTTTTCATTTATAATTCAACAGTATGCTGACGTCGAAGCTTTTGGCTTTTCGGCTGTTCTCTGAAGCTAGAAATATATGTGTGTGTGTGTGTGTGTGTGTGTGTGTATACATATATATATATATATATATATATGTTTTTTTTTCTCTATTTACAGCGTGTCCCTGGAACAGCAGCAGTGTGGGAGCCACATTCATTTTAAGACCTTTCAACTGTTCAAAGTTTCCCATCTTTTAACTGTCGGGTTGTAAACAGATGTGGTTCAATTTGGTATCAACTACCTCTTATATGTTTTCCATTGCATCTCAATTATTATTTTGAAATATACAGTTTATGTATTTGAGCAAAACCATAAATGTAAAAAAACGTAAAAAAAAAAAAAAAAAAGTGGGAAAAATAGAACTCATTGATATATTTTTTTTCTTTTTGTTAAAAAAAAAAAAAAGTGATGAAAGTCCTGGTCGACAGGAATAACAACATGATTAAAAACAAAGTGTTTCCTGCAGGAGGTGGCTGCAGCCTGCAGAGCCCCGCTGCTGTCGCAGTCACAGTCCGGGCTTCTCCACCGAGGCCCCGCTGGCTTCCTGCTCTGGATGTCAGGACAGCCACGGAGAGGCGTCAGTACCACCTCGGCCCACAGAGAGGCAGTGTTGAGCTAAATCAAGCGTGGTAGCGGGGGCTCGAGGGCAGACGCTCCACCAGTGCCCCCCTCCCCTCCTCTCTCTCTCTCTCTCTCTCTCAGATTAGAAGCCTCTTTCCAATGCTCAGAATCTTCTACAGTCAGAAGGAAAAAAATGTCTCCGCCGCTGCCGGGGGCCTCACTGAGGACCCCTCCTGGGGGACGGGGGGCGGCGCAGCGGCGGCAGGTCGTAGTGGCCCGGGATGTGGCTGTTGACGGGCAGGTCGTAGTGGCTCAGAGGGTCTTCGTGAGGGTGAGGGGCGTGGCCGAGGGAACTCTGACGCTCTGCAGGGGGGGGAGGAGGACCTGATGAGTGCCCAGAAGTGTTGATGCAGTTGCTGCAATTTTGGCTTCTGGTTTTGATGTCCTGAAGGCGTTTATGTTGTGATTTAGTGCATATTTTCCGCACAGCGCATGCAAAGGGCGGACGCAGTGTTTTCTACTGGTGATTTAGGGCTGAGTTTAGTTCCCCTGCTGCCAGGATTCCACTGATAAAAGCCTGGGGAAAAACATCGTCCTGGGCCAAGATTTTCATTAATCAAAGGTTTTGCGTCTAACACCCTTCAACAACGACTCGTTATTATTTTTTTTTTTTCAGACGGCTCGTCAAAGCCTGAATCAAATATTTAAATAATAAATAAATAAAATTATAATAAAAATAATAGTAATTTAAATTTATTATGAGACGATTTTAGGACAACAAGCCGCGTCTGTTATAATGTTATGTACAGTGACCCCTTCTGCAGACTTTTCTACCCAATTAGTCGTTTTTAAAGGGGCTATATGCCGCATCGGCTTCATTATACTTTCTGGACTCATAATGTTGCTGAAGAATCATATTTTCCTATATTTTAACTGGCTCAAGTGAATTGTTTTTGTATATTTCTCAAACATCTCTATTTGATTTATATACAAATATATAATATAACATATCAGCAATTTCACTGTGGGAGAAGCTCATACATATTTAAGACACACACACACACACACACACACACACACAATCATTTCACAAAGCTAAAACCCTTTGCTTTTATTTCTCTGCTCACCTCTCCGTAAGGTGGCGGCGTGGAAGGGTGGCGGGCTGATCTCGGTGTAGGCTCGATCTCGCGGCACGGCCGACTTCATCTCCATGTAGCTGCTTTCCGGGGGGCACAGCGGCAGGCCAGGCAGGTCTTTGATGGTGGCGTAAGGGTTCTCGCTGTTCAGGGAGCTACTGCTCACCGCCGCCGTGTCCTTCAGCTCTGCAAGTGCAGAGGAAGCAGAGAAGATGCAGAGGTCAAGAACATCCAACTGCGGGGGTCAGCAGGCGCAAAGAAGGGGTCGTTGATAATAATGATTGTGGCGTAGCGAAAATGTTTGTTGCATACCTTATGCACTATTTGTTTTGTTAAAAAGTCAGGATTGGATTCCATCATATTTCATTTTTTAGGTAAAGATCAGAGGGGAGAAGCCAAAGTGAAGGTTTGGAGGCATGGAGCTCTGACAACAGGCTGATAAACTACCTTTGTTGTAATACTTTCCCAAGCTGGCGCTGTAGCTGTAGCTGCGGTCGATGCCAAAGGCTCCTGAAAAGATAAAACAAAAAAGAAAAAGCTTACAACTCTGGCATCTCTGTTTTCATTCAGTTCAAACTAATCTAAAGCAGAAAAGTCCATCCTGTAAAATGAACACCGGGTGATTAGATTCTTTGGCCTTTTTATGAAGTCCTCTTTCCTTTTTGAGCTTTTCTTTTAACTGCTTCAGATGCGGGTCGACCACTGCAACAACTCCAAAGGGGAAAAAAGGTAATTAAACCGAAGGAAGGGTGATAAACCGAAGTCTGGATCGTATAAGAGAGTTTCTGAAGTTTCTCCTCAGCTGTGTGTTTGCAGAAGAAAAAAAAAAACTTGGACGGACTTGCGGGGAGCGGCGGACTTGTCGTGGGATTGCCATCCCGGCATCTGCGCCTTTTGTGACATCACAAAGAGACGAGTTGTAGAATGATTTATCCTGACGAGCAGAGCCGGCAGTGGAGGCCTTCACTGACTGCTGGAGAAACAACGAGTGGAGTGAAAGTTGCTTAACACGGGACCTTTACCGCACTCTGTCTCTGGTTTTAATGCCACTTTTTATGAGCCAATTCAAATGTATTTAAGCCTTTAACACTGTCAGACTGGCTGCTCTGCTCAACACTCAAAATGCAGGATCACCTCCCGGCTCCTTGGCACTGGCTGATGTTGGCTGAGAGTCGGACGGATGAGGTTTTTTTTTTAATCTTTTTTTTAATCCAGAAGGTCGGGAGGCTGTGCGGTTTTACTGTCCTCTAAATCTTAATCGACTCGCTTTACTTCCCTCCTCCCGTGGACGGATGGGAGGCAGAAACAGCAGGTCGTGACCGCGCACCGGGCCGACACCCACCTGCCTCCTTGTGAGGTTCGTGGTGCTTCCAGTCAGCTGGCAGCGTGGCATTGCTCTCCACGCCAAACAGGCCCCGCCTCTCTCGCTCCATGTTCTTCACGCTGCAGAACAGCTGGTTGTTGGTGTTCTGTGTGTGGCAGGTGGAGACGCAGTTAGTTAGCCGCCCAGGATGCTTTGCCACCGGCGTGCTGAGCCGACGACGCCCACCTTGATGGTGCGGTCGTGGTTGTTGGGCAGGTGCGGCAGCGGCGGCCGGTTCTGGCTCAGCGTGTGGTAGCTGGGGTTGGAGTAGTAGTGGTGGTAGCTGTGAGGGAGATCTGCAGGGCCCGGCGGAGACACACACACACACACACACAGACAGGGGGAGTGAGTGGCGTGCTCGCACTTTCACTGCCTCCAGGGCCGTTAAAACGGCTCCCTGGGGAGGCGCCATCGCAAACAAAACACTGAAAACCGCTCTGTTAACGAGAGCTGCTGCATCAGGAAAATAATGGTAACAGTTTACAGACGTCCCACAGAGTAAATTAGTCCTCGGTCTACATTGTTGCTACTGCTGGAAAATTAATCAAATAAAAAAAATTACCAAAATAATAACTCATAACTCATAAGTCAATGGTAATTAATAAATAAAATATATTTAAAAAAAGAAGTTACTGAGATTTTATACCACATGATTTGGAATAAAACTCTAACCAGTGCATTTAAATACATTAAAATGGGTCCAAGGTTGAAGAAATACATTATGAAAATAAAATGGATGAAATGCATTTTGAAAAAAAACACGGATAAAACTAAAACGAGTGAGTCTTGTTTCTCATCATGAGCCGGTGGGGGGAGCTCTTTGCACCGCACCTGGGACGGCGTACTCGGAGTTGACGGTGCGGCTGGTGGAGAAGGAGACGGTGGGCGTGTTGCTCTGTTTGTCCTTCTGCCGCCGCCGGTAGAAGAGCAGCAGCACCAGCAGCAGCACCACCAGGATGACCAGCACCACGATGCCACCGATGGCCCCCCACGACTCCTTCTCCCCCGGCGGCAGGGGAACCATGACGCTGCCGGTCTGCTCCGACGAGTCTGAGGACGGAGGAGAGGACAGGCAGAGGTTGCTTTTTTTCTTTCTCATTTTTTTCTTTGGAGAGGAAGCTGCAGCCAGGAAAAAGATCATTCAGCTCTTGGCCTCCTCACCTTGTTTGCAGTCATCTTCTCCGCTCTCACACACACACTCTCCGCTAAATCTGTCACACACGAGGCCGGCCGGGCACGAGCAGGTCTGAGTGCAGAACGGACCGAATCGACCTGGACTGCAGGCTGGAAAAGATGGAAGCAGATGCCAGAGGCAACAATAAAGCAAGGTGTGAGGGTTGGTTGCTGGTCTCATTGGTTACATTTATATAAACTATCAAGCAGACTGATAGCATTAACCTTAACATTAACCTAACATTTTTAGTGACTGATTGATACTTAATTTTATTTTTATTTTAATTTATTTTAATTAATTTTAATTTGTTATAGCCCTCTGTTTACAGCCTCCCACTAAAACTGATGCTTTGCTTTGCACATGTTTGAAGGTGGACAAAGACCAGGCGCTCTAAGAGGGCCAACATCTGGGTGGAGGTATGGTCACTTATTTGGGAAAGGTATGAGTAGTGGCCCTTTGTGACATCACAACGGGTCAATTTAGAGAGCACAGACTGGTTTCCGCAACGCGGAATGAATTATTTGTTTCTCTCTTGGAATCCAACTGATTTTCCCCTCAGCACTCTGACACACTCACGGACGGAGCAGTCTGTCGCCGTCCAGCCGGCCAGACATTCACAGTGGCCGTCGCGGTGGTCGCACGTGGAGTTGTTGGCACAGTTGACGCACACTTCGGAACACTGCTTGCCGTAGGAACCCGCCGGGCAAACTGCGAAAACAAGTTGACACGGGATGAGTGGGAGGCTGCGACCGGCCGCAGCGAGTCTGCCTGTGTTAGCGGACGACGCCCACTTTGATCGCAGTCGTCCCCCGTGTGTCCCGGCAGGCAGTCGCACTCTCCCGTCACATGGTGGCAGAGGTAGGACTGGCTGCAGGAGGGGCAGGACAGGCCACACTGGTCACCGTAAGTCCCCGCTCGGCATTCTGGGATTGGGAAGGGGGTGGAGGAGGAGGGGGAGGAGGAGGAGGAGGAGGAGGAGGAGACAGTACGTCACAATCCCTCTGTTTCCCCAACTTGCTGACTGACTGACTGACTGACTGACTGGAACACTCACTGTTCTGACAGGTGACCCCCCAGTAGCCGGGCCGACACACGCACGCTCCTGTCTCTCTGTGGCAGGTGTCGCTGTTGGGACAGTGCTTGAAACAGGTCTGGTTGCAGTGGCGCCCCCACAGGCCATCAGAGCACGGCTCGCTGCAGCGCGGGCCTTTAAGGGGAGGGGAAATTATCAAGAACATATTGAACATATTTTCCCCTTTGCTTATGATTTTGTGACCAAATTGTTCAAGACTCTTATCCGAAAGTGACCAGCGTTGGCCAGTAATCTATGACTAAGTAATCCACTACCGTAATTAAACTGTGGCAAAGCTGGTAACTATGTCAGAATTACTTCATCAAGTGACGATTTCATTACTTTTGCGAAATACTTTGCAAGCTAAAAATGTCTCATTATCCACAAAATGTCTGGAATTCAGAACAACAACCAAAAACAATGATGTCGCATATTGACGATGCAGCCGTGCATGCAGCGTCATTGATATGCGACGACGCACCAAAACAAGCAGGGCGGCGGCAAAAGAAAAAACAGCGAATGCTGGAAATACAAACATTATTTTCAGCTCATCTGGTCTAAATCCAAGATTATTGTGGTTCGTTGTGCGTTGTGTGCAGGAAACAAGACGCTCCCAACTGTTACTTTACTTTTTTTTTCAAACTAAATGAATTAGTAATTGATTACTTATGAAACAAAGTCGTTAAAGAAGTAATCAGATTGCTTTTTAATGGAGTAATCAGTAAACAGTTGTTGGGCTATGGAGTCATTCCAACAACACTGAAAGTGATATATAAATAGAAGTTCTTATTGTTAGTGTTACTTTGGTACAATGATATATTCAATTAAGCCTGATAGATGCAACATTTAACCAACTTGTATATAAATCCAAAAGAAGAATCAAATTCATAAACTGTCTTTTAATGAAATGCTAAAAGTGCCTAAAACCTTTTCCGAGCTGCTCTCAGAGACTCTGAATCTCATCCAACTCGTCCGACGTGTATATTAGAGGTGATTTGAAGTGACTGGCTGGGGTGGTTGCTGGAGAGGCTGCTCTCTCTGCGACACGTCATGACTTACCCCCCCAGCCCGGCAGGCAGTGGCACTCCCCGCTGGACGCCTGGCAGCCGTCGGCGTGAACACAGTTGCATCTCTTCAGGCAGCCAGGACCAAACGTGCCCATCTGCACATGTGAACAGATGCCAAGGAGGAGAAGAGTCGTCAGGGCTCTCAGACTCTCAGACACACACCCAGAGAAAACAGCGCCTCCTCCCCCCGGGAGCTGCTGAGACGCGGCTACTTGGCAAATTTCCCTGTCGTGGGACAATAATGGCTCGTCTTTACAAGCCGAGCGGCCCTCGGACAGAGTGGACAAAAAAATCTTCCATTCACGTCTGCAAGGGTCGGCTGTTACACTTTGATTAGTGTCGGTTAGTCTTATTTGTAAAAGCTCATTTTTCAGCACAGCTCAGCTGAACATGGAATTTCTTACCTCACGTCCTCTGTATCGTTTTTCATTGTTTGTACAAAGTTGTGTCTCAAGTCCAAAAGATTATTCAGCTGCCACGGGAGACAAACAAGGGCAAGGTCCTTCAAGGTTAACCTGATCGCTCTATTAAACCGCCATATTATCTCTTTGTCAAATTACTGGGTTGCACTCATGCACCGAGTTCTGGAAATCTGACTTGATATCACAAAGGGCACTGATGTAGTCTGCTGGCAACAGCGCAGCCAGGAAGCTGAGACTGGATGTCCTCAGTTTTAGCAGCAGACCATAAACAGCGGGCTAAAAACACTGTTTTCTGTGCAAAACGCTCTCGACAATTTTCCACATTTACTGATCCAGCATCGAAAAATTGAGAATTGAAAATGGAAAATAGCCCTTTCCATATAGTGAGGGGTTTGATTTTACTTTGATGTTTATGCTGCCCTTTGACCTTTGGAGGAAAACCTGAATAAAAGCTGCACACGAACCCAAATATTCTCGCTTCTCGCCATCCATTGTGGAAACTTTGATCTCAGCCAATCACGTGCAAGTATTTACCGGGCACGGCTGCTCGCAGTGGGTGCCGTGCCAGCCGGCGGTGCAGCTGCAGGATCCGTCCGCCAGGTCGCATTTGGCCCCGTTGGCGCAGCGGCAGGTGGCGTTGCACCCGCGACCCCAGGTTCCCTCCGAGCAGGGGCTGGAGCATTTCGCACCCCTCCAACCTTGAAGGTGAACACAACAGCCACGTTTCAATTGGTCGCAGGGGGGGGGCAGGGGGGGTCATGATAAAGGCCACCACCAGGGGGCGACAGCGGGGGTAAAAATAAAAATGTACCCTCTTTGCAGAAGCAGGCGCCGTCGACGGGCGAGCAGTCGACGAAGTTGTGGCAGGAGCACTCCAGGGAGCAGTTCTTCCCATAACTGCCGCTTTTACAGGGACTCTCGCAGTGAGTTCCCTAAAAAACATTATTCAAAAAAAAAAATTAAAAAATCACGATCAAGAACTTTGTAACCTCTTTAAAAATGTCATATAAAGGGGTGTTTTGTCTGACCGTGAAGCCGGGGGCACAGTGGCACCGGCCAGTGGCGCCATCACACACCCCTCCGTTCACACACAGGCACGGCTCCAGGCAGCCGTGGCCGTAGAAGCCCAATGGGCAGGTCTCGTTGCAGAACAGCCCCGCCCACCCTGGCAGGCACGTGCACTCTCCTTTCATTGGGTGGCAGCTGGGGAATGGAAGAGGAGGACAGGTGAGTGGGAGGGAAGCTGCAGACAAACAAGCAAGAAAGCTCCTGACTGGTCGGATAAAATGTGTGCTTGGACATCGCTTCATAGTGTCTCGTGATTTATTATCATTGTTATTATTATTTTCACCTGCAACTAATCCGCTCCAGTCAGTAACTCTCAGGACAACAGAACAGCTTTCATTTTTTTGAGTCGTGTCTCCGTCTGGTTCCATAAATCTAGAAGAGTCAACAACTGCAAGGTGCAAAGATGAAGATGAATGTCCCAGTGTGAAGGTTTGTCTGCTGCGAAGAGCAACATTGCAAAAGATTCCAATGACTTGCTTTCATTTCAATGGGTTTCACTTTGCTTGATGCGGTGCTCAGAAGCTCTCTGGAGATTTGCTCCGTCTAGACAAATCGCTCATCTCACTGATTGGCCACATGAAATTATAGCAGCACGATTCAGAGTTTTTATTTTGTTGTGTTGTTTTTTTTGTTTTTTTTTTACCAATTGACACAACATCAATGTTTTGTTGTTTTTTTAAAAAAAAGATCTGAAATATTTTAGTTTCTTGCTGTCGTCAAAGAATAACTGCCTTTTCTTGTCGCACCGTGGACCGAGCTGCCACAAACTGCACCAGGCAGCCATCACTCGTCCAGCTGTGCCCGTTTCCTGTCTGCTGAGCACTCAGTCCTGTTCAGCTACGCTCATTAGCGCCCACAGGTGTGTCTGACTCTGATGACTGGCGCTCTCAGACTGACAAACAGCATGAGGTCACTGGACTGACGGAGGTGTTCAAGTGCATGTGGTGAATATGTGAGCATGTTTTTTTGTGGATGTAGAAACAGACTCAAATAACTTTAATCTGAATCTTTCAACCGAGCCAACAGCTACAAGAGCAGCATCTGGATTTGTTTTTTAATTATTTTTTTTTTACCCTGATTCAAGGGGACAGACAACTAGCAGTGGAAACACCTGTGATAACCTAATGTCTTGCCAATAGGGGTCACTATGGAAAAGCCAGTGCACCTAAAGAGCGAGCCAAGGAGACCAGGAAGGCTTCAGGCCCCCGAGCAGCAGGGGTGCGTTTGTCCTCCTGAACACAACGGTGCTTCGGCTTGGCTAATGGATGTTCATTTCATTTTTTATCTTCTATCTCATCTTCTGTCGTCTAGAACGTTATCAGGAGCAGATGGCCACCAGCATAGTATGTACTCTGCACTCTGGCCGTTCTTTCTTTCTTTGATTGTTTCTTTGCATGAAAACAATGTGGTGGCTGTCTGGAAATAAGTTGGCTAAGATCCATGAAGGAGAACATCACGCAATTACAGCTATTTAGTTGATTAAAAATACATATTTTTGAAATAAGGGACAGGAAATTGTCTTAAAATCATGCAAAATATTATATTTAGAAATCTAAATGATATATATAGGAATCCAATTCTAATTGTGGCCTGAGAGAAACCAAAAATAGATTATGTAGTTTAAGAAGTTGAATATCCATCCATCCGTCCATTTTCAAAACCCGCTTTCTCCTGCACTCAGGCTTGCGGGGGTGTGTTGGAGTCCCAACTGTCATAGGGTGGAGGCAGGCCACCAGTTTGAAGTACAATATTTGCTTAGCAAAAAAAAACCAAAACCAAAACAACATTAACTAGAACCGTGATGATGCCAGAAGGTCTGATCCCTGCAGGAGTTACTCGATGTTTTCTACATTCTGTCACCCGCTGCTGCAGCTTCACCACAGAGGAAACGTGTGAGGTGCCTGCGCTGCGGCTCACCTGAGAGTGTGCTTGTCCTGGCAGAGGCAGGCGCGCTCGCAGTGCATGCCGTACTTGCCGGGCGGACACATCCTGTCGCGGCAGTGCGGCCCGCTGAAGCCCGGCTCACACAGACACGCCCCGTCGATGTTGTAGCAGCGGCCGTTGGCGCACTCGCACACGCCCTCGCAGTCCTGGCCGTACGAGCCCGCCGCGCACTCCTCGTTGCACCTGAACACAGCGAGTCGGGGAAGAGGAGGAGCTGTAGTAGTAGTTGTCCATGGTGGCGATCAGTGCTGGCGGGTAATCGATCACTAAGTAATCCACTACTGTAATTCAAATACTTTTTGAGTAACGGAGTAATCCAACGGGGTTACTGTGGCAAAACTGGTCGTTATGTCATAATTATTTTATCAAGTAACGATGACATCGCTTTTCTGAAATGTTTCGCAAGCTGAAAATGTCTTATTATCCACGAAACGTCTGAATTTTAGAAAAACAACCAAAAACAAAGATGCGACCGTGCATGCAGCGTCATTGATATGCGACGACGCACCAAAACAAGCATTATTTTTGAGTTCATCTGGTCTCAATCAAAGGATATTGTGGTTCGATGTGCGTTATGTGCAGGAAACAAGACGTTCTCAACTTCGGAAATATCCACGTCGAACCTCATAAATTGTTTACAAGTGAGCAGTACTCTGCACAGTCGAGATCTTTTAACTGCTGTGCTTTAAAATTTGCATTTTAATAAAGTTCATTCCATAGCACTGAGCAACTGTTACTTTATTTTTTTTTAACTAAAGTAATTAGTAATTGATTACTTATGAAACAAAGTAGTTGGATAAGTAATCAGATGACTTTTTTAAAGGCGTAATCAGTAGATTACCCCCCCCCCCCCCCGGTAGAGAGAGGAGAGGCTGGCCTGGCAGCAGTAACCTGGCTACCAGCTGGCCCCTGTTAACCGGCACAGCTGGTCTGTGATTCTTCCACACTGAAGGATATCAAGTGTTTGGGGAGGGCAAACTGGAGTTTTTTTTAAATTTTTTTTACGATTGTTAAAAAAAAAAATGCAGCTGGAAGCTGCTTCAGACGTGAGCTGGTTCTTATCAGCTGCGGCTGGATTCGTCGGGTCGGCCACCACGCCTCCGCGTTCTACTGGCTCTCGGCTTGGAAAGTCGGTCAACATGAGTGACGGGCTTGACGATCCCTCGTGCACACACCTGCTGCCGGTGAAACCTTTGGCACACTGGCACTGGCCGCTCTCCGGGTCACATTTGCCTCTGTTGTGGCACAGACACTCCTCAGCACAGTTTGAGCCAAATCGGCCTTGTGGACATCGCTCGGTGCAGACGGAGCCCTGCAAGGAGAAAAATGAGAAAGAAGAAATTAAGAAAAATATTGGGGAGGGCGGGGGGGGGGTTCTGAGAAAATGCACATCATTTTTTTTAAAACAATAGGGGGGGAAAATGCATGAATTGGATGCAGTTCTGGAAAAAGGAGCAGTGAGGCTGCTCGCTGACACCCGCACCTCCCTCCCCGCTAACGGGGAGCCTCACAATCAATTTGTCACGTTCACAGACAGTGCTTTTGCGTCTCCGAGAAGTGACAGGTTTGCTTTCTAAATGTGCGCAGAGATAAGTCCAGCGCCGAGAGAGTGAGACAGCTTGTTCAGATTTGGGAGCCAGCAGGGGGAAGAAAAAAAAAAAAAAAAAAAGGTGGAACACATGAGCTAATTCCCAATCTGGCTGCCTCCAGCAGGTGGCGTGGAGGTCAGTGGCGCCCGGTTCTCACCGTCCATCCGGGAGGACAGGCGCAGATCCCGATGCCCCGGCAGATGCCACCATTCTGGCAGGGGCAGCGCGCCTGGCACTTCCTGGGACAGGACTTCTCGCAGCTGGAGGGGAGACGGAGGAGAGGTTTTAACGAGAGGACTCGCTTGTGTCCTGGGACATTCCTGCAGCCTGCCGTCAGTGTTTGGTTCTGCACTTTCACGGCTTTGTTTTCAATCTGCACACTGGCCGCTGGATTTAGACACAAAACACACACAGAGGAAAAAAAAAAAAAAAAAATCCCCTGACACGTCTCTAAGAGTCAGAGCTCTTCAGAATTTTTTCCACAGCTGTTCCACGACTTCCTGGTCTTCGGGAAGGTGGTGGTACGAAGTAGAAGATTTCTTGGACCACTTCACAACTTTGTTGTAACTGCTTAAAGTGAAGCTTCGGTAAATATGTTTAATCATAACCTGCTGACAACATACATATCATTGTATATCAGTCACTTTCGAAAAACTAAAGAGCATTTTTATCCTTTTCATTTTAGTTTAGAATTATTTGAGATACAAGGTTTCTTTTGCCAAACATTGGAAATGTATTTATTTTATTGATAATTGTTTTGGATCTATCAATCTATTTTATTTCTTTCTATTTAGTCTTTTTTTTTTTTTTTTTTATTCTTATAGATTCACTTTCTGGTTGTTGTCGTTGTTCTTTAAATTATTACGTTAATTTTCTTCATTATCTTCTTCACTTACAAGGTGCCTGTGAATCCGTCCCGACACACACACTCTCCCGTCGCACTGTCGCAGGAGCCTCCGGTGCCACACTTGCAGCGCTGCAGGCAGCCCTTCCCAAAGGTCCCGGCCGGACACGAGTCCTCGCAGTGGCGTCCGATGTAGCCCGCAGGACACTGACACGCACCCTTCACCGGGTCGCAGAGGGCGCCGTTCTCACACTTGCATTGCTGGCGGCAGTCCGGCCCCCAGTGCTTGTTGTCACAGGCTGCAATGGAACAGAAAAAAAACATTTTAACATTTTAAACCCTGAGGAAAACACTTTTAAACCACGGACTGTATACAAATATGGGCGGAGTCAGCATGAAATCACTGGTTTTGGCTTAGAGAGTTGTTACACGAATGGCGTCATCTTGAGTTTACGGGATAAAAAAGTTTTTTGGTTTTTTTTTTTAAAAAAAGGATGATTTTGTGATGGAATTAATTTGGAGCTCCTTCCCATATTGACAGTCATTTTCAGTCTTTCTGCAACCATTTTTGGCGGTCCCTGCTGGCCAAATGAAAAAATACAGTTTTGTTTTGTTTTTTTTGTCCTTTTTGTTCCTCCCATTTTTATACGCAGTGATCTGATCTGAACTGAGTTCCTCGTTGGTTTTTAATGGTTCAGTTGAAGCTCCAGTTGAAAATCCTCCTCTTGCAGGAAAATACAGCATGTTTGCATTTTCTGACTTTCTGAAAGACGTTTGCCAGCTTTATTTTTTCCACATCCCCTGAGAACAACGTGCACACACACACACACACACACACACACACACACACACACTGAAGTTCCCACTTTCATTGCCCACATTTTCCAGCGGGACCAGGCAGTCGACTTCCAGTAAGGCTCTGCTCTGCTCCTCAACTAAACACTGAGTCAAACCTCATTCACGCCGCTGGAGGCGAAATGAGAAACATGTGCACCGGAGTGCAACGCCGTGACTGCGACTGGCACCCGGTGCCAAACATCTCGTGTCGCTCGTCTGTCCTCGGCCCACTCTCAGGTTTACGGTGGGTGCACGCTGATGATGTCATTGAAAACAAATAAACGGGGGTGAATGTGATTTGCAGCTGGGAAGAGGAAAACCAGAGAGCAGAGAAACAAAGAGACGGGCTGCGATTACGGATTACACAAAGTGGCGGCGCCGGCTCTTCGCCCCTCCCTCCTCTAAATCCTCTGCTCTTTGCACTGCAGTGTCGAGTTACCCACAAATAATTCTGAATGGCCGAGGCCGATTTGCACGGTGCTGGTGGTGGTGGGAGGGAGGATTGGGAGGGGGGGGGGTCTTCAAATGGTTAATTTCACAGAAGCCAACTCTGGCGGCTCTGGGGGTTTTGCATGCGGCCGAGGTTTCGCACGCAGTGGTGGATTTCAGGAGAAATCTCTTTCCAGTTGGTCACCGATGGCTATGAGAACGGAGCAGATGTCGAGCATTCTTCAAATGTCTGATCGATAACTCTGACTTTGAGTCAGACTTTTGGGTGTCGTCCTCTCCGAGGAATCTGCCTGCCCGCTGATGTAACGCAGCAACAATCCGAGCAGCAGCTCCTCGCCGAGGCCTCTGCCAAGCTTCTACGAGCAGCCCAGCGGAGGTGGTGTTTCCTCCTCCACCTCCTCCTCCCCTACCTGAATGCCCCCACCACCCAATCCATCCGTCCACCCACCCACCCACCCACCCGCTCAGCTGCTTTGACTGCGACTCCAAAGAAAGCAAGAAGCAGAGAAAGCCAAATTTGGCGGCAGTTCGCTGCCGTGGTTCTGACCGGGATCTGGACCCCCTGCTTGCCTCCTCTGTTTGGTGGATTCATAACTTGACTCTGTTCTCTGTGTGGGCACGACAGAGGGGTCCTGCCGGAGTCTGTCACGTTGAATAATGAGAAACTCAGCTGGAGCGGCAATGGTGTTTACACAGACATTCTCCACCGCAGCAGCAGCAGCAGCAGCAGGAAAGACTTAGCAAGCGGCTCTGCAGAGCCTGATGCATCCAGACAGGAGACGAGGGAATCTGCGAGATACTCCAGATTGGATGTGCACGCCCTGGCTGCCCCCCTCCATGTGCAACCAGCTGGCAGAGTTGACCCCCCCCCAGTCTGCAGAGAGTTGGTTTGCACTCGGCTCCATCAGCAGGAAGATGACGTATGGAATCAAAGGAGGCTTGTGGCTCTTTGCCATGCGGAAACTTGTTGTCTCATTTTTGCTCGCACAAAGGATTAAACTCACAGATGGTTTGACCAGAGAAGATGCTTCCGCATGGAGACAACTTGTTGAAAATGTCATTTGACATCAGCGACTCACATTCAACTCCCGTCCGTCCAACACCGACGTTGCTCCAAACTCCCTGAGGGCGTGTGAGCGTTCGCGTCTGACGGTCCTTCACTTAGAGCGAAGGAGGAAGCGCAAACCGCAATGTTTCAGAACAGCCGACCTTGGAGGCCCAAGTTCAAAAACAAATCAAGACAAATACGGCAATGCTTTTTTGTTCTTTTTGGTAGGGGGGAGGAGGGGAGTTGGAGGGATGAGGCAGAAAGCAGCTGTGGGCTTGTTGCTCCAGAGGAGAAGGAAGGATCACAGATGCCCTCAAACATCATTGCCTTGATCTGTTTCTATTGGCGGGATTTCTACTGGGAAAATTTAGGTGACCTTTGAACTTTTAAACTCGGCCACTTCAGGCTTTGCAAACAAACACTTTCTTGTACAAACAGGGAGTATATATGTATGTTTAGTATGTTTGGTTATATTCCGTAAATCTGAATGACCCAAGGACTTTGTTTTAGTGCTCCATGTGTTTGTCACATATTTAATAGTGCGCACATTTCTCCAGATTTCTTATTTTTTAAATAGAGGAAGTTATAAAAATGTCATTTTTTTTCTTTCTTGTTCAAATGATCAAATACTGACACTGCTCCATAAAACGGTTACAGACAAGATATGACAGTGTCAATATGGCCGCTGCGCAGCTTGAGGGGAACAAAACCACTGTGACACCAAATGACACGGCTGATTGCTTCAAACTGTTTCTGACCCGTATAAAAACGGGCCTCACGACCTCGTGCTAGCTCGCAGGCCGGGGTGTCTGCAGAGCCGCTGCAGGCCTGCATCAGCTCCACTCGGAGCGCGTAAAGCCGCTGATTAACGCACACTTCAGAGCTGGCATCTCCTGAAGAATGTGCTGGAGGAGGTGAAGGAGGAGGAGGAGGAGGAGGAGGAACGCTCGCTGATACGGTGGGAAAATTCCTCCTTTCCCCCTTGCGAGTCGTGCGAGTGCTGCTGCTCTCTGGGTATTTGTTTCGTGGCCAAAACGTTCCGTGCAATCTTCCAGGGCATCTGAAGCCAGCCTCGATTCCAGCCCATCAGGTCCGTCCATCAACATCTGCTCCGACACAGAGTTTATGCAAGGCATAAATACTCCCCATCACCGCTCCTGCCTCCCTCTGGCTCCGCCCTCTGGCCCGTTTTTAACCTTCGTCCTTTACAACCACTGAATTTTGTATTTTTATTCTCCGTGATCCTGAGCCCTCTGAGTCTGCTGTCCTCAGAGTATTCATTAAAACTGAAAGGCTCATGGCCCCTCTCCTCCTTCCCAAAGTCTGACGGCTCGACACGCCGGCATCCAGGAAGAGTTGGGCTTCTCTTTGCCAGCAAAAGACTTCATTACCGCGACGCACAGAGGAGCCAAGGCCGAAGAGGAGGAGGAGGGGGTTGGGGGGGGAGGAGGTGGAAGGAGCAGGAGTGGAGGAAAATAGTGAGGCTGAGAGGAGGGACTAGCAAGGAGAGCTGCTGGAGAAACAGAGTGGGGTAACATTTTCCACTTCCCCTTCCCATCATCCCCCTGTCAAGTCACCGACCGCTGCCCGTTGAAGCTAATTCCTTCTTTCTGCAAGGGGGGAGGGGGGGGGGCTGGAGGAGGAGGAGGAGGAGGAGGAGGAGGAGGAGCAGGAGTAGGTGGGGGAGGAGGAGTTTCATCGACCCAGCCGAGTGCCATGAAAACTGGCTGGATGACGTGGGAAAAAAAGAGCAACAATTTTGGGCGTTTCACTCACATTTGGGGCTTTGGGGAGATTTTAATCATCGATTTCATCGACGAGCGAGGCCAAACTCACCAGTTTGAATCAGCGACCTCTGTAAAACTTTATGGCTTTCAGTCTTGATGTGTAAAAGGAGACGCTCACGCGTGCCCAAGTGTTTTTCCTGGCCGTCATCTGCATGTCGAGGAGCCACAAGATGGTCCATCAACACGGACTCTTCACTTCCATTTAACTCCGATTCGATTCATTTTTCCTGCCCGCGTCCTTCACACTGAGGCTGTTTTGTTTGCAGTTACGACACCGAGGGGCGTGGCTCCGTGTTCAGTGTCCCTCCGGTTCCATCAACGGCTCGCTGGACTCCGGTCGAATCATCGCTCGCCCGACTTCTGTTTGGGCATCATTTCCTGTTGTGTGCTTGTGCGTGTGGTGTGAGGAGACGTCTGCTAGCCGGAGGAGGGTGAGAAGAAGGAGTGATTCATACCGCTGGAACAGTCGTCGCCTCGCCAGCCTCCCTCACACTGGCAGCGGTCCGGAGCGACGCAGCGGCCGTGGACGCACTCCTTGGTGCAGCGGGCTGCGGGCGAGAGGAGACACGCTGTCAACATCCTGCTTCTGCTCTGCAACACGGCCGAGTTTAAGGAAGCTTCTCAGCCAACCGTCAACCAGCCCAGTCTGTTAAACTTCAACTAAACTAAACGTCCAAACAATCCAAGAGTGGTTTTGTCACTCTGACTCCTATTTTTTTTTTTTTTTTATTGAGATGTATTCCTAAAATGCACCTCGGGGCTGGTTTGGTTTTGTGTGGTTAGTTTTATTTGATTTCCTTGGCACCCAGTGGAGCCGCCTCGCACAACTAAATCATTGAAAAACTCTGCACAACTCTGGAGAACGAGCGTATTTAGCCCTGTGTTCACAACCTCCAGCGCAAACTTAAGCTGAGTTGGACCTTTTGAGAGGGAACAAAAACAAAGGTGGCCTCAGAAGGTGGAGCCAACACCTGGCCGGGGGTGTGGTCACTAAACAGCGCCCTTTGTGACATCACAAAGTACCAACTTAATATACACTTTCTGAAAGGTGGAGGAAGCATAAGAAGTCGGTCACAGACGGATACTGTGAGTTTGGCCTGTGTTCAATTATTTTTTTTTTTTTAACAACATTCATGTTTGCAGGCTGTATATTCAACAGCTGTGCGTTTCTTCTTCTCTGTGTCACATGATGCAATAAATTGTTTTTGATTAAGTGTTGTGAATGAACTGAGCTCAAGTCTTTACGTCGTGAAATGTTTGTTCGGCTCTGTCGGCCTTCATTCCGCCAATCAGCTGAAGTCACTCTGCAAAATGTTTTTGTGAGATTTACCTCTTCTTTTTCATTTCTAGGTGAGGTTGTGAAAACTGGACGCTGTAAGGATTCAGGGACAAAGTCTGTCTTGCCATCGGTCAAATGAGGTCAGTCTAAATATATCTAATTATGTATTTTATATATATATTGGGAGAAGGGAAAAGTCATAGATGACAGGTTAAAAACTTAAATCTCAGTTTCTGTTACTAAAACTGCAATTAGAAGGCTTTTGTGTTTAAATACAAAAGAAAACACACACACACACACACACATACACAAAGACACAACATCATCGCATATCATTGTGGCTTCGACAACAAACATTTATCTCCAAAGCCAAACCCTGTTATTACCGCTGTGTGTTTTGGGGATACGATGGTGGAATTGGCTCCGCCCCTGCTGAGGCTGCGCTCAGCTCGGCTTTGTTTACGCACGTCACCGCTGCCTGTCGGCAACAGTGGCGCGTCAGCCGGCTGTTGACAGCAGCATCGGTTCGGCTTTTCAACAAAGAATCCGTTCATCCAGGCCACTGGACACGTTCAATCTGTTTGCCCAGAGTAAATCATCCTGGAGGCTCTGGAGATTTTAGATATATCGTATTTAGCAAAATAGTGTACAATAATAATTGCCTTCATAGTCATAAAAAAACAAAAAACAAACTCAATCTCCAGACAACAGCATGTTTAGCCCTCTGTTTACAGCCTCCAGCTAAAGCGGCTGCTTCATTTAACCTTCCATATGTTCAGAAAGGGAACAAATTGAGTTTGTCTCTGACGGCGGAGCCAGCACATCTTCACTTTGTGACATCACAGAGGGCCTATTTCTAGAACGGACTTCTGTCACTTCTGCGGAAGCAGAGGCACAGATTATTGTTTTAAAAGCCATAAAGTGAAGTTTACAGAACTTTAAAGATCCCTTGGGATGGTTTCCTTCAGAGGAAACTTTCAGATGGAATTCTTCCAAACTCATGATATTTGAGGAACACTGTTAAAACGATTGCCCTGATTTCCAGCCACGTTACTCTGACTCGTCTTCACGGTGAGTGTCGGTTCCTCAGCCCTGGCTGCCCTTAGAAAATGGCCTTCTTCATAGAGGACGTCGACCTTCATGCAGGAGACTGCAGTCGCTCACTTTGGGATTATGTTCACTTCCTCCTAAATGACTTTGGTCTCTTTCATTAAACTAAACATTTGCGGCTTGATCCACAAATTGTTTTTTTTTTCTTCACTCAGTTCTTCAAATATCGCTCTCATTTTACAAAACGTCATACTTGTCTGGAGGTTTTCCAACAGTTCTGGAATACAGAGCTTATATTGTGCGGACGCTGGCGGAGAACCGCAGTTATTCCCACTGAAGCAGCAGTTTAACCCAGAACGCGCTCAGCCTCGGCCTCTAATGGCGATACAGGATCCTCAAACAAAAACAAAAATTTGGAATTCACACCAAAAGAAAACAACGCACACAAAGTGTACAAAGTGTCCAAACCTCTACATGTAAGAGGTTTTTCTAGTGTTCAGTTTGAGCCTCCACTGCCAGATTGTCCTGTGCATTTTCTGCATCACCACACTGCGGTGGAACCAGAACCTGTAATCATGGTAATTCTGCCGCCACGTGCTGCTCACACTGGATGTGCACGATGCGTGATGGAAAAACAGACCAAAGGCAGAAGAAGGAAGAGAATTCAATGCCTGTCATGATGATTTAGCGCAAAAGGCAATTAAAGGCCTTTATGAACTGGGGCGCAATTTTATTTTTTGTGAACAATTTTTTGGGCATAAATCCTAAATTTTCAGGACTGCGGGGGGGGGGAGAGAGACAGACGTATGTTATGAAAACAACACCATTTGTTAAAAGTAAGAAAGAAAAGCCTTGAATTGTCCTGAAATCTGTCACAATCTGCCCCTCATTCAATTCCGGTTCTGCCCCGTGTTTCCCACCACCTGCAGAGCTTCCCGTCATGGATCTATTTTCCTGCCAATGTGAAGAGTTTTCTCAGTGGTTTTCCACCCGTGGAGCCACTCCACTTCCTACTGCTGCCGCTTCCCACGTCACATCCATAGACATTGATTCTGCCCCTAGTTCCTAAAAAGACACTGGTCTGGCCATATCCTGACTAAAAGTGTCAAATGGGAGCTTTTCCAAGGTCCATCGGCAAAATATCATTTTTTTCAAATCTCGGCGATGCGGCTGCTCCGTGTCTGAGCATCTCGACATCGATTCTCTTTCACATACAGCCGAGCTCATTTCCTCAAAGGTTTCCACAGTTACTTACGGACACACTTGTCTCTGCTTTCATAGTATCCCGGGCAGCACTGGTACCTCTTGCGGTAGTCGGTCTTCACCGCCTGCCTGTAGGCCGTCTTGTAGGTGATCCTGTAGCGGGAACAACACAGTCAGACAGGAAGCTCTGACCTACTCCCAACACCACCGACGCGGGCAGGAAGAGGAAGTCAGCCCAAACAGGACGTGACCTGTGGCGTGGGCATCTGTAGGAGGTCCGCGGGTCCGAGCAGGGCTCCTCTGTCACCTGGTCGTACGGATGTGAGTAGGACTCCTTCACGGAGGTGGTGAAGCTGCAAACAGGCAGAAGATTCCTTTTATGATTAATTTATTATTCATATTGTTCAAATTTTGCTTGAGTGATTGTTGTCAACAAAGTTTCTTCCTTTAAACCCATTAAGTCGAAGCCCTGGTGTGAAAAACTCCCCCTTTTATGGTTTTATAACAAGTACAATCAATTTGCTTCTCAACTTACATTTTTCTTTATATTTCTTATATAAGTTGTGCTTAACAAGATGTGGCAGTTTTCAGTTTAGTTTACGACAGTTTTCCCACCGTAAAGTGGGAAAAGAGGTTGTTGAATTTCATGCCTGAGTGAAAAGAAGAGGGGAACAAAGAGGTTTTTGAGTTTAACTGGTTGAGCCTCAACTAGACAAACATCCCTCAAGCTTTTGTGCGTCCTGTTAAAGCAAAATACGGCTCAAGCGGTTTAACCAGACAGTCAGACGGCTCTCACCTCTCCCACAGGCTGCACACGTTGGGGTCTCTTGGGTCCAGAGAGTCGCTCAGACCAATCAGGAGGCCGGAGAGCAGCAGTAGGGCGGAGCTCTGCAGAGCTGGCATGGTCCTGAGGGGGGAGAGAGAGAGAGAGAGAGAGAGAGAGAGAGAGAAAAGGGGGCGGGAAGTCAGAGACAGATGAAAAAAAATGCATATATTTGAACGAGGTGAACAAAGCAGAGGTGCAATGAAGTTGTTTTGACGGTCAGGTTCATTTTATGCTGTGTGACTGGATTTAATTAAACTGCAATCAGGGAGTGTGACATCACAGACACACTGTAAATACTTGTTATCATGCAGCTGTTGCATGCTGTGCATGCTGTGCACGTGTGTGTGTGTGTGAGAGAGAGAGCGAGAGCGAGAGACAGCGAGAGAGACTGTGCTGCTTCTGCAAACACACACCTGCACGTACTTATTTGACCGGGTGAGACTTAAACTAAGGAACGAGCTGCAGGACTTGCAGAACGTTCAACTGGAGTCTTGGCCCTGGTTTCCATCATTTGGGCCAGTTTGGGTTTGCAGTCTGGATTTGCAATTAGAACAAAGAGATTTTGGTGCGTAGTTTGCACTGTTTTTGCAGACCTTACTGATGTTTTTTACTTATGGGTTATTATATTGTTATTTCTTCCTTCTTTCCTCTCATTTCAGCCTTCTTATGACAACTTCATCAACCATTTCACCGAAATCCCCAAAAACTGAACGATAAGTCTCCTAAATCTAAAGAACAACAACCCTGTGCTGGCTGCCCCAGTGGGGACAAACACGGCATGGAAAACATTGCGCACAGTGGGAAAACCTCCTGAATCAACTTTGCCGTTTGTTTAGATGGAGAGTTTTTGTCTTTTACTGGTTGTAATGAACACAGGACCGAGCGGCGAGGGGGGATTCGCTGAAACTCCTGACGGCCATAAATTGCGGTAAAGAGCAGTTGTGGCCTCAAGACCGTAAAAGAGTTCATTAGGCGCTCAGCAGAGGTGAGGCTCGGCGCCAGACATTTAAAGGCGTTTAAAACAACAACAACAACAACAACAACAACGACAGCAACACATACGCGGCGGCGGAGAAGATGCATGACACCAGCGTCGGAAAAGAAAACATGAGGGAGAAAAGAGATGAGAGTGAAGAAACGTGACTCCGGTCTTCATCCTGACCCCGATCAATCAGAGCTGCGGCCGAGGCTCCGCGCCGCTGCTTGCCGTCCCCCCCCCCCCCAGCAGCAGCAGCAGCAGCAGCAGCAGCAGCAGCAGCAGCAGCATCTGGAAGCCATCAGAGCACCGGCCCCAGGGAGCACCTCAGTTCGGGGACCCGTCTGGGCTCTCAGGGAGCTGCAGGGAGGCAGTTTTTTTTTTTAGAACAAATATCCAGCAGGAATGAACAGAGGTTCCACAGGCTGCTGGTTTGGAGCTCTGCTGCGAGGAATCTCGATGACATCGGATCTGTTTTCCCTACGTGTCCCGCCTGACAGAGTCTCCGTCCCACGGCGCCCCGTGTCATCAACTCCCGGCCTCCGGGGGGATTGTCTGACATGTTAGGGCGGTGACATCAGGGCGATGCATCAGGATCATCTTCCCGCGAGCGGCCAACCGCTCGGGTCAGAGACGGCGGGCTAAGAAGCGAAACGTCTCTGGATCAGACGACCGTGGCGTCTGGCCAAAGAAAAAGTGTGCACGCTTGTGTAGTGAATTTCATTAGAATTTTGCTCAGTTGTCCGTTCATCAATTTACTACCACCGCTTACTCGGAACGCTAAATTCCGGTCACAGGTTGTCAGCAATTTAAAGAAATATGGTGTTCAGAGCCTGACGAGCTATGTGAGCATCAGTGATGACTGGATCCAGTTTCAGGAAGCTGCTCTTTGGCACATTTGCTCTGTTTCCAAAAGAAAGTGAAAAGCATTTTAAGCTAACGCTCAAACTTTTTTTTTTTCTAATTTTGCTGCTAGCATAAATCCTCTAAATCATACAAGCTGTACAAGGCTGCAAAGAGTAAACAACATATTTGAATTGAATTTAAGTCAAATTTGTCTCGCGTCATCCGCCTGCCGGTGGGGAAAAACACATTTGTCTTTTCACGCGCATTATTGAATCGGTGTCAGGATGCTTGGAAATTTTGGGGAAATTTCCAGAGATCAAAGATGGGCCTGTGGTTTGATGAAAAAGACGCCTCCACTGGTGCCAAGATTAGCGGTTCAATTCCCATCAGAGTCACTTTGTGTGTGTTTCCAAGTCATCGGGGAGGCAGCAGAGTTTTACTGAAAGCTCAAAAAAAAAAAAAAAACCCTGATGCGTAGGGGGAAAAATGAAACACCTCAATCAACGGCTGATGTGATGGATTCACCTTAAATTCCCTCCACTGGTGGAGGCTGATTCGACGTGCCGCCAATAAATCAGAGAGTCGCAGCTCTCAGATTTTCTGCTGCTGATAAACGACCTCTCACGACTCTCACGACTCTCCTGCCGCCGCCGGGACTTCATTCAGTGCCATGAAAACAGCATTTTTATGAGAGCCGGGCACATGTTCGTTGTTAAGAGGAGTCATCAAGTTCCCTCAACCACTTCACTGGGCTGGCGGTAAATATTTTTCATTACCTTCTTTTCATTTTAATTGTGCCTCATTAGAGAGAAGGACTCCGACCGCATGGGAATTCTCAACCGCCGACAGGCAGCTGGTTCCAAGTGGAAGTCAAGGCCGTGCGCCGCGAGCGTGTGTCCGGGGCTACCTGTCGGGTGGGAGGGGCCAATGTGATGACGTCACCGTCTGGACTCTCTCAAAGGAAACACGTTCCACCTGTTTTCACATCTTTATTTGTCCTCCTGGAGTCCGGTGGGAGGAGTGGTGCAACAGTTAAAACAAATCCAGACGACTGTCAGAGAGAACGATATCTAGCCCTCTGTTTATAGCTTCCCGCTTAAAAAGTTGAGATGCTGCTTTGGACCTTCCGCACGTTGGACGGAAAAAAGAAATACACGATGGCCTCAGAGGGTGGAACCCACACCCTGGAGATGTAGCACCTCCTGTGACATCACAAACGGCTGATTTCCAGCTTCAAGTGCTCGAGGACGAGGCGGAGAAGCAGGGTGGACCCTTTCTTGTGAGTTCATCGATGCTCGTCCTTGCCAGAAAACATTGGCAGCGAGGTGGATTTTTTTTTTTTTGGAACATCAAGGCAGGAGAAATGTTTGTGGGTCTGTTCTGTATTTTTGACAGTCGTTTGTTTTTGTCCTTTTCTTGACGTCACGCAGAAATCAGAAAAATGCTCAGAGTGATGAGAGGTTTAGAAAACACTCGCTCCCTGAGCGATCTGCTCAACAGTGTGACGGGATATTTAGTTTCCGTAACCAAACTGTGTGTTTCAGTACACACTATGAAACAAGCAAAATCAGCGCAGTTTGATTTTTTCTTTTTCTTTTTTTAAGCTTTAAACTCGGATAAAACAGCAGGTATGTGAGTTTTTTCCACCAACGGCCACAGCTTCTGCTCCGATCGATCCTCCCCCTTCCTGCTGCATAATGGCCCTCTACTCTTTTTGCATTCAGCCGTGAGCTATCATTATTTTCCTTTGAGCTTTTTCCAGCCTGCTGCTCTGAATCTTTTCACTTGGACCTGCGTGCGTGCGTGCGCGCGCGTGTGTGTGTGTGTGTGTGTGTGACGCGAGCAAAGCAGTGTGTGATGGATGTGTTGCTGCAAAGTTTTCCATACGCCGCTGGCGGCGAACTGGCAGCGGCTGAGGCTCGCCTGCACGGATCACCTCCGCCAGAGGTGCACAAAGGAGGCCTGTGAGACGCCACGGTGGCCCCTGGAGGTTTTGTTTTATCAATTTTTTCTTAGTTCAGCTTTCTTTTTCATGTTTGCAATGAAAGAAACAGACGCTCTCATCCGGCACAGCGACACTTTCATGTGGCGCTTATAAACCCGTATAAAAAAAAACAGAGGGGGGGATAAAAATACGCACACCCATACTCCTTGCACACAGTGACAAGTGTGTGTGTGTGCGCGCGTTACATGGAAAAACACAACAACAAAAAACTGCCGCAATGGTGGCTCACACACGGGCTCTTTGACACCAGCTACACAGTTTGTAACTCTTTCAAGGACAGCTCATGTGTTTTTTATGTTCGGGAGACGTTTGGAGATGTTTTACACACACACACACGCATCAAATGAGTCCCATACGCCGAGAGGAGTTCAGAGACGGGGGCTATTTTTAGCATCTGAGGACACTGAGCTAATTCAGCTTCAGCTTGCTGTCAGGGCCCACGTGTGCACACGTCGCACCGAATGAGGAATGCTGGGCCCCAAAATGTTCTTTCCAGAACCACACAAGGGCTTCGGTTGAAAAACAAAACCGGGAAAAAAGAGAAGAGGGCTGGAATGAAAACACATGTGCTGCGATTTTTTTTCTTCTTTCTTCTGATTAATCTCACTAAAGACGCCCAAATCCTTGTTATTAGCATATTCAGTTTCAATCATGGACTCAGCGCCGGCAGCTACCAAGTGAATTCTGATCCGGTTTGTTTCTTTGCGAGAGAGCTGTTTTGGCTGACGGACGTGTTTTCCTGATGGAACCCAACGTTCAGGTTTGGAGGCGCCGGGCTTCGGCTCCGCAGGCTGCACTTCCAGTCTGTGCCTGTGAGAGGTCAAATGTGTAACCGCTAGCGCGAGGCACCTGCGGCGGTTGATGAATGTGAGGAAGCAGGAGGAGATGTTCAGATATTTCTCCCTCTCACCGTCGTCAAAGACGAGTAAATCCTGCACGTCAGTGTTTAAGCCTCATCTGAAGCCAAAAAAATGTGGTCGTATTTTGCACTTGCCGTCATGTCCAGCCGCCCAGTTTCAAGGAAAAATATCCCTTCTGAAATTATTCTAATATTCTAATATATCGTCGTGTGAGGAGTGAAAGGTCAAATGTCTCAGTTCTCAGTCAGTCTTCCATAAAGTCCTCCAGAAAAAGAACACGGTGAGACTTTCGACCTGATTGTACAAACTCAAGTCCACCTGTTTCTACAATTAAGTGAACACACACACACACACACACACACACACACACACACAGTGCACGGCATATTGCTTGGCAGATATTTACGTCTCCAGCCCCTGAGAGGCTGAAAAGAGGCAGCTGAGAGATCGAGTTCGTCTGAGGTGACTCCCGTCCAATATTTCAAACGACCGCGGCAGGTTTAAATTCACCAGGTTTGCAGGAGCTTCCGCACGTCACTCCAATCAAGCCGTTCCGTTCGGGAAAGTTCACTTGTTTTGTCATTGCACCGCGATGGGAGCAGGAAAAGTGAGTCAGTTCAGGGCAAAATCGGGAAAGAAAGTAATTCAAACAGGAGGAAAACTTCACTTTTCCAAGATATAAGCAGCACTGTGAAATATCTCAGTTTTTCTTCAGAGTTTTTTTTTTTTTTTTTTCAAATTATGTCCTTGAAATTCCCTTCCCCACCCCTGCCATGGTCCCACAGTTGCCATGCACACTGTGAACAACTCCTGTCTTTTATCACGGCCGATAATGCATCAAATCTGTTCACATGTGTGACGACTTAATAAGACGATCACACGAAAACCGTTCAGTGATGGATTCAAGGTCCGAGCGGGAAACCTGTTTCCTGCAGAGGGATCATTTTAATGGGAAACAAAACTGCGGCCGGACACGATTTCCAATGAGAAGAGCGTGAATTGCATTATATAAGTTCTATGAAAATAACCCATCAAAGTGTCTGAGAAGAGAAAATCTTCTAAAAACAGAATACAGGCACTTTGAAGGTTCCTGTCCTTCCGAAGATTTTCTTTCAAAGCAGCATTAAAGCGACTTCATAAAGGGCCATAACATTTCAGTTCCGTAGCAGATAAAATCAAAAAGTTTGCGCAATAAAAGAGAGTCTGATAATTGAAGCAGGCTGCCCAACCCGACAGCGTGCGGCTGAACTTTTGGCAGTGATTTAATTATCCAGTCGTTCCCAGAGGGAGCAGCGAGCGGCGGCTTTGCACTAATAAATTCTGTTACTGTAATGACGAGCAGAAATAAAGATTCATCGCTGTTTGACAGGAGTTCACTCTGGTGTGCGCCCACCCACTGAGAATCCTTTTTATTGGCTTCCTGAATTTATAAACAAACGTAAAAAAGTTGGCTACTTGCCCCTCCGGACCAAACATTATAGAACTTATTGTATAAAAGGTGTTGATTTCTGGACTTTTTCTTCCAACCAAAGGTAGCTTTACGCGGAATTTATTTTTAGTTTTTATTGTTCTTTTTAAATATCTTGTGATGTTGGCGTTGTTTATTAAAAACCGATCCGAAGCTGCTTCAGTTCTCAGTGGCTGATTTTTCACTTTGGAATTTCCTGGGACTGGAAAACTGGAGGAGGGAAAAAAACAAAACAAAACACAGTGGCACGAAGACAAACTGTCGACTGTTTTTCTCCAATTACTGATCTGTTTACTGCGCTGAAAGCGGCGCGGCTGTTGTTAGCGCCGTTATAAGGTGCCAATCAGCCGAGTCCTCCGACAACAAAGAAAGAAAAGAGAAAACACGGCAGAAGCGGCTGGTCAGAGTGGGAACTTTCAGCAGCAGATGCAGAAATGACTCCTCAGTAACACAATCCAACTCTGTGGCTGATTAAAGGACGGCTGCGCGCTCGCACGCAGAGTTGTGTTGCAGTCGCAGCCTTGAAGATTGTAACGATCTCGCCCGCTCCTCTGATTGTGCCAAGGAAAATCGTCCAGTGCTGAGTCGACGTGACGGGGACACAAAACGCTGCTGGACCGTCCACTGTCTCGGAGACCATTGCGGTAAACGGTCTCACTGTTGTTGTGAGTCCTTCCTTCTGTCAATGCAGCGTCCCAAAAGTTAGGAATAAAAGTCAAACTCATTCGTATGTAGAGCTCCCCCTAGAGTCTCGTGGTGCATGTCACTGTCTGGTAACCCTTCAGACGTATGCGGTTGTTTTCATCAAGGAAAACTGGACTTTTTACCTCGGAAATAGCAGCAGATATAAAGAGCGCACAAATACACAGAAGTACACATATTACAGACAGTTTATCGCAACAGCGACAACCCCCGATCCGTTTCTTCGGCTGCGGTTGACCCCTGTGTGTCTCTTCACACGGTCAGACACTCGTTACCTCCTCTGATCACAGCCACCTGGTCTTTTCTGTTGGCTCTGCCGTAAACGTTTGAGGTGAATAGCTGCGCCGGTGGCAGTCGCCGCCTGAGTTTGAGTCAAAGTCCCCGAAAAGCAGTCGGATGAATGCCAGTTTCTCGCGAGACGAGATCTTGGAGACGGAGTCGACCTTGTAACACGTCGTCTGACAACTCCCAGTCTTCAAAATAGGTCAGAATGGATTCATACTCCAGAATGATTTTTTTTTTTCATGTTTCTACGTTTATATTAATCATCCTGACAGATCTGCTGTAAAAGTGAAGATTTTTCTGTCACAAAAAAAAAAACATTTGCGGCTTTAGAAAAGCAAAGTTATATAATTTCTCGGGGTGCTTGAAAACTGACAGAAAGTGGACCAGATCAGCCACAGACGCCCCGTGTGACACATCGACCACAGTCGCCACCCCCACCCCGACCCTCGCCACCCCGCCCTCACATAAAAACCAGAGTTACTGTAAACCCGGTGAAAAAAAACAACCCATAATCCTTTGCATCTGGGTTCTAGCACTGCTCAAACCGCACTCAGGCTGGCAAACACTCCTCCTCCCTCTCGGTGGCAACACTGCCTCGTGTTACTGCGGGGGAGGCAGACGGGGGGGGCAGGGGGCCGAGACCCTTAAAAACACTCGGAGGAACAATGAAGAGCCGCGCCGCACCACGCCCGACCCGACCCGACGCTGTGGCACAACAACTCATAAAAAATAAGTCCTGCCACATTATCAGTCCCGTCCTGTGAGAACTGATTGTGTCACCGTTTACGGTCACAAGGTGGTCTTCACCCATCAGGGTGGGGTAACGGTGGGAAACCGTTGGCGGCTGAGGTTCAACAGGAGGTTGTCGAGGGAGCTGACAAAAGGATGATCCAGTGAGGAGGAGGGGGAGGAAGAGGAGGAAGAGGAGGAAGAGGAGGAAGAGGAGAAGGCCAGAGGTTCTCCGCAAAGTTCTTCTGTCTGCAGGATTGATGTTGGCCAGGGGGGCGGGGCTACAGCTGAACTTTCGAACTGCAGGCGACCCCGTGCACCTTTGCACTTGTACGGCGTCTGTTTCTTCTTCATCTCTGTTTTGAGACGGTTATGTTATCTTCTTCTTTTCTTTTCTTTTTTTAACAACCCCTGCCTGCAGATCAGAGCTTTAATTTCCAGTGAATGAGCTGGACTCTCCTCAGCTGCCAGGCCTCACTGACATGACATGAGCTAGTATCTGCCAAACTGGGCTCCTGGTTGCTTTTAAAAGATGTCTTAATTTCAGAGCTGCCTCTCTCCAAGAGTTCCTTCGCTGACTTCAGGCCAGTTTTCCTCTACTTGACTTTGAGTGACAGGATGTAGTTGGCTACTGCGATACGGTCCAGATTCAGCAGATCTGAGCTCCTCCCAACCTCATCTCTCCAACCACCCACTGAAAGTGGCAGTTTGATATAAATTCAATGGTTTAAACATCCCGACACCTTCAGAGTAAGACTTTTAGTGTCCAGAAGCAAACGATGATGTTCACATCAGCTGAAGCTCGCTGAAAGTTTTGAAAAAGTTGGAAGACAACTGTGCAGCAAAAAAAACAGGCTAGGCATGAGTCCACCTGCATTGCTGGCTCAACAGCGCCCCTAGGACATATTGTGATTGGTTCTGTCTAGTTGCAGTGCAAAAGTTTAGCAAAATCAAACTCTGTCTCTCAAGCTATCTGGCTTTGTATTTCTGTGAGCCAATACTCACAATCAAACATCACAATGAAAATTATTTTTTTATGAGAATCATTTGCACAAACAGTCCTTAAAACACAAAAAGCAAACCAAGGCAAAACATAATATATAATAATATTAATATCAATAATTTATTCCTGTAATTCTTCAGGAATAATGTGTAAATTGTTTGCTTAAAAAAACAAACTTCACCGAGACTGGCACAAACGCTCAGTCATCCTCTGAGAAACAAAACAGGAAATGGGGCCATTCTCTGACGGTCAGAATCAGGAGGAAGGGGACGAGGGAAAAAGATAAAAACAAAACCCACTAAACCTACCGCCATGTCCCTGAGTCACCAGCAGATTATCTGCCTCAGAAGTGGAAATGATCTGCTTTAATGAGATAAAAAGAAAAAGGCCCCTGCTAGCAGGTTAGCACAAAATGTTGCGCAAATGTGTATGAACTAACGACCGAACAGTCGTGCTCATAAACAAAGGTGTGATTTCAATTACCCGGATGAAAACTGTGGATCTTTCTTGCCTCACTGTGTGAACGGGAGACGAACCAGTTTGATGGAATCCAAAAATCTCTTGAAGCTTTGCACCTTTTCCTGTCCACTGGTTGGCACTGGGCTGGAGTGTTTACATTGGAGTGTCTTCATGAGGTCACAGCCTCTGTCCTCATGGTGATGGAGACCAGGGCTGGTGGATAACAGCAAGATAAGGTCTCCGTGGCAACGCCGTTGTTTAGGGCCAAATGAGGAAGACGTGAGCTCAGAAAAAAAAAAAAGCCGAGGGAAGAAATGAAGTTTCTCCACCGGGCAGTTAGAAAGAAGTTCTCGACTGGAGATCAAACTGTTTTTCCCCTCTTTGAAATTTCAAGATGTCATAAGGAAAAAAGCTGGAAATATCACCTGGGTCAATCCACAATCTGAGTGTGGAGAGATGGTTGGATTAAAGTCGGAAGAGTTGCGTTCAAAATTTCTAACCTCTATTCTGGAATCTTGTTCATCCATTGTTCCTTGTCATTTCAAACCCATTAGATTCCTTCAACAGAAATCAACCAGTGCTGGCTTTAGCTGCCCTTTAATACCACAGAAGAAGACTAAAGAAGACGATATAAAAAAATAAAAAAAAACCACTGCTAACACAGAAGAGGGTAGCATTGATGCTGCAGCTGCAGCAGAACCAAGCCGTCGACATGTCCTGCTAACTTGGCCCCTCCCACCAACTGGAAGCCGTGAGCTGTCACAGCCTGTTTCAACCAGGTTGCACTATAGAAATTCCATTGGTCTGCTCGAATGCAATAGTTTAGCCTCCCCTTGCCAAATACCGTCTTTTTTCTTTCTCTACCAGATGAGTACGAGAGATAAATCCAAAAGATTTTGGAAACGTTCCAGTGAGGCTGGGCCATTTTTCGTCAGGTCAAAAGTTTCCTCGTCTGAATATGCATGATTTAGCAGCTGAGCGCCCTTTGGTTTTTCCAATCTAAAATAATAAAAATAGAATTAACAAGAAAAACTATCTGTCCCAACCTCCCAGAAGGTTGTGGTCTCCAATCTGGCAGCACAAAGGGCAGAAGGCCATACATCTGCTTTCTAAAATTAACCTGTTTCTGATCATACATCTAGTTTCGCGCCCCGCACAGGAATACTTTCCTACGGTCGTCGGCAGCAGCAGCAGCAGCAGCAGCAGCAGCAGCAGCAGCAGCAGCAGCAGCATCCAGGGACAACTCAGGAAGGAAACAGGAAATGTCCTGCTGTCCCCTGCACTTAACGCTCATGTTCACCTTTCTTTGGCCTCCAGCCGATCGAGACAACATCCTCTGATCCTTTCCCACCTGAACATGATGAAGAGCAAATGTGTTGTGTTTTTTTGTTGGTGGATGGCTGGAAAAACCTGATGATTGTGTGAGCTGGACAATTCTGCCAACCCTGGTTGGAGTTCGATGCAGCAGTGCAGCATCGCAGGCGTAAACCAACACGAGCCAACTTGAAGACAAACTTGGTTTTTTCGAAGTGTTTCAACACAGACATCTGCACCACATTTGCACTCTTGCCGTCACTCTCGCCTGCAGCGTCAGTGACGCTCGTTGCTTAAAAAGAAAATAACAAATCGTGATTTTTTTTTTCATTCGCCAAATGTTTACTTTTTTACAGATGTTTGTGATCCGGTGCGGTTTTTGCGCTGAAACACAATTATCTTTCTTCTGTGTTGCTTTTTTTTTTGTTCCCCTGCCAATTGCTGACCGCTCTGACACGTTTGAGGCTCATGCGCTCGTGTTCCGCCGAGCCGCAGTGCAAAGTGCTGCCTGGTCGCGCACACTCGTGACCAAAAACCACAGGACGGATGACTGTGGGTTTGACGGCCAGAGAGCAGAGGTTAGGGGGCGGCGGGGCTCAGAAGTAAACACAATGTCAAACTCTGACACTGTGGGGAAAATAAACAAAATGGACGGAGGCACGCAGGGAGCCGGACGTGAACACCTCGAGGCCCAAATCACGGAGAAACTCTGCAGGAAACAAGCGAAATGGTGGAAAAACCCAAAATGGAGGCTCGGGCTGAGGTTTCAGGGTGACATGACCAAACTGGGCTGTAATTATATATGCTGTAATGCTCTGGTGATCGTACTGGTCAAAGAGAAACATTTCTGAGCTTGTAAAAACACACACTCACACACACACACACTCACACACACACACACACTCCCTCTCGCGTTCGCAGCCTTTCCACAAACCGTGACCAGAACACGCGGCTCAGCGTTGTAAACCCCGAGATCGCAGGCGAAGAAAGCTCCCGCTAAAACGCACGCCGCCGCGTGAAACCTCGGCGTCCGCAGCGCGGCGAACACACAGACGCAGGAACAGCCGCGAGGAGTCCGTAACGAGGCGGCTGAGCAGGATTTTCCCAGCCACGAAGTCGAGTCGGGCTGAGAAAGACGTCCGGCATTAACCAACACTCTAGGGCGGCGTTCGTGAAATTGGCGCAAGAAGCCGAGAGAAAGTTTGACAATTGTGGGCAAAAGTCTGCAGCACTTGCAGAACCTGGCGACTCCCTGCAGGGCGGCAGCAGAAGCTGAAACATCGCAGGAACTGCAGGACCGAGGACGGACTGCGAGAAGAGGCAGGGCGATGGATTTTTGAATTTGGTAGAATGTTTAAAATGTTTGGGAACGTCTTCATTTTTCTCTCAATAGTTTCCCGTCAAATCTGTGTTTCTAAAAGCAGTATTGTAAAAAAAAAAAAAAAAAAGTACTTTTGAAAAACTTTTGAAAGACATTTGAAAGACTGAAGAAGCTCATGTTTTTGAAGATGACAAAAGAAGAAGGATCCTCACCCAAAGCTGTCTTTACTTTGAAATACTGCAACCGGGCTTATTGTTGCAGGTAAATTCCCCCCTTTAAAAGTTCAAACGCCAAAAGAATGCTCAGTAATAGCACAAATCTGTCGCTACCATATGAGCCATATGGAAAAGATTCCTGCATTTTTTTTTTTTTTCAAACTGATGTTGAGATAGATTAATTGCAGACACGAACCAAAAATTCCAACGCAAAACGAAAAGTCGTGACCAATCAGTGACATTCGGACTCATCGACTGAGTGGCGTCCACATCTGAAGCGAATTCACTCTCAATCCCGTCTGCAGTCTGGAGCAGTGGGACGACGCGGCCGCCGCTCAGCCACGTCGCCAGTACAACCACCACCAAGAGCCAAGTTTTAATGAAACGCACATGAATGAACGTCCTCTGATGGGAAACAGTCACGGTGGAACCAACTTGAGGAGGGGGGAGGGGCTACTCGGGGCCATTGGAACGTCCATGCTGCCATTGTAGGAGCGCCGCTCGCAAAACACCTTGTTGACTCAGACGCCGCTTCCTGCGGCGTCGCTTCCTGTTTCACCATCCAGGCACCAGCGGGAACCAGGAAGACCAGCCAGTGTTTCTGCTGGTTCCGTTTCGACTCCTTTTTTCTTTGTGGGTTTTGTGTTTTACGCACATTATCTTTGTTATTTTAATGGTCGCACATCATTTTTTATTAGATTTCATAATTTGTCCTTTTAAAACTAAACTGCAACTTTCTACCTATCTGTTACGTGTATGTGTTTTGTAAGCTGAGCTGAGTTGTCAGAGAGTGCTGTGTGTGTGAGTGGGTGTGTCCATGTGTCTGTGTGGAGTGTGCTGTGTGTGTGTGTGTGTGTGTGCTGTGTCTGATTGCAAGATCAATGTCACCTGGAGAGCGTTTGGAGTATAAAAGGAGGCGGCGGAGCTGCAACTCACTCTTTGTCCCCAACTCAGCCACAGCCACAGCTTGACCACCCAACAGTGGTTTCCAGTGTTCTCTGTTTTGTGTTTAGCTTTTAGCTTTCTTTTATGAATGCCAAGTGGTGAGTTGTTTAGTTGACTTTTGTACTTTTGTTTGTTATTAGTAGCCGTCCTTTGTGTGTAAAGGATTGTTTTGCTTTCATCAACTTATTTAAATCGTTCTTGGTTTTTGCCAGAATTGCCTTGTGGTGTTTTAGCCTTATTAAAAAATATACTTTATTTGCATATACGTACCGCGCTCTATTTTTTTTCCATTACCCGTTTTTAATTCACTGTTAGTCCTGGTTACCCCTAGTTAGTCCAGGAGGTAACCGTATCGTTTATGTTCATTTATTTATTTCATATTTATTTCATGTATTGTATTCAGACTTCTAGTTTGTTGCTCATCTTCACGAAAAAAATGCAAACAATGAATTAATTCCTTGACGTTTCCAAGGGAAAGAAAAAAAACTTTTCCGTACTATTTGTATAAAGACAAATCAAAATCTGTAAAGAACAATTTGCTTGCTTTAACAACGTGCTTTACTCCCTTTACTGCCTCCACTTTTCTCAAAGTGCTAAAACATGCGGTTCCAGTTGTTGGCCCTTTGTGATGTCATTAATGGCCACCAATGAGACTCTCCAGGATTAGTGGAGCTGTTGGTTCCATCCTCTGAAGCCACCTTGTTTTCAAACAGAACGCCCAGCAAAGCAGCAGTTTTAAAAGCAGGCTGTCAACACCAGGCTGAATGCTCCCAAAGATCTAAAGAGGGTTTTTTTGTTGTTTTAATTGTATAATTCATCAAGCTGCTCCACTGAAGTAAGATAAAGACCTGAAAATCAGACCTTAAACATGCCATAGAATGACCCTCAGATTCTCCCCACTGATATTTTGGTCTTAATTCTCTGGACTTATCACAAAATCATCCCTGCGCTTGATCTACTGCCATGAAAGGTTGTTTTCTTTAATCAGGAACTCTATTTGTCCCCCTCTGTATCTCCTCCGGCACTTATTACTTCAGTCCCTCTCTCTCTCAGGGGTCAGAAAGTTGTGGGAAACGCTGATTATTTTTTTTTTGTTGACGCTTAAAGGGACTCGTAATGAAGTTTATCCACTCTGACTTTTGCCGATCTTCCCATGATAAAACTATGCAGAGGCCAACACTTCTTCGTCGTTGCTCATCAGCACGCACTGTCCCTGAAGCATGCACACAGTGGGCTGCCAGCGGGTCAAGAGCCTTTAACATCACCGGAGGAGCTGAGGAGACCAGAAATAAAGCTCCTCAGAACTGCAGGACAATAATCAAAGTGACGGAACAGAAAAAACTGAAATCTGTCGCTTTTTTTTTTCCTCCACCAGTGTTTTGCGTGTCGCCGCTGCTCGGCACAAGACAGTCTGTTCCGTGTCTGTTCTGACATCCTGCAGGAAACTCTGCTTGCCAAGTGATCATACAGGGCAGCCACATGTATCGTTTGAATGAGATTAAATTAATTGTTTTCCTGCTGAAAGTGTCGGTACCTCAAAGGAAACTGCTTCATCTTTTGTCTTATTCACCTTCAGGAGATCAAGAAAACCAAAAAAAAAACCAGTCTGTTCCACTCCGACGAGATTTAACAGCCGGGAGGAGCGAAGAGCCCTGGTGTGCACGCTGCTTTACAGAGAGCAACAGCAGAATCAACAAAAGCCACCGAGGGATCACAATCTGAACCTTCTCTTGTGCTCAGCTCAGCCCTCAATCCTACATAAATAAATCTCCTGCAGCAAATTTATTTTCATTCGCAGCTAAAAATAGCTCCCCCCCCCCCACCCCCCGAAACATTCACTTCTGCCTTGTTAGATTTTTACATAACAAACAGTGACCAAGTTTGCTGCTTCTCCCCTCTGTGAGGCTCTTTAAGATCAAAGATTAACTGGAACTACTTGATTTGGCCTTTTGCAATAAATTGCAGAATCGACATATTGATCCCAGTCCAGTTACACAACGATTTATTGGTCGACTGGTGCAGGGGCCCCGGCGAGACGAGCCTTCAGGGTGCTTTACGTCTGGACCGGCTGCACTGTGGCCACACGTGCAAAAGCCATCCGGAGGAGCTTTTACAGTCGCTCCCTCACCGTCCGCTCGGCCCTCCGCTCGCTCGCCCCTCACACGATTGGAGCGCTGGCGTCTCCGGAGGGGAAACAGACACATCAGGCCGCAGCAGCCAGAAGGGAAACGCTGCCGAACCTGCAGAGTCATCACTAAACTCTGCATCAAACACAGCCATAAACACAGATGTGCCCAGCACGCACGCACGCACACACACACTCTGCCCACTTTTCTTTTTCTTTCCATTGCATTGCATCCTCTGTTGGCCTACAGGGGGCGTGCCCCAGCTCGCGCCTGTGGTCTTGACCCTTGTGGTCGCCGGGGCTGCAGTCCAAACTTCTGACAGAGAGGTGTGAAAGAGAGAAAAACTTGGCCACAACTCCATCGTAAGAGTGCGCACACACACACAGAGAGAGAGAGAGAGAGAGAGAGAGAGCAAGGAAGCTATGAGAGCTACATTTGTGCCTTCAGAAAGAAAAAAAATATGTATGCATATAGTTAAAGTTTTGCAGAGCAGCAACTTGTTCTGCAAATGACGCATCCGCAGTGAAAGTGACAGTTTTTCCGTCTCTGGAGGTTCATGGCGGTTCAGCGGGATTGACGGCGACTCCTCTCGAGCGTCCGCAGCCTTTAAATACTGCGACGGGACGAAGCCCCCCCGGGCAGGCGCAGCATCGGAGGAGGCCGTATTTCATGGCGCCATGGAGCATTTTGACTCGCTGAGTCGCGGCTCGTACGGAACAGGGAGAGATTGCAACCACGAGGCATCTGGTTCCAATTAAGACAACACTTCCAATGTGACTGGGTGGCAAATTTATTTTTCCACTCTCTCTCTCTCTCTCTCTCTCTCTCTCTCTCTGTCTCCTTCTCTCTCTCCCTCTCTCTCTCTCTCTCTCTGCAGCTGCTGTGATTTTGCGAGCTGGGGACCATTTCAGTGTGGACTGTCTGGTTTTCCTTCAACTGCTGCTGTTGTTGACTGTTTTTGTTTTTCCTTCTGCCATCCATCTGATGCTGTCCAAGTAAAAAAAAAAAAAAAAACAAGCGAAAAGAAAACAGTTTGACGCGCGGATGATTTACCAAGGCAGCCGGTGTGGAGTGAGAGCGGCACAGTGACAAACAGATGTGCATCTCAGTCACGGCCATGTGGTCAGGCATCTGTTTGGGGGAGGAGAGGTGGGCCGATGGGGGGGATAACTTGACACACCACACGCAACATTTTCAAAATTCTTTGGCTTGATTTTTGAAATTATTTTTTAAAGCCTCTGTCTATCACATTCAATATGAACCATTTTGAGTATTCTATTTTTAGTTTTTTTATCTTTATTTTTGGGGAGGTTTCCTTGAATAAGCCCATTTTGTTTTTTGTTTTTTACCTCTACAGCACTTTCTGTATAATTGTCTTTTTTTTAATCTATCTGTATTATGGTGCAAATAAATAAATAAATGAATAAACCATTCAGATTTTCTTTTTTTCTTTTTTTTGGTTACTGCCCCCCCCCCCCCCACAAGCCAACATCATCATGTCACTAAACTCTTGCCAGAGGGAAAAAAAAAAAACAACAACAAAAGAATATTTTCAAAAAACAAACAGCCCCTACAGTTTTGGTGAAACTCCTGCTACCAGCGTTCTCGCTAATGTCTTTAGCAGGGGTCCCTTCCTGTATTTTCTTCTTCTCGCTGCCGTTGCCTCTTCCCTGCGCTCAGGACGCTGAAAATGCTTTCACTCACAGCTTTGTCTGCTGGAGGTGCACAAGGTTCTTTTAATTTTTGACGTGCACAGCGGTGCAGCTTTATTGCAGTGATTAGAGCAGAAGAAGAAATGTGCGGAGGCCGTGAGGCAGGCTGGTGCAGCAGCAGCAGCAGCATCAGCAGCAACCTGGTCGGTTTCACTGCTCACTTATCACCTCGTGTCTCTGCTGGCTCTCCTCCCTCTATCTCCACTTCCAGGAAGTGCAGCCTGAGCCAGTGAATTCCTCAAAGTTAAAGCCCGTTGAGTTACAGGCCGACCTCTGGCGAGCGCTGCGCTGCCTTTCGGGAAGGAAAACCCGAAAAAGGTGGAAAACCTGCAATTTATTAAAGTGATCATTCTGAGTCCACCTCTCCCCAGACGAGTGTCGTTCTACGAGCATCTGGAAGTTAAACTTTTATTTTCTTCACTCTGAGAAGAACGGGGTAAAAAATAAAATAAAATTGGGGGCCACGTGTGCTACCCTGAAGGTGAACTTGTAGATGTGTTCATCTCCTTAGCCTCCTACTCCTCCTCCTTCCTCCTTCCAGCGTTTTTAGCAGCAGCGTCGCCTCCTCTCAACCCCCACAGGTGGCGCTGTTAACTCAACTTTGCGCAGGACATCCTGGGCGCCGCCGCGGGAGGCCGAGCGCTCATCGGAGGGGCCCGTCAAATTGTTTGGGTTTTTGATGTAGCCGCAGAAGGAAGCCGGGCAGAGTAGAGGCTGTGTTAACACTCTTCATTCCTCTGGCTGGCCAGAGGCGAAGGGCAGCAGCAGGAAGCTCAGCAGGCCCTGCTTCACTCTCTGATGGAACATTTGTCTCATCCAAACAGGAGCTTCTGCTTCTGATTGTGCAGAGATTCTACAGCCACAAATTGCCCAGGACGATAATGTGCGAGTAAGCGCTTTTTGCGTGTGGCTTGACAGCATCTTTGAAAAAGAAGAAACAGAAGAAGAAAAATACCACACATTTCTCATTAGTTTTTAATTGATGACAAGTTTCTGGTTCACAGTAGTCTGTCTCCAACTCGTAATTCATCCCCCCTCAGTTACTCTCACTCCTCTGGGACAGGGAAAAAAAAAAAATCGTAAACACTGTCCTTCAAGTCCAGGCTCTGTCGTCTGGCTTTACTCATCTTCACGCAGCAGCAGCAGCAGCAGCAGCAGCAGCAGCAGCAGCAGCAGCAGGGAATGAAACCCGGGATAAACAATAGGAAGCCAGTTGGAAAAAACATCCAGGTCTGGGTCTCAACACTCTCTTCCTCTGACATGTCAGCAGAGGAGGGTGGGAATGTGAAGGGAGAGGCTTCACATCCAGCGGTTGTCCAGGGGCGGTGAGGCCGTGCAGCCCAACCAGCCAATTACCTGGCGGGGGCCCCGCGAGATGCAAGAGAGCCCCCAAAGGACGGCTAATTACAACAGCACGCCGCAAAAACAACAGGCAGCGCCCTGTAATCTCTGACGGCCGTGACGGATCAGATGGTCCCTCTTCAGTGGCTACTTTTGGCATCGTTGCTGTGTGTCTTTTTCTCTTCAAGACTCAAAATATTCAAAGATCCACGTCATATTTCCAGACTAAGTCAAAGGGTGATAGAGTGGTGATATTGTGAAATTCCTGATATTGCATTTTATTTCGCTCACACACATACAGCCAAGAGAAACGTCTCCCTACAGTTTGTTTGCTCAGGAACAGAAGCAGCTTCAAATTTTGATAGTATATCCTGATGTGCATTGCCTAGTTTTACAACAAATTGTAAATTCACCGTGAACGACTGTGATTGCCGGCTGAGTAACTGATCCAAACGTTGATTTGACGAGTGTCTGTTGCTGCTCTGCGTCGCATCGAAGAAAGAAATTGCCGCGCTTCAACCTCAACCTGCAGCCAGCGGCGCTGAATTGCCAACAAAAGAGTTATTTTACTTTGTGCAACAGCCACTTCATTTGGAATCCTTATTAATTGTAATTTAGCGTTTGCTTATTCTAATTTGCTCAGTGCAGATCTGGATTCCTCCAGGTAATAAATCACTGGTTTAGACAGTGTGTGTGTATGCCAGAGGACAGCTTGTGGGCGGGGCCAGGGCCCCTTCTGCCCGGGGGCCCCAGACTGTGTTAACGCTGCCATCAGACTTCAAGGCTCTGTCGCTTTTTTCCTTTCCCCCTTGTCAGATTCCCTGTCAAGTTCATAAAGATTTTTTTTTTTTACCTCACCAGTGGCTTAGTGCCGTTTTAACAAATGGGGACGCCGACAAATAGAGGCAATCTGTCATCCCGGCTTTCCTCTGGCCTGAGTTTGTCTTTCAGAAGTGGCCTGGAAACTGGAGCGCCGAGAAAAGAAAATAAGTCCTCTCATTTCTGGAAAGAAATGGCGAGATGGACGAGTCGCAGCTCAACACAGCTGGTGCAGCTGATCTGGGCTTCGAGCTCAAGGAGCGCCAGGAGTGACACAAAGGCCATTTGTTTTTGTTTTTTGTTTTGTTTTTCTCACATGAGTCACTCGCGTTTAGTTTGGTAAACTTATAAAACATTTATTGAATACATTTATAATACATGCCAAGCGTTGAACCATGGGCACGTATTAGAAAAACTATTTTGTTTTGCAAAAGAAAACAGAACAAATTTCATCTGATACATAATAAATAAAAAAGCAGAAGTGCAGCGGGGCCTTCAATTAGGTGTTGGGTTACTTCTAATTGCACGTCTCAGGTTTCACCCACTTCCATTAGTTAAGAACACACACACACACATGCACGCTCAAGCTAGTGAGAGACTCAAGAAAAAAACAAAACTTAATCAACAGTGTCGCCACCGCTGCTCCACCCACCGCCTCAAACACCGCCCACCCAACCGCCACCCTCAGGAAGGACCCTCGCCGCAGCCCAGCGCAGCGCAGCCAGTCTGTGGTCACTTCATCAAACCGCTGCTGGCTCCTCCTCCCGTTCCAGCCCTGCAAACCCTCCGACCTTTGTTGTTTTTGAACAATTTCGTCTTTTGGTCCAATGAAAATCTACATGTTCCACAGTCAGCGTACATACACACACACACACACACACACACACACACACAGGTCCAGAAACAAAAGAGTCGGGGGGGGGGGGGGGGGGCTGCTCTCTTCAATCTGCTCCAAATTATTTGCACGGCTGCAGAGCTCATGAACTTGAAAGGCTTATGTAAGCCTGTGGTTGGAATATTCAGCTCTTCAGCTCACTTCACCCTCTTCTGAACCCACCCTCCCCCACCCTCCTTTTATTCATTGCAACCAGAAAAGTGTCATGAATAGATGCTTAACACAGTTTTCTTTTTATATCACTTTGCAAAACGGTGGGAGGAATATCATGATGCAACACTTTGCACAACGATACAAATCTATTTTCCTCAGCTGCAAAGGGTTTGTTTTTTTTTTTACACTGGCTTTTACTCAACAGACTTCTCCATTCAACATATTCTACTGTAGATACACATGGAGCTTTAAAATAGAAGTAAGGATTTAACAGCTGCCACATCGAGAGCACTTTGAGATCTTATTCTTCCTCCTAGACTTCAACAGAGCAGCCACCGGTGATCAATTGTGATAAACACATACATATTAACAGAAAAGCTATTCCAAAGATCTTCAGAAATCAGCATATTCAGTGGATGGGACTATTACAGTGACATGAGTGCCCTTTATGACATCACATATGCAGAAGTGAGCGTTTTAGCACGCACTTCCTGGAAAGGATGAACTCGTCTCATATCTGAGGAGTTCACTAACAGGTTAGAGATGAATTTTGCATTTGAGATTTCCGTGACCTTAGTGACATCACAAAGGGGCTGATTTCCAGTGTTTTAGCACTCCCTTCCTGGAAAGTGGAGCAAGCAAAAGTATATTTCTGGGAAGAACATTGACAAACACAGACTGTTATTGTTCTCGGGTGTGTTGGACATTTAACAGTTTCTTTGCCTTTCAGCGAACACTCTTCCACAATTCTTGCACAACTTAATTTTTCCAGTTCTTGGGAACAGATGAAGGTCCACACTTTTTTTTTTTTTTTTTTTTTTTTGTTTTTACTTTTTGTAAAAAAAAGAAAAGAAAATTGATGCCAGATAATCAAACACAGGGCTGCTGCTATATTGCACTTTTGTATTGGGCTTGACCGCCACTTGAGGCTGCTACCAGGAGGTACTTTCTAGGATGGTTTCACTTGTTCATCATGATGCTTGAAGTTGTTTTCGTGACACATGAAACATCTTACAAACAGTCTTATTGTTAAAATGTATATATATATTTATATATTAAAAACCGAGGACGAGACCTCCTGGCAACATGTTGCTCTGCCCTGCACTGAATCAGGAGGCAACATCATTGGAATCCATCCGCTGGGAACCATGAACAGCTGGCCTTGATTTCATGCCAGAGCATATTGTGATGTTGCGAGTTGGCACTGCATATGGAACATTTCCTAAATCGGCTGGATTTATCGCACACGCCCCTCTGGTGAAGAGAAAACGTTTTCCTGTTCCTAAATATTACTGGGAGGGGACTGGAGGAGGTTGGGGGGGGGGGGGGGGCTTCTATCCATTATGGTCAGATCGGACCAATCAAAGTGAACCAGCTCGAAGCCGGACAAAAAAAGCCAGTCAAGAAAAAAATCCTTCAGTGCAGTTGCTCATCCGCATCTACGCTAAGCTCTTCTGTGTCTTTAAAGGACTGCTTGTAGTTCCCAGCAAAACCAAATAGATGCTAATTGCTTACGTAATATTAAAACAAGTGGAAATGCCTCAGGCTGGAGCTTGGAAGGGTGGATGTGCGATATGTTCACAAGTGGAAAGTCAGCCATCCAGCAGCACTGTGAGGTCCTGAGCTGCAGGACAGTTCCGAGGGCTTCATTCACCATGAAATTGCAAACACTTGCACCGAAAACCTGCAACCCATCAAACCATTTTCATGCGTAGAAATGTAAGTGCGGGCCGATTCTTCGAAAGGACAGCTTCAATGAAGATCTGAGAGCTGTGATCTGCCGTAGATGACACACAGACGTGTGTGGCCGGCGGGTATAAACATGCCAGGAGACGTCGTGGCCTTCGTGAGATGACAGGCAGACTCTGACTCTGAGTTTTAGAGAGCACCAGGCACTGGGGGCTCAAGTGATCTCTCACTCTTTTTTCTTTCTCTCTGCCCCTCTGCTCATCTCTCTCTCCCTCTCTCTCTCCCTCTTGCTGTCTCTGGTCAGTGTCATCTGCAACAACAACATATCCAGTAGCTTGCCTGAGCCCTGGTCGCTCTCCTGGACAAACAGATGGTAACTCATCCAGACCTCCAGCTGTCAAAAGGGGTGACGGGCCCGGTCACTGGTCATTCAGCCAGATTATAATAATAATAATAATAATAATAATAATAATAATAATAATAATAATAATAATAACAGTAAATGAAGAAGGGCACATCATACCACTGATAGGTGAAACAGTGCAGAGTAATTTTCAAGAGCGTGAGACATTCTATTCCCCCCGACTAATGACGATGGCATGTGGGGAGGAAAAACAAAGACGGACTCGGGGAGGCGCACTTCTTTTCCATCTGCCGAGTTCAGCTCATGAGACCAATATATGTAAATAACTGCCGCGTGCACGACGGTGCGCTTGGAAAAGGACAAAATACAGTCAAAGAGCCTGAAAAAATAAATAAATATCGGGTCGACCGTGGTTGCCAGATGTGGGGGGTCAGGAGTCTGGACCAGGTGGCTGACGTTGTCTCCGATCCTAAATCATCCGGCATCGCCGTCAACAGATGGTTTTTATACATTTTAGATCCCCTCAATCAAAAAAGCTTTCCTCCGTACGTCGTGGATGACAAGGGCGTAAATGCCACATTTAATGTTCTGATTTTACAGCATCGCCAGGAGAGACAAACTGGACGGGCGTCTTTTTCCAAAACAGCTCGCCTGGCCGCCGCTGAGCAGTCGATCTTTTCATTGGCCTGAATGCAGAGAGTGCGGTGTGAAGGAGCACTGTCCGTCAGCCACAGACTGCACATTTAGCCCTTTGTTTACAGCCTCCGGCAGAAAATTGTGCTTTGTTGGACCCCCACATGTTTGGAAGGAGACAAAAACAAGGCAGCCTCAGAGGGGCGGAGCCAAAACCAGGCTGGGAGGGTTGCCACTAACCTGGGTGAGGGTTGGCGAGGTATCAGTGCCCTTTGTGACATCACATTCAAGCTGATTTCCACAAGTGTGTGTTTTACCACAGACTTTTTAACGAAATTAGCAAGAAAGAATGCAGGGTTTATTTCATTTCTGTTCAGTGGCAACACCATATTGTTGGTGGAAAGCATTCTTTTGCATTGTCTGGGTTCTTTAACACATCATCAATCAGTCAATTTTAAACATTTCTACGATTTTGTATTAACTGCCTCAGCTCACGAAAAATAAATTCTGATGAGCAAATATATTGCAGACTGTGTCTCTGTTTAGGTTTCCACCCAGCGTAACACCATTCAGCCTCGGCGCACACAGAGCCGAAAACATCAACAGCCCACTGGAGGCCTACACATCTGCAGACCGGAACAAAAGCACTCTGCTCCACCTGATTAACTCGGCTGACAGGACACGAGGCCCGAGTCAGGCCATCACAGGCAGGATGTCACACAGCTGCACGGGCCGCAGCCGCCTCAACGCCGCGCATCACCGACTCGAGTCACGACTCCTCGCTGACCCGAGGAAAGTGACCCGCCACTTTGATTGAGTCGGCGCGACTCAATAAAAGCCAAAGGCAGAGGAGGAGGAAGGGAGGGGCACGGGTGAAGAGCAAAGAAGCGGCAGACCCACACCCAGAGAGTTCCTCACCAGTGAATCAGCAGAGGAGCACCCTGACAGAAGCCTGACAGCCAAAGGAGAGGAATAAGCACAAAACTCATCCTGGAAGGACTCAGTGAGAGCAACTCTCGTATGCGTGAGGCCAAAAACGTCGCTCATTTTTTACCCAAATAGTCTGTTTGATTCCCAGACAGCAGGCTTAAGGTTGTCTTGAAATAAATTGTGCAATGTGATAAATGAAACACAAATCACAGAATCTACCAAAGATTGAGTGTGATCAACTCTACGACAACTGGGCAACGGGTATTTACACTTCTGGAAAAAAAATTTGGATTTGCAAATCAAGATTTCACGCCCAGAAACGTAAGTTTCCTAAAAAAAAACAACAATGTTTTATTTTTAGTTGTTTTTTTTATTTTTGTTTGGACTGTCCCAACATATTCTTAAACTTGATTAACCATCGGCCTTGTAATGCAATAGAAAAAGCTACATTTTATCATAATCTTGACTTTGACTGACAATCCGCCATACAAAAAAAGCTCAATTTTATTCTAAATAAGTATTAATGGGGGAACAATTTGTAGGCAACTCTTCAATGGGTATATAAGAGGAAACAACATTCATCCAACAAAACTTTTAGCAAGTCAAAACAATAAATTTGACCCATATACTGCAAGTTAAAAGGCTGAGTTAGAGTGAGCTTAAAGTTTGTTTGAACAAATAAAGCAATAAAAGGAAAATGTGACTTTGTCTTTACAGTATGTGACTAAAAAAATATTTTTTCAGCTTCAGCAGTTTTTTTTAATGGTTACTTAAAATAGTTGGAAACATTTACTGTATTGATAAACAAAGCTATTTTAGTCGTCACGCAAACCCATAAGCCGCTCTCAGATGCGTCTCCGTGCCAGTTTAACTCAATCGTGCGTCATTTTTTTTCTTTTTTTCTTTTTTTTTTGCGCATTTCAAGTCAGACGAGGAGAGGAATAAACAATAAAAACACAAGGATAAAACATTTAAAGCCAACACAGATGATTTCACGTTTTCCTTCACAACTTCATTCACCAAGTCTCCCTTAGCAATACAACAGTCAATCCAGCGTCTCTCAGTGACAGCAGCGGCACTTTTCTACTCACCAGCCGGCCGACAACTCCCGAGATCTCTGGAGAACTTCAGGCAACACCAACCAGACCAAACGGCGGGGGGAAAACACCCAAGGTGCGTTTCTTTCAAGAGTCCGCGCACTCGACAAAGTCTTCAAGCGGCGTAAACACAGAAAAGAGTAAAGTGAGGAGGGAGAGGGAGCTCGAGTCGCATCCAGAGGAGGAGGAGGAGGAGGAGGAGGAGGGTTCAGGAACGCAGCCAAGAAAAGTGGAAAAAAGTGTGTGTGAAAAAAGTGTGACAGCGATGGTGGTACTGGAAGAGCAGGAGGAGGAGGAGAGAGGAGAGAGGAGGGATAGAGCGCAGAAGAGGGAGGGCTGGGTCACTGGTGGGGTTTTGTTATGAGTGGGATATAAATTTACACTGGAGAGATTAAAAAAAAAACATTTCAGAGTTGGTGTTTTTTTTATCGTTGCTTTTTATGTGTATTTGTTTATAATCACAACTCAAAAAAATAATGACCAAACAAACCAGCAGTGCTCTGTTTTGTGGACCCTGGATAGATAGATAGATAGATAGATAGATAGATAGATAGATAGATAGATAGATCTCCCCCTGCTGAGTGCTAACACAAATAAACACCCCATTGAGGGGAGCCACGCTTCCGACACAAACATCCTCACCGCGCGGAAACCAGCAGGGAGGTGGGACTGTTTCCTGCATGTTTCCACATATAGGGTGCGGAGGGGCAGCTCAGGGACACGATGCGGTGGTCTGAGGGTGACATCATTGACGCTGCTGGCTGTTGAAGGAGTGATCAGCGACGCTTGGGTGGCTTCTCAGTTGAAATGTAAACACAGATAAATTGGTTTACTAATTAGAGTCAGAATCACTTCTCCGGGGTTGCAGTCCTGCTTTCTGGAGGAAAGTAACAGATTAACTCGCAACAGTAAAGTTGGAAACGTTCAGATATTGGTGGGAGATGCCTCTCACTCAAGAACAACTGCGTTTGTTTCATTTTGTAGCACATGTAATGCATTTGGTCTTATTTTGTATAACATGGGAACTTGTGGTATTCATTTGAAAAGCACACGTAATCCACATTGCCATCTACTGGCGCATTGGCGCACGGGACAACCTATCATCAATGTCATTAATAACGATAATATAATGATTTTATTATCTTTTTTTATTATTTTTTTTTAAACAGAAACCAGGGCGAAATAATTGTAATAGGGTTAATTCTTTGAATCTCGAATTTTGGAGGAATCATGTGGAGTCCAATTGGTATGTGTTTAAATATATATCTAATATAAAAATTAGACTAAATTAAAATTGTATAAAATTGAAAAATGTGCAAAACCTTTAAATTTTGAAAGACTTTATGTTTTGTTTGGGTTTCTTTGTGTGTGTATATATTTCTTTTACCCAGCGCCACGCGTGAACGATCAATTCTCACTCCTGCCCGGTAGGTGGCGGCAGTGAGCAAATGAGTTGTTCGACACCCGCTCGTTTAAACTCTCAGAAGAACAAAGTACCTTCCGGCGTCATGTCAGCCTCCGACTGAAACCACATGGATACTGGCCGGTGCTGCTTCTAATTGAGTTTCCTTCGTGCTGTCGCATTAGTCATTCACTTGTTTTGCGGCAAACAAGTCGGCCAGAGGTAAATCAAGTCTCACTTCTTTTGCTTTGGCTCTGCATGAGAATTTAAGTCACCGAGAACTGCTAGCTAGCATTAGCTGGTAGCAACACAGAGATTTCCGAATGGATCTTCTGATCTAAACGCCAAACAGCTATGTAATGCATTGAAAATATAAAATAAATAAAAAGCCCAGGATCAGAACATACTTAAAAGAGGGGTTTGTTGGTTTGTTTCTGTATAGGACAGTAAAGTCCTGACTAACTAAGTCCTGTTTCATCCACTGCTGTTGACGCCTTGTATTTAAACAAAGTAGCTTCAAATGTGTGCATATTTGCTGTTAATGTATTGGTTGTCCTCATTCGGGATGTCATTATTTAAACGAAAGTTCTTCTCTTAAAGGTTGTCAGAGCCTTCATGTTGACTTTTGACTCATCTGAAGTCTGATAATCAGTGTCTCCCAGAAAATCTCCAAATTTCCTCACTGTCAAATTTATGTTGCAGAACCTAAGATTCCAATATATTTGTTGTCTTGTGCACTAGATTTCTTTTGATTATTCCTATTGCAACAATATTCTTTTCTAATAATCTGCACCCTTGTGTCATCAGATGGCAGAAGTTGTCCAAGAGAAAAGTCGAGGCTTGAAGTTTGCCGAGCAGCAACTCCTGCGTCACGGCTGGGAACAAGGTAAAATTCTCTCTCATGTGCCTTGAAGTACAATTTTGTCACGTTGGAGCTCAACTTATTTATTGTGCAAACAGGTAAAGGCCTTGGCCGGGCTGAGAACGGGATCTCAGAGGCCATAAAGGTCAAAGTAAAATGCAACAAAGGCGGGGTGAGTGACATTAGATCTTTCCTAAATATTTTCTCACTGGCCCTCAGTCAGTCATGTTTCAAAAAAGAAAATGTTGCTTCTCTGCCTTAGTTTGGTCATAAAGAAGGAGATCAGTTCACCTTCCACTGGTGGGATCATGTCTTCAACAAGGCCTCGTCCAGCCTGCAGGTGGAATCTGATCAGGTAAGCTATACAAAAAGTGGAAAGCAACTCGTGTCATCTGGGTTCTGTCTGAATGTCCTTACACACTGGGAGCGAATTCGCTGGGCGAATAATTTGCGTTTTTTTTTTTGTTTGTTTGTTTTGTTGTTGGTTTTTTTCAGTCTTGTGTCAAATTTTTCAGAGGCAAAAAGGCAAGCACTGGACCTCTGACCAATCAAAATGATGTTGGATGGTCGATGACGTCACATCAAAACTTTGGAATGTTCTCTCCCTCTGCAAATGCGGAGCCAGTTTGACAGAGCAGTCCTCCAAATTGTCCGTTCAGGCCTAATTTCACTGGGTAAAATTTGAGCTCCTGGATGGTCGTGTTGAACTCACCCATCTCCTCTTATGTTGATCTTTTACTTGGAAAAGCTGTGCTGTCGAAGGCGGTGTTTCGTTTTACGCACGGAAAACAAAACTTCTTGGTCGTTACACTTTTAAAAAATCTTATCTTTTATTCTGTCATTTAAATCTGTTCTGAAAATCTCTCTAAATGATGATCCTAAGGAAAACGAAAAAATATTTTATGGCAACAGCGACTTCAATAACATGGTTTAAAAAAAAAATGTTTGTAACCGCCGCTTCTTAAGCAAATATTTAGTATCTTCCACCTGCGCCGTCGCACATTTTTAGCAATACAATAAGAATTCACAAGTTCACTATAAACAAAAGTACTAGGCATACAAAAGTCATAAGTCATAACGACTGCAACACCTCTCAAGAACAATATTTGATTCACCCAAAGACTTTTCGTCACCATCACCAGGACAGATCACTTGAGGGTGCGGTCGACTCCATCGTTTCTCCTTCGGCGCCCCAAACTTCATTCGCTGACTGAATTTTATACGCATATCCGCATCGCGCTTGGCGTGTACAGAAAAAATGTACTTATTTGCGTTGCGTCGCCTTTTGCCCGGTGTGTAAGGACCTTGAGCCGGAACCTCTGTCATTGTTGTCGGATACTTTTTCTCCCAACAAAGAAAAGCTTCCAAATGAGCTGTAGTTTCTTTTCTTCTATAGAATGGCGTTCAGGTGATGAAGTCGGCAGAGGACGATGAAGAGGATGGCATGATCTCCAATAAGAAGCCAGCGAAGGCCACTCTGGCTAAAGACAAACTTTATGGCTGCTTTGTCAAAGTAATTGCTTTCGTCATGTAACCGTGTCAACATGAACTGGGATAAAGCAGCAGCCAATATGAAAACAAATTTTAGATGTTATTGCATTGTTAACAGAGCTCTACTTTGTGGCGTTGTGGTGATTTGTTTTGTTTTTTCCCAGTCAGCCACACTGCTGTCTGGTCAGGAGCAGCCAGAGCCAAAGTCTTCAGCCTCGGATGACAGCAGTAGCTCCGAGGAGGAGGACGACCAGAAACTGGACCTGTCCACTACCTTCAAGTAAGAGCCTCACGTGAAAGAATGTCAAGTCCAGAACATGCTTTTTAACTCCAGGTGATGGTCAACAGGCTCTCTGACGCTGATCTTATAAAGGCTTGTGGAGGACGCACAGCTCACAAGTAAGTTTATCTAAGTAAGTTATTTAAATATGCAAGTTTGTTCTGAGTGACACACAATCAGCTTCTGTTGCTTTTATCCCAGAGGTGCCCGGCATGGTTTGACTATGAGCGCCAAGCTTGCCAGATTGGAGCAGCAGGAGGCCGAGTTCATGGCCAAGTATGGCAAGAAGAGCCAACCAGGAAGTGGGACTTCCCAGTCGGCTGTGGAGAATTCCCTGAGGAAAAAGGGCAAATCCACAGGGGGCGCTAGTGAGTTGAATGACAAGGTTCCTGAAAACCCAGAAATGGATATTAAACCCAAGAAGAAGAAGAAGAAAAAGCGACGTGACGAAGACGGCGAGGAAGAGACGGCTGAAGCTGAGGGAGACGTGATGCGTGTGGAGAACAGCGCCGGGGATCCATCTGACGGAACAAAGAGGAAAAAGAAAAACAACGCGGAGAAGGAAGAAGAGAGTGCGTCACCCCGCGCTGAGGCCTCCGGGGGTCTGGTGGAAACGACTGAGTTTGTCAAGAAGAAGAAGAAGAAGAAGAAGAAGAAAAAGAGGAAATCCCCTGAACTCCAGTGTGACGTCGCTGCAGAGGAGGAGGCTGAAGATACCGAGTCAAACCCAGCCGAGCCAACTCGGGACCGCCCCCTACAGGGCAAGAGGAAAAAATCTGCAGTTTTATTAGAGGCAGCTGATGGTGGGGAGCAAGAAGTGACTGTGAAACAGAAAAGGAAAAAGTGCAAAAAGGACAAAGCCAGAGATGGCACGGACGAGGAGGAAGCGCCACCAAAGAAGAAGAAAAAGAAAAAGTCCAAAGAGTAGCTCGGCGTCCGAAAGATTCTTTGGAGTTGGACTCATGAGTCGCTTTTTGACATGAGATGTTTGCTGTGGCATTAAAGCTGTAGACCTTTCATTCTTGTGGCCAACAGGGTGGAGCTTCATCATTTAGCAGCTTCTTCTGTGATTGGAGGAAAAGTTCAATGAGAACTTCAGACCAAGAATAACTGCTGTCACCTTTAGTCAGTACCAAGTGACTGGTGACATGCAGGATGGAGTGAGACCGTCGGCTCAGACAAGAGTTAAAAAGAAAAAAAGAAAAAAAAACATTCTACCCTGAAACCAAATTATTAGCAGTTAAAGGGCCACAAGAAAACTTGTCGGTTTCAAGATCATTTGTTGAGATTTGTTTGTTTGTTTATCTCTTTATTAGCGATTTAGCTTTCAAGGCAATTTTTAAAATAACATTTTAAGAATTCAACTTTTTAACAGAAGCAACATAGGAAGCCACCAGTGTTGTAGGAAACTGAATGCTATGTGCAAATAATAAAAAAATGAACTTTCGCATATTATGAGATGGGTCCTCACTCAACTGCACCGTGAATGGTGCTCATGTTCCCCATCGTGGCAACAACCTGTTAATATTTATGTAAAAGAAACATAGAGGGGCAGTTAAAATTTAAGAATACATTGTTTTAGCATTTCTATACACACATATATAAACACACATACATATATATGTGTGTGTTTGTCTCAGAAAATACAAATGTCTCCATATGTATAGAGACTTTTTTTTTTTTCACCGTTAAGCTCAGTCTTTGTTTTTAAACATTGTGTTTAGATTTCCATCAGCGCTACTCGTCATCAGTCTTCAGCAGTGCGACGCTCTCGCAGATTAATTTGTTTTCCATGTCTGCTTTTGCCGGGTCCCAGCTGTCGGTAGCGTTCCTGGCTGGGATCATCAGTCCATACTGACCAAAGGTACCGAGATCTTCCTGCGCCCAGAACCTGAAATCATCCAACACAAGGATCATGGGGGTGGGGGAGTGGCTTAAAGTTTGCCTTTTGTCACATCACACAAAGAGCTGATTTCTAGATCCATAGTCTTTTAACGTGCACCTTCTCAAATAGGACTCACGTCTCTCATTTCTGATGAATTTACTCACAGGGGAGAGATGCATTTTTATTTTATTTATTTATTTTTTGCACACATGGAATCATGAATGCAACAGGTGTGACTTTAGCTCCCTGATTTAATTCACATACGAGTTACTTCAGGTAAGTCCTGAAGTAGGCCGACTCAGGAAACGGCAACATTCATGTTACTTTTGTACTTGCTGTTACTAATGACACTTTTTACAATTCATGACTCACAATTTCTGTTACACCGGCACCGGCTGTCAACTAGCTCGGCATCACGAGATCACAATACAGTTCAGGTGAATCATAAAAGTCACTCCTACCCCAGAGTGTCTTTTCTGCCATCCAGCCACACCCACTGCTTCTCACTATTTTGTTGCAACCCCATCCAGTATCCATGGGAGGTGTCATAGTAGCTCTTGGTGTGACTGCTGATGAATTCCTGTGAGTCGAAGCCAAAAGATCAACACAAATTTGACCCTCTGACACTGCCAGGCCGCATCCAGTCGAAATGTCGACTTCATGCGGCGTCACCTGTTCTCGCAGACTGTCGATAGCGACCAGATCGGCATCTTTCTCCTGACAGTACCGTCGACTTTCGCCCCACGTTTTCCACGGAGGTTCTTCCTCATAAAACAAGTAGCACTTGTTGTGAAACTCAATCCAGTCGTCCTTACATGGTTGACACCCTGCAGGGTTGGAGAATGACGACCAAACTGAATTTGTGGTTAATGACACAAAGACGAGGTGACTGAAGTTCAGTTTGAAGACAAATGCATTTCACACACACACACACAAACTCATTCTCTCACTCTGACTCACTGTGTCCCTGGCAGAACATCTTCACAGGAAACTTCTCATAGCTCATGATGACGTTGAGCGTCCAGTTGAGTTGCTCTGTCAATCCCCTTAGGTCGCCGTTTGCTTTCTCCTGGATGACATTTAAGTCACTCAGCTGCTCCACCTGAGCCTCCAGGTGGCTGATTTGTGTTTGCTGATGGCCAATCAGCAGCCGGACTGCAGTGACGGTGAGCAGCAGAGGCATTTAGTCAGTTCTTCTTTTTCTTTCTTTTTTTTTTTAATTCATATTGTGCTCGATCTGTTTTTAGACCTTAAAGGACCTTTATAGTTCTGACATTTCTCTTAAACCACGTTTCACAAATCTGAGGGGTTTATTTTATGTTACCCGCCTGGAAAGAAGCTCCCATGAAAACACTGGGGAAACGACTGTGAAGACATTTGGGAAACTTTCTGCCTGGTTGCGTGCAACGTTAGCCAATCGGATTTCCCCACTGCCATTGAGCCACTTAGTTGACATTGTGAGACTCCCTGTTGGGGCAAAAGGGGAAACTACTCCGCTGAGTGGGGTAAAACACCTTAAGTGGCCTTCTCTTGTAAAGTTTTTGACAACACTGACCATATTGCAGCGTCACAGGCGCAGCGTTAATGAGCGCTAGCGGGCCATTTATTCTTAAAAGTCAAGAAGACGTTATTCCAGAAATACTTTGCCGCTCGTTACGATTTTGGCAGGACGGTGAAACACTGTCGTAAAGTTGTGAGGGCGACGCGGTGCACTTCCCTGGCTGACCACCAGAGCGCTGCGTAATGACTCACAGTGGATGAGGAGGCCGATGGACCCCAGTAGGATGAGGAAGAGCAGCACTGAGCAGGACATCAACACACGGAACCAGGAGCATCCAGCTCCAGCTCCGCTGCCTGGTTGTCATGAGAGTCATCACCATTACAATTCACTTATTTACCAATGGCATTTCTATTTTTCATTTTCAAAACATTTTATCGTGTATTTTTTTTTTTTAAATTTGTCTTCTTTTGATTGAAATCAAAAATGACAGAAATATGCTTTTGATAACCTGCTACTGACTCACTTGGCTTTCATGGCAATTTTGTGAATGAGCAATTAAGTAAATTTGTAAATGTATATATGTGTGTAAATATATGTATATATATATATATATATATATATATATATATATATATATATATATTTACACACACACACACACACACACACACACACAAATATATATAAATGAATGCATATGTGTGTGTATATAAAATGTAAAACATATAAGTAAAATATAAAAAGCTATTTAAAACTTTTTAAAGCCAAAACTTATTTAAACTTCTTATTTATTTATTTTTAGTTGCTTACCAGATTTGAAAGTTGTTTAGAATCAAAGCAAACTCAATCCCAGCATGTTTTATAACTTAACTGTTAAAATTAATGAATTTAAAAAGGACACTCACTAGAAGTTGTTGCAGCCAGTTTAGCTTTTACGCTGGCGTAGACGGTCGACTCCTCTGTCTTCGCTGCATGGCAACATTCACAGAATCAAGTGAGTGAATTCACCCTGAATATTCATCAATTATTTCGCGGTAGTTTGTTTCAAGGCTACTGTTACAAATACTATGAATTTTATTGTTTTAACCTATGTGGATACTGCTGCAGTGAAGCACTATGCACTGTTGTGATGAAGTCAGATACATTCAGATTTTCAGTTTTACCCAATTAAAATGCTAAAGTCACAATACATCAGATCTGATACTGTTTTTACTTTTACTTTTTAATGAAAAGGTGCCTGAATGCCACTTTGCTACAAAAACTTTCCTCTTACACTGCAGTGACCCTCTTTGCTGTGACGTTATCATTTGATTCTCCATAAACGGATCAGAATAAAATCAACGTTGGAAGATGCAAGATGTCAGACTCTCTTACCCCTTGGAGGCTGTTTGCCATCCTTAATTACCACTGTGGCGTAAGTGATGTTTTCCTCCATGCTCTCCTGCCATGTATGTGCACCACTTGCTGGTGCAGGTGCAGAGGAACCGCCCCGGGTTGTAACCTCGCAGATGTTGGAGAGACTGAGCGGTCGCTTGCAGCACCTCTTGATGGAGAACAAACTAGAGCTTCCTCTTTTCTCTGATGGGCTCCTGAATGAGTAGAAACATTTGTTGGCCCCAGATTGTGAGGGCAAGAGTTCCTGCTTCTGTGACCACAGAGGAAGTTAGAACTTTGAACTCTTTTGAACCTAAACTTCTTTATTTGGAAACATTCTTATCTCATAACATTGAAAAAAAAAACCTTACAAAGAAAACCTGTGGTTACAGTTTTTGAATGTTTAGTTCCTTTTCAGCTGCCATCCTCCTAAAGCTGTTAGTCATTTGTCCTTCAGTTTTATTGAAAAATAGAAATGTGCTACCATTTAGGTGACAATATTTTAGGCGAGATTGTTTATTTGATCAAGGTCCTCATTTCACAGATCCAGCGGTTCTTCATGTGGCAGCTAGTTTTCCTCCAGTTGTCCAGAGAGTCAAGTCTAAGAGTCAAAGCACATTTTTCCCCATAGACTTTATTCTGTTGCGTCCAGAACCTGGGAGATAAGAAGAATTCAGCAGTTGGTTACTTGGAGGCTCTTTGAGGCGAGAAATGCCAAACTGTGCCATCCCAAAGATCAGAACTAACGTCAGGGTGCCGTTGCTCCCGCCAGTCCACATCCACGTGTCCTCTACCCGGCTGTAGCCGATCCAGTAGCCGTGGCGGTAATCATTGTAGAATTCTGTGTTGTTACTGATGAATTCCTGCATGCGTGAAACAACAACACACAACAGGAAAGTATATATGTAAAAAATAATGCGAAACAATCAACCAATTTTTAAACATCTTCTCCTGGGGGCATGAAACTTTAGTATCACATAGCCAAGACTGTGAAGATCAAACAATGCGGAGCAAATGAGCGAGATCCCCTTCATTTTTGGTATTTTTATTTATTTTTTTTTTTGTGAATATTTCTGTACGGGGTACACGCACAAGTGACGCCATTCCACCTCATTTTGACCCCCTTATAATGCTCTGAAAATTAGAACATTGGCATGCAGATCAGAACCGGTGAAGCATTTTATAAAATGCAAAAATGAAAGTGCTCCAAAACGCCACCTATTGGCAAAAAAAAAACACTGTCTCAGACCTGAATGGCCCTAGTATTGGGCCAGTATGAAGGTTGTAGAGACATGGAATCCACACCTTCCTCTCTTCAAACCTACATTCATTCACTCTGACTTTTGGTCCATGACAAACCAGAAGGAGATATTTCCATTTATTAAAAAAAAAAAAAAAAAAAAAAAAAAAATCAACCATTTTTAGTTGTGACATCCTTATAGTTTTAGTATGTTTTAGTTTTAGTCCATTAATGCTGAGTTCCACAAATGGGTGACATTAGAGTTGAAGAGTTCCCGCCGATGCCGTTTACTCAAGGTTCTTTAAACTTCAGAATATGACAGGAAACACTTTGATGAACAAAGTGTCCTTAGGGTCATTTCACAAAAAACATTGTCATTTCACAGCTCATCAAGGTCAACAAAATGACCTTGTTAAGATACGCTCTGACCCCGAAGCCATTTACTCAGTTTTATTTAAAGGAAAAGGCTGTGTGTGTGTGTGTGTGTGTGTGTGTGTGTGTGTGTGTGTGTGTGTGTGTGTGTGTGTGTGTGTGTGTGTGAGCCCCATCAACCCTGCTTGCAGGTTTAATTATTAGTATTATTAGTATTTGTAAGTAATGTTTAAAGGTTATTCAGAAAACAGAAATAACACTGAACCAAATCATTATGAGAAAATGATTTGGACTTCAATAAATCAATCAACAAACAAATGAATGAATGAATGAATGAATGAATGAACAAACTGGGGTTGGGGGAGTAGGTGGAGGGATATTAAGTTATTATTAGGACCGTGGCGTTATTTCACCACAAGATGTCACAGTTTCGCACTGCACACATACAGGAAAAAAACAAACAAAAAACAAACAAACAAAACTGGCTGCCATGTACCTGCTCCTCCTGGCTGTCGATCATCACCAGGTCTGCGCTCAGTTCCCTGCAACTGTGGCGGCTTCCTTCCCAAGTCTTCCACTCCCAGGAGTAAATGTGCTCGGTGATGAGGTAACACATGGACTGGAAGAGCAGCCAGCCCGCGGGACAGGGTTTACACACTGTAGAACCAGAAGGGTGTGAGACAGACAGGTGCTGTGTCTCCTGCTCACGACCTTGACAAACACTATGCTGTGAACCTTTAAAGGTCTCATAGAATCAACTGTAAAGAAAAAGTACCATCTGTTTTATGACAGACGGGAGAGGCAGATGTGGTTGCAGTAGATAGTCTACAAGCACAGACGAGCTAGTCTGTGACAGAATGGGTTGGTGTTTGAGACCGATGTTTCCTGAATATGTTGAAAATATATACATCCGGTGTATGACAAACACACGATAGAAGATAACCGGACTGTTTACTCTCCATTTTAGGCAAGCATCAAGAATCAAGAAGCATAGTTTTACCATGCAGATTTTTTGTGTCACATCCTGTAAATCTTCCGGTTTGGCTCAAGGTATTTAAGTAATCACACCAAGTTCTACCCTGACAGAGACCCTGGAGACCCCCCCCCCCCCCCGCCCCCTCTTTCTTTGTATGGAGATCTACAAAGATTCTTGAGTATTTAATTGTGCAACGATGCCCCACTGTGAGCTCCGCAGGGCATTGGACGGTGTCAGTTTGCCTGTCTGGTTCACCTCCATTCGGGCAGCGGAAGGCCACTGGGAAGTTCTGGTGCTCCAGAATGACTCCCAGGGTCCAGTTGAGCCGGTCTCTCTCCCCGCTCTGCTCCCCAGCCTCTCTCTCCAGGCGCACCTGCAACCCCTGCAGCCGCTCAATCTGCTCCGTCAGGTCGCTTTGCGTTCTTTTCTGCTCGGAAATGACCATGTTGACTGCGGTCGAGAGGGAGGAAAGCGTCACTCCTGCAGAAAATCAGCCACGCATAAGAGAAACAGCTAGACTCACAGTGGACAGTGAGGGCGATGACGATTGACAGCAGGATGAGGCAGGTGATGGTCAGACCTGCTGCCACCGCACGGAGCAGCAGGGGGGGCACCGGAGCACCGCTTCTGCTTCCTGTAGAGCAAAAAGCACCGTGACTTTGGCAAGGGAGAGACGCCTCCGACAATCTGCGTAACGTCTACCTGTGTGTGCGTCAGGCTCGACACTTCTTGGCTTCACCTCCTCATAGATCACTGCAGAGTCATGGGGCTTCTCTGTAAAAAGGAGCGGGAGAAGGTCAAGGGGAAATGAAACGTCCTCCTCTTCTCAGACTCAGACCTCTACGGCAGAGGATTGGGGCCACAAGAACAGAAAAAGAAGAAGATATAATTATTTTTTTTTAACTTTCCAATTCGAGAATAAAGTTGAAATTTTGAGATTAAAGTCAAAGTTTCAAGTAATAAAGTCGACGTAAAAAAGACTAAATTTGGTGAATAAAATCGAAATTGTGGAAATGATGTCATCGTGAAGTAAGTCAAAATGTCGAGAATAAAGTCGAAAGGCTGTGCGCGCAAGTGTAACGGAGCACAGTACCTTCGCTTTCGCCAGGGTTTTTTTTTAATACTGTAGGTGAACTTTGTTGTGTAACCTTTTTTTTCGGCAGTTTACTTTTAACTGTTTCTAACTGGGTTAATCCACCACCCATCCAGTCTACTCGCCAATCTCCACTTTATTTGCGTTGACTTTATTCATTCACGAAATTTCGTCTTTTTTGATGATGACTTAAATAAAAATCTACTTCCTGTAATATTTTTTTCTCTTCTTGTGGCCCTAAGCCTCTCTCGTAGACCTCCCCTTCAAAGTGGGTAATTAATGGGTTTTTTTTTTTTGTTTGGTTCTTTTTTTTACTTTTTTTAGAAATTAGAAGTTAGAACGTTTTTGTTCTAATTTAGTCATACCACAGACAAAACTCCTCAAACTTAATCTGGGTGGCTGATTTCGTTTTGGTAGGTGGCGCTATACAGCCGAGTGGGTTGAAATTGAAATTGCAAATTGCAAATTTGATGAGTCTTGAAGCATCTTTAGTGGGTGAAATGTGTACTGGAAGAGGTCTCATTTTTGACATGAAGCAAATAGGTAAGCTGAGCTAGCTTTTTCTGACTTCAGTTTTAAAAGAGTGAGGATATATATATATATACATATATATATATACATATATATTTTACTATTAAACTAGACCTAAAACGCTGAGGCTGCACTTGTGTTACACCTGCAGAAGGTGACCGGCTGTTTACTTTTCCCTGCAGCTGCAGGTTGTTCAAGAGTCCAATGGCAAAATGTACCAAATGTATCATTGCTGTTTTTTATGCACTGATATCCTACCACAGTCCTCAGGAACCCGAGCTAGGTTAGCTCAGTGGGTCGGCACAAAAATTCACCTCTAAAATTTGCTGGGGAAAAAAATCCTAATATACACTTTTTGTTTGTTGTTTTTTTGGGGACATTTGGGGTCACGACTCAGATTTGGCTGAAACTCACAGAGATGACCGTTAGATAACAGCTTTGAATGAAAGAAGGCAAACAATCACAAACAAGTCAGAGTATACATGTGTCTTTTTTGTTTGTTTGTTTGTCTGTTTGTTTTTCAAAATTGTTCTGTGCACGCGTATCATAACATCTGTTTCAGAGTTGGTCTTATCGCTGGTTCTCAGTACCTCCGTTAAAAAAAACAAAAAAAAAACACAAATGTGAAACACAAATGTCTTCTGCCCAAAGTTGTGAAAATAACAGGAACAATTCTGGTTTCACTTCAGCAGGTTAGAATGGTTAGAATGCGCCCACAATAGAGAAGAAGACAATATTTCACAGACAGACAGACCGTATATTGGAGCACCATCGGTCCTAAAAGTCACGGCCACATAGTTCAGCTCCTCCATGTCGCCACCAAAACAGAAACAGCAGGATTGTAACTCAGCTCGTTTTGAATGTAGAGAGCTCTGTCAGTAGAGAAACCAGTGCATTTCTGTATCCGCTTCCTCTTTCTTTGTGTGTGTGTGTGTGTGTGTGTGTGTGTGTGTGTGTGTGTGTGTGTGTGTGTGTGTGTGTGTGTGTGTGTTTAATGGCAAAGAGTCAGTCATGTTTATTTCCCCGAGTGTCGCAAGCGCGGCAGGACCCAAACACAGACAACCCCAGATTTAAAAAACAGGAAATCCTTTTTTTGAACATAATGAACAAAACTTAAAAGTTGTCCTCATGGGAAAAATGAACAAACCTCAGAAATACGGGCAAACTTAAACCGATAACCGAAACGGGACTGAAACAGGCAACAGACCTGGAGATACAGACAACCGAGAAAAAACAGACCAGGTGACCAGACAGGAAAGAGCCATGATGAAACATTAGATAACCAAGTAGAAACAACATCTGGGCACAGACGGTGGGGGAGACGAAGGCTATGTCTGAAATCGCCCCCTACTCTTCTGTACAGTGCACTTCATATAGGGATACACCATTTTGTGGGACGTTTTAATAGAGTGTTTTCACCGACATATTTTTTTTTGCCAAACTTTCAAAATAAAACAGGAAACACCAGAACACCATGACTGCAAGGTTTTAATAGTAAATACTGTAACACTTGCAAAATAGATAGAGTAGATAGATCAGTGATAAAAGAAAAATGCTGTTTCGTTTTCTTTCTAAATTATGCTGATTTTTTACTTTATTTATTAATTTATGTTGTCCGTTTTTTTTGTTTAGTTTGGGGTTTGATTTCTCACTTTATAAACATGCAGTCTAATTAGATTATCAGATGAATACCCCAGTATGTGATGTGACGTGACGTGACGTGACGTGACGTGACGTGACCACATGTGACGTGATGTGATGTGACGTGAGATAGATAGACCACAAGAGGGAGCTTTTAGCGCTATAATACAACAATGGTTGGGAAAACAGTTTTGGATCTCTATAATCTACTGGTCATAAGAGTGAAGTTACCACAACATATTAGAACATATCTACTGTTATAGATGATGTTCACATTTAAATCTCAACAAAAACATAAGTAAATACTTTATTTTATTTTTATTTTTTTTGGCTTAAATCATCTCTTTATAATGCTGGCCATCTCTTTTGCGTTTTCCCAAAAACTTGAAAGTTTTGTATATATACAGTACTACCCAGAAAATTAGAATATCTTGAAAAGGTTGTAGTGTTTCTGCAATTCAACTTAAAAGGTGAATTTGACATATTATATAAAGGAATAATATGCAAATCAATATATTGCAAGTTTTTATTTCTTTGGATTTTGCTGATCAGGTCTTGCAGCTTACAAAAAACAAAAAACAAAAAAAAAACCCTCAAATGTTATAATAATTTTCTGAGTTTGTGGGTTTGTGGTTTTAATAAGCTGACAATCTTAATCAGCAAAGTTACAACAAGGAACTGCTTGAGATGTCAGTGTAATGGCTCAATAAAATGTGTTGCTTTCATCTTTTATGTTAAATTGCCAAAAATAAAACAACTTTTTCTTGACGTTCTAATTTTTCGGGTAGTACCTGTATGTAGTGCCTAATAACGAGCCGTTGATGGCAACGCACGGGGCTGAGTGCTGTGTGCTGTGTGCGTAAGGAACAATAGGTCGTCTGTGCTGCGGTTAATCCGCAGCCCTTCAGGAAACTCTCGGATTTCTCTTTCCTGCGGACGAGGAGAAGCGATCACAGACCGTCAGCAGCGGCTCCAACTCTCGGGGAAACTCGCAAACTTTACACTTTATTGAGCGGACGGGACCGGAGGAGAAGATGGTCTGCGGCGGATATACCTGCACGAAGAACACATTGTGCGCCCTCAACGTTCTCTATGTGGTGAGTTGCTTTTCTGTGCAGGTCAGCAGGTGCATGTTTATGGGACTTTACGCAACAGGCGGACACAACGGCAGGTTTGAGCATTGAGACCTACATATAAGTGATTATGTTTTTACTGCGACACAGAAACTGCGACTCGTGTTTAAATTGCCGCCTGGTTTGAGAGTTTGTTTCGGCGCTGTTTCCTTGTTGCGGAAACGCTTTCAGCAGCAACAGCTGCTGCTGTTGAATAATTAGGCCTCATTTGGATCAGTGGAGGCCAGTCGACGTGTGAAGCAGCAGGTGTACAGCTGAGGTCATAGAAAAACGTTGCTGTATCTGTGTAAACAGCTGCCGGAAAAATACCCTGTAATGACTTTCACATTATTATTATTATTATTATTATTATTATTATTATTATTCGCTAAATAGAATTGTAAAAAAAATGTTTGGATGTCTGGATGAACTATGACCCACTTGCTTTGCTTGTAGCAGGCTGTTTCTGCAATACAAACCCTATCTTGATATATCTTATCCTATTGAAATACTTAACACACGACATGAACTCATTGTGCTTCACTTTAAACAACAGCTGGGGAAAAGTAACTAACACAAAGTACAGGAAATAGATGTGTAAATTATAATAATTTAATCATTATAAAAAACATATTATGATGTATTATGATCAGCTAAACAACCTCAGATAAATTAATTTTAAAAAACAAAACAAAAGCACCATGTTGTATTTGATCTCCAGGTAGGACTATGAGGGATTATCAGGCTCCTTTTCAGTCCTCTGACAAACGGACTCTGTGCATCTCATCTGCTTCCCTCTCCAGCTGGTGAGTCTGCTCCTGATCGGTGTGGCGGGCTGGGGGAAATGGTTCGGCCTGGTCTCCAGCATCAGGGTGATGGCCGGGGTCATCGGCGTGGGCAGCTTCCTCTTCCTGGTGGCTCTGGTGGGGCTTTGCGGTGCCCTGAAGCACCACCAGGTCCTGCTCTTCTTCGTATCCTTGCTCCGCGTTTAACACAGTTGGTTGACGTAAAGACTGAAAGATATCACTGCTGTCCTTTTTTTTTCTATTAAATTTATCTGTAGTTTTTATGAAATGTTATTCAAGTTTTTACACTTGGATATTTTTTTTCTATTCTTTTTAATCTTCATGTCAATTTCCTAAACTTCTTCCAGTACATGATTGTCCTGTTCTTAGTGTTTGTCGTCCAGTTTTCAGTCTCCTGTGCTTGTCTGGCCATAAATAAAGACCAGCAGGTAAGTTGTTTTTTTTAATATATATATATATATATATATATGTTTTTATATTTTTGCTTGAATTGAATTTGCTGGTTAAATCTGGTTGTGACACAGTTTCTGTTGGTTTGAGGAGTCACCTGAATCATGTCGGCTCACGGCTTTGATACTCTGGTGTGTCTAACTGAGCAGAGTCAGTCGACGGCGGAGAAAAGCCCTCATTGCTCTTCTTTTTAACGAGCAAACGTTGTCCAGTCCATCTTTTAAAAACTAGCTCTAACTTCTCGTTTTATTTATTTTGTTTTAACAAAGACCCGGCTGTAGCTCCGCCTTTTTTCACCCTCAGAGGAATGGTGATTGGTACTGAAAGCTCCTTTCGCCTTAAAATAAGTCGAGCTTTTCAATGATTGATCTACAATATCACAGTTGCCTTTGTACTGTTCGAGGACAAATCAGATTTTACTCACTGCACATAGTTTAGCACAGCATGCAACAGGTGGTGAGAACGACCCGCTAATATTTTTAGAAGTCTTAGTGACGTGTCGCTACTCTACTGAATGAATGAGGAAGTCATTTGTTCCTGCAGTGGTCACATGCATGAGAGGTGAATTGGAAACTCTAAATTGTCCGCAGGTGTGTGTATGAGTGTGTATGGTTGTTTGTCTCTATGTGGCCCTGTGATGAACTCGGGAAGAAGCGGGTATGGAAAATGGACGGATCGATGTTGTTTTTCTTTTTTTATTACCATGCCGTACTTCTAGACCACGATTCATCTGCCTTATTGTGTGTACAGTACTGCAAATGATGTGTTGTTCGTATAATTTTTTTTCTATGTTTTCTCTGGCAGCTACTTAAGTTTCCCCATGTGGGATCAATGAACCTAAGCTAACATAAGCTAAGCTAACCGACCCTAGTCTAACCTAAAGTCTAATGGGCTGGGGACCCAGCGTTGCCTCCTCCTTTTGGTGCTGCCTTCCACAATTTTTCCCGCAATTATTTTCTCACAAGCCGACTGTCTCCCTGCTGTTCTCAGAACCAGCTGCTGGAGATCGGATGGAACAAGTCTGAGGCCACTCAGGTCGACGTGGAGAAGACACTAAACTGTTGCGGATTCTCCTACGTCAACCCCAACGGCACCTGCGCTGCTGTAGGAGTTTTTTTGTTTGTTTGTTTTAGTTTCGTCTTTCAACCCGATCCTGAGTTCCACCAACGTCTTACATTTTCTCATGATTCCTCTTCCTCCTCATCCTCCCAGAGCTGCTTTCACAAGCAGCCGTTGTCCTGCACCTCGTGCTCACACATCATCGAGCAGTATGCTGGAGACGTGCTGCGGTTCGTCGGCAGCATCGGACTCTTCTTCAGTTTCACCGAGGTGAGTGTGTATTGTTGGAAGTTCCTGCGTTTAACACCGATTTCGTTCGTACAACCGGACTGTGTTTGCTCAACCTGAGTACGTTTCTCACCTTCAGATCTTCGGAGTCTGGCTCTCCCATCGATACAGGAATCTCAAAGATCCCAGATCAAACCCCGGAGCTTTTCTATAATCACGCCAAAAATGAGCTGCACTGTTCAAAACATTTTTCTGTTTACTTTTTTGTAATCTACACTTTCATGGGCATAGTGAGACTGATGCAGCATGGTGAATATAAAGCTAGAAATTACCAACATCTGTCAGTCTCTAAGAAAAAACAGATTATGCAGAAATGAAAAACGTTTTCAGTTTCAGTTGTTTTGGCCGAGCTGCAGACGCCAACTAGAAAATCAATCTGTTGTTGCCATCGTCCTGTTTTCATGTCTTCATTATGTCTGGGTGATTATTTTCATGAAAGTTCTTTAGTTTGTTTTTTCTCTACTAATACATTTTGTATTGCTTAAAAAGTAAAGGGAAGCTTTTTCATTTTTCTCATTGTGTACTGGAACAAAATGAGCTGCTGACATTAACTAACAAGCTACAAAAAGGATTCAGTGACTTTCTTTGACTTCGTGATATTTTTTTTTTTTAAGGTGTGTTTCTGTGTGCGTCTGTGTGTGTGTTAAGCAGCATCAGTCACACTGTGGTCGCCGTAGCCTTATTAGACACACACCGAACGCAAACAAAGGGCAGGTAAACTCCACAGTTGCTGGTTGACTGGTCTTGCCACTCCCAGAATAGCTCTTGACGGGTGACCACACACACACACACACACACACACACACACACACACACACACACACACACACACACACACACACACACACACACACACACACACACACACACACACACACACACACAGTGTAGAGTCCAACACTGGGTGTCCAATGTCCTCACGGCAGCGAGATGCACAGAGCCAACAGAAGACTTTGTTAGTTGCGAGTCGTGTCCTTGACCGGCCCTCGCTGCTGATAACGAAGTGCGTGTGTTTGGTGCCACATGGTCTGTTCACATTCCTCCCTCAGAACAGGATGCCAACCAGGAAGTGCACTTGTTTGGATTCCTCTGAAACAAGCCAACCCTGACTCACTCGGTTGCTGGGCCTGTTCACCGAGGCAACGGGGAACAATGTGTTGAGAGATAATGAGGGGGAGACTTCACACACTGGGCGGAATATTAGGTCTGTCATACCTGCAGCGCATCATCACAACAGAGAAAAACAAAATCCAAGTCCAATTATCAACTGTTTGGTTTGTACTGAATGTTAACTATATTTAACTATTTGTTAACTATTATCTTTTACCATATAAACAGTGTGGCAAAAAATGTTTGGCATGCAGCCACCGATTCTGAAAGTTGTCCCATTTAAAAAGATAAGAGAGGGCTGTAATGTTCATCATAGGTGCACTTCAACTGTAAGAGACAGAGGCTGTGTCTCAATTCAGGTTCTGCGCCCTTGAAGTGCGCATTTTGGAAGGAAGTTGCGCCATAGCACTGCGCGAAGGCTCGTCCCAATTCCCGAGGGTGCTGAGGACGCTCAAAATGCGCACTCGGAAATACGCACTAGTTTTAGCCGATTCCAAGGATACACCGCACTATCCTTCACGCACTTGGGTATCCCATGGTGCTTTGCGTGCTGCTGCAAAGCATCGTGGGATCCTGGGAAGTCAGCTGAAATTAGCGGCATGTACTGGTTAAGACACGACATATATAACTAAATATTGAAGTTTCACATAAAGTATCCAGTTTTTAACGTAGGATTTTATTTATTTGACCATCCAACGCCATCGTTAGATGGCGAACCAATGGTTAGCTTGATGCTATAAAAACGTCTGCTTGGCCAGCCGGAGGGAACGGCGGTGACGAAACGAGGAAATACGCCGAAGGCTAGACCGTCCCCTGTGGTTACCGCGGAGGCGGGGTTTGGTCCGTCCTTCTAGGCTGGTAAGTCTACTAACGCTTCCTTCAGACGGAGGACACTCGGTCTCAAGGGTGCAGAACCTGATTTGAGACACAGCCAGAATGTAAAAAAAGAACACAGGAAATCACATTGTATGATTTGTAAAGCATATGTTTATATAATGATGCAGAAATATATATGAGATAGACTATAGCCCTATGGTGGACAGTGCATTTTACGCCTAGGTCTTCCTTGTGTATTCCCAGTTACTGGTTAAAGAGATTTACAAAATCCATCTGCTGAAAAAAAAAAATTTAACAAAGAAATGGAGCACAAGTTAGAGGTGGGTGCATGGTCACAGGATAATTATGTTAACTATCGGATGATTAAACTAAGTCTTGTATTTGTAGGAAATCCAGAAGACACGATTAGTTGTCTTCTGGAATTCCTACAAAGATGTCAAGTGGCAGGTGGGTGGTGGCCTGCGAGGGAGGGGCTTTAGGAAAGAGAACAAAGAATCAAAATCTTCTTCTCACTGACAATGGCCAATCACGCACCTTGATTGTCCACTGACTGGCTGTAAAGAAAAGTGGCCTCCAAACCATCCACATGTGCCTGATTTCTAACTTCCTGTCTGTGAAACATCTCAACCATCTTCAAGAAGTTGTCTTTAATTTCCCCCCCAAAAAAATATAAAAGATACCTGATATTTAGTCCACCCTAAGTTAATACACCTCACATTACCCTCAATATGACACTATGGCCTGAGAACCCATGGAGAGTCACACTCAGACATTAGATCACTTTCATAAAGGTGACCCAGTTGGGGAAAACATCGTTTCCAGAGCATTTAAATCATAATTAAGACAAAGTAACTAAGGCCTCTGATATTGTCAAAACTTACAAAAAAAGGGCCATTTTCAGAGATTCCTCAACAAAGTTTTAATAAGTATTCAACCAGCAGTACTCTGTGAGCTGTCGAACTGCGCCAATGCACCACGGTATTTACATTTTGATTTGCAGATGATTCAGCAACTAAATCTTCATATTCTCCTTCAGCAGAGCCGGCCCAAGGCATAAGCGAAGTAAGCGACGGCTTAGGGCCCCAAGGCCACTAAGGGGCCCCCAAGAGCAATAATAAAAAAAATAATAATTTTTTTCAACTATTTTTTTTCCCATGTATAAATGATTATTTCTATATGATCAAAGATATATTATTGTACAAAAACACACTTTCAACAGAGTGCAGCTGCTGATGCACTCTGCTGCTAGATGATATACCTCACTTTGTGCTTTATCACTTGGAATGTTGTGTAAATCAACCCCAGGACACTCTTGTAGCTGGATGTGCTACCCTTTGAGATTGAAAACCATTTGTGGCACCCTGGACGTGATCCATGATGCATTAATTGAAATTATTTGAATTAAGTTTGCATTGGTATTACTTTTGTTTCTGATTATTTTACCTTTGGAGATACAGCAACAGCATAATTTCAATGTGCAATACATACATGTGTAAAGACATGTCAGGCCGTCAATAGGATGTAAACAACACTGCCAGAAATGCATTGAACTCATTGTAGGTGTATGAATGATCAACAATCAATATTGGCTGAAATAGAGGGGCCCAAAATCAAATTTTGCTTAGGGCCCCAGGGAGGCTTGGGCCGGCCCTGCTCCGTGTGTCTGCATGGGCTCTCTACAGGTTCCCCGGGATCTTCACACAGTCCAAAAACATGTATGTGAGGTCAATTGGAAACTCCAAAATAGTCTGTGGGTGTGTATGTGAGTGCGACTGGTTGTTTGTCTTTCTTGTCTATGTGGCCTTGGCGACCCTGTGCGGGTATAAGCAGGAGTTGAAAATGGATGGATAATAAACATTCGAAAAACATCGTCCTCAACCCCAATTAAAAGAAATTAGTGCAACAAAAATTCATAAATTTAATCAATACAAAAAGCCGAAAACCAAAAGCAAGCGCTCCACATGACCTACAGCATTTTGATGTTACATTTTAACGTATTCTTCATTCAAGATTTATCTCGAAATCCACAAAACCTGTACACTTGTGTAAAATTTCACGCTGCAAAGTTGAGTGATTTGGCTACACTTATCCCCTAAGATGGATAGCTGATCAAAGAATCAACAAACACTGACGATATAATAGTATCAAGACATCAATATTCCAATGAACACACAAAAGTCACCAAGGTAAAAAAAAACAACAACTCATAAAACTAATAAAAAACAAATTAACAGACAATAACAGCTTACCTTGAAACTTGTGAAAGGGTGTGTGTGTGTATGTATGTGTGTGTATATTTATATATATGTTTTTCTCCCCATGAATGCACCTTTAGAATTCTTGTACGTAGACAGGTGCAATACTATATCAACGCACCATCCGCAGTGTAATTGACCAATGAGCTGACAATATTCAGGTGTGTTCAGGGACACTTGATGTCTGATCTTGGTGTGTTGATTTCACATGGTTTCTGAAGGCACTGGCACTAGCGAAATCTTTTTTGTATGCTTTGCAGACAAAAGGCCTCCCTCCTGTGTGGACACTCATGTGTCGATCTAAGTACTTCTTCAGGGAAAAACCCTTGCTGCATGTCGTGCAAATATATGGCTTTTCACCTGTGTGTCTTTTTTTGTGCATATCCAGGGATCGCTTTACAGTAAAAGCTTCACCGCATGTTTGGCAAACATATGGCTTCTCACCTGTGTGCGATCTCATATGGATTTTAAAAATTCTGTTATAAACAAAAGCTTTACCGCATGTTTGGCACACATATGGCTTCTCACCTGTGTGCGATCTCATATGGATTTTAAAATTTGTGTTATAAACAAAAGCTTTACCGCATGTTTGGCACACATAAGGCTTCTCACCTGTGTGCAATCTCATATGGTTTTTTAAATTTGCGTTACTAACAAAAGCGTTACCGCATGTTTGGCACACATATGGCTTCTCACCTGTGTGCGATCTCATATGGATTTGTAAAACTGCGTTACTAACAAAAGCTTTACCGCATGTTTGGCACACATATGGCTTCTCGCCGGTGTGCGATCTCATATGTCTTTTTAAAGTTGCTTTACTAACCAAAGCTTTACCGCATGTTTGGCACACATATGGCTTCTCACCTGTGTGCAATCTCATATGGATTTTTAAAATTGTGTTACGAACAAAAGCTTTACCACATGTTTGGCACACATATGGCTTCTCACCTGTGTGCGATCTCATATGGATTTTTAAAATTGCGTTACTAACAAAAGCTTTACCGCATGTTTGGCACACATAAGGCTTCTCATTTGTGTGCCATCTCATATGTTTTTTTAAATCTGAGTTACAAATAAATGCTTTACCACATGTTTGGCACACATAAGGCTTCTCACCTGTGTGCAATCTCATATGGTTTTTTAAATTTGTGTTATAATCAAAAGCTTTATCGCATGTTTGGCAAACATAACGCCTCTCATTTGTGTGCGATCTCATATGTTTTTTTAAATTTGCGTTACTAACAAAAGCTTTACTGCATGTTTGGCACACATATGGCTTCTCGCCTGTGTGCAATCTCATATGGTTTTTTAAATTTGCGTTACTAGCAAAAGCTTTACCGCATGTTTGGCACACATATGGCTTCTCACCTGTGTGCGATCTCATATGTCTTTTTAAATTTGAGTTACAAACAAAAGCTTTACCACATGTTTGGCACACACATGACTTCTCGCCTGTGTGTGTTTTTTTGTGTACTTTCAGGTTACACTGTGTTCTAAAACTCTTGCTGCATACTGGACAAACATGTGGCTTCTCGCCTGAGTGAATTTGAATGTGGCGTAATAACGCTCCACGACTTGAGAGCTTGTGCCCACATGTTTTGCACACACGCTGATTCTTTCCAATGTGGATCTCAAGGCGTTTGTGAAATTTTGAGTCTGTGACAGAGACGTTTCGGTCTTTACTAGTTTCACTAGTTATGTGGCAGTTACTGGTTGGATCTTTGCATTTGTGTCCTGTTGACTTTGAGTTTTCACACTTAATGTTCTTCTGAACTAGACTCTGAGAAACACCAGGGCAGAGGGAAAGATCAGTGTTGGCTTCTGACCACACACAGACAATTACTGGAACTCCATTGTCACCTGAAGACTCCTCAGGATTCCAGTCAACAGCTGCATCTCCACTCCTGTTATTTTCCCCATCAGCAGAATATAACTGCTTCAGTCCGAGCTCACTGATGCGCAGTTCTTCTTCTTCTTGCTCTTTGACCTGTGGAGGCTCAGGCTTTTCTGGATCCACACTGGAGTTCCTGTCTTGATTCAGGGATGCATTGTCATCCACAATCACAGTCTCCTTTGTTTCCTTCTCTGGAGGGGCACAGAACACACAACGATATACTAAACAAGCCAAAACTAAGCACCCAAATCAATTTGCTTAATGTACTCCAATTTGATCATTTAATAATACCTCAAGATTGATAGAAATTGACTAGTATTGTGATTTTATGTCTATAGTAGAGGGTTTCACCCATTTAACCTCCCAGGTGGGGGAAATTACTGGAGGTGGTGCTAATTTGGGGTTCACCTACATTATTGTGGGCGTTTTGTCCGGTGGTTAATTTGCTGTGCTTGTTCGGTCAACTCCATAGGTGACTAGGAAACTAGTTAGCCACATTGTTTAGCCAATCTTTAGTGTGGCTAGCAGAGCCGGCCCAAGGCATAAGCGAAGTAAGCGACGGCTTACGTCCGGTTCACACTGGACGCGGAAGCACCGCCGAGCGCTTCCATTCGGCGCCCATGTTAATCAATGTAGTAGTTCACACCAGACGCGAACACAGTAGGGGCTGGCTCGATTTGTGGCAGTGGCACCCGTTCCGCGACTGCCGCGGCATATGCTGCGACTGCCGGAAGTGTTGCTGCGACTGCCGGAAGTGTCGCTATTTGTTATTTTAATTTAAAATACCAGTACTTATGCTCCTTTATGTGCATTTAAGTGCCGTATTCACTTATTCTTTTACTTTATATGCACCTCTTAATTATATTTATTTTGTTTCCTTTACAATATCTACGTTTTCATTTACTCATATGATGTACTTCATTTGATCTGTGCCGGAAGTGTGGCAGCATATTCTGCGAAAGTGTCGCAACATATGCTGCGACTGCCGGCAGTGTCGATGCTCGGTGTCGCTAGCAGTCGCGACATTTGCTGCGACCGTTGCTCGCTATGTGTTATTTTAATTTAAAATACCAGTCCTTATTCTCCATTAGTGCCCTATTTACTTTTTCATTTATGTGGCAGACTTATGATTACTGTGCTTTGTTTTCTCCCTGACAAAATCCCCGTTTCATTCATTTTTATACTGTATTTAATTTAATCTGTGTTTATTATCGTCTTTGAAGAGTTTTAATTTCATAATTTCAATTGATTTCTTAAAAAAAAAAAAAACTTCCTGCGATTTGCAACATAGACTAGCACATAAATTATCTCATTAGGCCAGATCAACTGTCAAAATGGGTTTAAAATAGAACGCGTCTGTGGAGGAGAGGAATTGTGGAAAACATAATAATATTCAGTTCTCTTCCAGTTCTTATTTTCATTCAGTTGTTACATATGATGTGTGGATTATCATTTTCGACTTCATTGAGTAAAAGTAGTGCAGCTTATTTTTGTCCTGTATACATTCTTTGTGAAAATCAAATCACAGCCTTTACCAAAATTGAGCCAAATATGTCTGATGTTGCTGTTTGTGAACGTTGCAATTGAGATGTTGAGGTTTAGTTAGCTAATGTTAACAGAGGTTCATTTCACAAAGCAGGTTCAACAAACTCTGAGTTCAACTCTGAACTCTGAGTTGATCCGGACGGAGATCGAGAACTCTTCAGTTTTCAGTTTCAGAACATATGAGAGCAGATTTGAGTTAATTAAATCAACTCTTAATAGTTTCACACCTAGAGTTAAAAAGACATTGTCGATACTACGATTCACCATGGCAACAAATAAGCCTGACAACAAACAAAAGCCCCGCCAACTCCCTTCGCGGATCGCGCCATGCATTTAACGTCAGTTCACTGGACGTGGAAGCGAAGCGCCGAGCGCTTCCATTCGGCGCCCACGTTAATCAATGTGGTGGTTCACACTAGACGCGAACAGGCGCGCGGCTCGCGCCATGCATTTGTCGTTTCGGCGTCTGCTCCATTTTGTGAGCGATCCTCGTCAATAGTACAGGAAGTCGCTCAAAAAAAAAAACGAGAAAATCCGGTGAATTTTCAAAATAAACTAATTTCAAAATAAAAACCGAATGACAAATTCGATCATATTTGTATGTTATATTTGTCAGTAATCAGAGTGCGAGAGAGATTAAACAAACACACACACACACACACACACACACACACACACACACACACACACACACACACACACACACGAAAGTGAGCTACGGAGCGGGCTGGCTACGGGACTTTTTTTTTTTTTTTTTTTTTTAAGAAGAAGCTCAAGTGGGAGTGGAAAAAAAGACTGCAGCTGAGCAGAAGCGCTTGTCGACTGTCGACGTTAGCAGTTACCGTAATACTTGGTGTACACAAAGCAAGCAGAAAGCGAGTGTCTGCTCGCTCGAACGCTTTTGCCGAACTGTTGGCTGGCTTGACCGCAGTTCGCGTCTGGTGTGAACCAGTTCGAGCCTCGCTCGCGAATTTCGTCGGCGCTTCCATTGAAATTAATGGCACAAGCCGCGCGCCCGTTCGCGTCTGGTGTGAAGCACTACATTGATTAACATGGCCGCCGAACTGAAGCGCTCGGCGCTTCCGCGTCCAGTGTGTTTTCTCATGTATAAATGATTATTTCTATATGATCAAAGATATATTATTGTACAAAAACACACTTTCAACAGAGTGCAGCTGCTGATGCACTCTGCTGCTAGATGATATACCTCACTTTGTGCTTTATCACTTGGAATGTTGTGTAAATCAACCCCAGGACACTCTTGTAGCTGGATGTGCTCCCCTTTGAGATTGAAAACCATTTGTGGCACCCTGGACGTGATCCATGATGCATTAATTGAAATTATTTGAATTAAGTTTGCATTGGTATTACTTTTGTTTCTGATTATTTTACCTTTGGAGATACAGCAACAGCATAATTTCAACGTGCAATACATACATGTGTAAAGACATGTCAGGCCGTCAATAGGATGTAAACAACACTGCCAGAAATGCATTGAACTCATTGTAGGTGTGTGAATGATCAACAATCAATATTGGCTGAAATAGAGGGGCCCAAAATCAAATTTTGCTTAGGGCCCCAGGGAGGCTTGGGCCGGCCCTGTCCACTATCAATATAAAGGTGTTACTGACCTGTCCGGGGTAACTTCACGACTGGCTTCCAGGCCGCATCTAACAATTTGCGCAAACGTTCCAGCTCCTCTTCATACTCGACGATCGATGTGAGAAAAACTGCAGATATTTCCTCAGCCACAGCTGCGAGTTTGTCGCTGACGAACTGCTTCAAATATTCAGCGGAAGGCATTGTTTTTAATCTCGAAACGTCGACAAAAACCAATTTTTTTAAGAAAAGAAAAGAAATTCCCCTGGCCGAGTCTTAGAGGAAAGGGTGAATTCCAATTCCTCCCTTAACCCTCAGTCTCAAAAAAGCGCGCTCCCGCGAAGTGCTGTCCCAATTCTCAGAACGTCAAGTTCTGGCTGAATCGCCCTCAATATTGAGATTTTCCGGCACCACCCTTGGGAGTAAAGGCTACCCAGAAGGCATTGCGTATTTTCGCCAAGACATCTTCGAAAAATGGCGATGAAAAAAGCGAGTGTGATGGCGGTTTCTGCCTTACCCTTGGCTGTGAAGGCTCCACATATGTAATTGCCCTGTCTGCGTCGACTTCACACCTCTTTTCTTCATGCATCTGGTTTCCAGTAGTGCTTCCCCGCTGTGCACTGGGCCATCTCTTGTGGCATGACTGCCGCCCCACCCGAGCCTTTGTTCTACCAGTTGCCCTTCCTGTATCAGACCACCTTTGTTCCTCTTCTCCCTCCCCTTTTTGACCAAACGTCCTTAAAACCTGACTATTCCTTTCTCCTACACACAATATGTCTGATGTTGCTGTTTGTGAACGTTGCAATTGAGATGTTGAGGTTTAGTTAGCTAATGTTAACAGAGGTTCATTTCACAAACTAGGTTCAACAAACTCTGAGTTCAACTCTGAACTCTGAGTTGATCCGGACGGATATCGAGAACTCTTCAGTTTTCAGTTTCAGAACATATGAGAGCAGATTTGAGTTAATTAAATCAACTCTTAATAGTTTCACACCTAGAGTTAAAAAGACATTGTCGATACTACGATTCACCATGGCAACAAATAAGCCTGACAACAAACAAAAGCCCCGCCAACTCCCCTCGCGGATCGCGCCATGCATTTAACGTCAGTTCACTGGACGTGGAAGCGAAGCGCCGAGCGCTTCCATTCGGCGCCCACGTTAATCAATGTGGTGGTTCACACTAGACGCGAACAGGCGCGCGGCTCGCGCCATGCATTTGTCGTTTCGGCGTCTGCTCCATTTTGTGAGCGATCCTCGTCAATAGTACAGGAAGTCGCTCAAAAAAAACGAGAAAATCCGGTGAATTTTCAAAATAAAAACCGAATGACAAATTCGATCATATTTGTATGTTATATTTGTCAGTAATCAGAGTGCGAGAGAGATTAAACAAATACACACACACACACACAGAGGAAGACTTGATCAAAATACGTCTGTTTGATCCTGGAGATGCCGGTCAGTGATCATTATGAAAGAGGTCTTAAGATGGACACCGGAGTGTGTTTCTATTCACTCACTCACACACTCACACACACACACACACACACCTACGAAAGTGAGCTGGCTACGGGACGGGACGGGGCGGGCGATGTTGAAAATGATTTTTCTTTTCTTTCTTTTTTTTTTTTTTAAAGAAGAAGCTCAAGTGGGAGTGAAAAAAAGACTGCAGCTGAGCAGAAGCGCTTGTCGACTGTCGACGTTAGCAGTTACTGTAATACTTGGTGTACACAAAGCAAGCAGAAAGCGAGTGTCTGCTCGCTCGAACGCTTTTGCCGAACTGTTGGCTGGCTTGACCGCAGTTCGCGTCTGGTGTGAACCAGTTCGAGCCTAGCTCGCGAATTTCGTCGGCGCCTCCATTGAAATTAATGGCACAAGCCGCGCACCCGTTCGCGTCTGGTGTGAAGCACTACATTGATTAACATGGCCGCCGAACTGAAGCGCTCGGCGCTTCCGCGTCCAGTGTTTTTTCTCATGTATAAATGATTATTTCTATATGATCAAAGATATATTATTGTACAAAAACACACTTTCAACAGAGTGCAGCTGCTGATTAGATGATATACCTCACTTTGTGCTTTATCACTTGGAATGTTGTGTAAATCAACCCCAGGACACTCTTGTAGCTGGATGTGCTACCCTTTGAGATTGAAAACCATTTGTGGCACCCTGGACGTGATCCATGATGCATTAATTGAAATTATTTGAATTAAGTTTGCATTGGTATTACTTTTGTTTCTGATTATTTTACCTTTGGAGATACAGCAACAGCATAATTTCAATGTACAATACATACATGTGTAAAGACATGTCAGGCCGTCAATAGGATGTAAACAACACTGCCAGAAATGCATTGAACTCATTGTAGGTGTATGAATGATCAACAATCAATATTGGCTGAAATAGAGGGGCCCAAAATCAAATTTTGCTTAGGGCCCCAGGGAGGCTTGGGCCGGCCCTGTCCACTATCAATATAAAGGTGTTACTGGCATTGTTTTTAATCTCGAGACGTCGACAAAAACCAATTTTAAAAAAAAGAAAAGATAAGAAAAGAAATTCCCCTGGCCGAGTCTTAGAGGAAAGGGTGAATTCCAATTCCTCCCTTAACCCTCAATCTCAAAAATGCGCGCTCCCGCGAAGTGCTGTCCCAATTCTCAGAACGTCAAGTTCTGGCTCAATCGCCCTCAATATTGAGATTGGGGTAAGGCGGTTTCTGCCTTACCCCTGGCTGTGAAGGCTCCACATATGTAATTGCCCTGTCTGCGTCGACTTCACACCTCTTTTCTTCATGCATCTGGTTTCCAGTAGTGCTTCCCCGCTGTGCACTGGGCCATCTCTTGTGGCATGACTGCCGCCCCACCCGAGCCTTTGTTCTACCAGTTGCCCTTCCTGTATCAGACCACCTTTGTTCCTCTTCTCCCTCCCCTTTTTGACCAAACGTCCTTAAAACCTGACTATTCCTTTCTCCTACACACACACACCGAGCCTGCCTTGGGTGCGTGTCCGGAGCTCCATAATAAAACTCTCAGCAGACCCTGGATTCCTCTTGCAGATCTTCATTTTTGCCACCACAGCAAGCTACTCTCGAGTTCTCTTTGAAGCTGCTACTTGTATCACATTGCCTACTGATAAGTGGTTGACCTTGGAAACACAACAATGTTAACAGTTCTGGCAACAGAAGGCGACTCCATGGCTCAAGGGTTTCATCCAGTATCATTTTTAGCTTGTGTTAACATTCATTTGGAGCATTTCATGCTGTTTGCAAGTTTTTTCTGAAGTTGCAACCCAATATTGTCACAAGAAATCTTGTGATATTCATCACACACACTGACCGGCATGAGTGGGAAAAACAAAGTGCATTGATTGGCAGCTCAATATAGAAAAGAAGCAAATTTTACAAAAACCTGCAAAAAAAACACAATCATGCATTTGTAATTGCCAGTTTCAAGGACATCTCAACTCCAGTTATCCTTCCAACTGGGGTGAACAAATCACTCAAATATAATAAAATTATCATAAAAAGGGTAACGCACATGCAGTCTGCATGTGTCATCAATGCTTCTGCCTGTGATGCAATTAACATTAAATCTCCAGTTTTTGACCAGGCTATCAGAGATAAAGGCAAGGCCGTGGTCCGTCTGACTCTGACCACAAGGAAACAAAGCCACTGAGGAGGAGCTGCAAATAGTTTTAGGGGAGAACGTTGGGATTCCAGAGGACTTTAGTCTCCAATTTATTGCCAGAATTTGAGGCTGACTTTACCTTTTATAAAACAGACCTAGTTAAATTAATTTCTGAAAATGGTAATATAATATAGAGGGTTTGCAAATTTTTTTTTCTGAAAATGGCATGGGTGTAATCAGGCAGATGACAGTGAAAGTGCTTGTGGAACTTGGAAAAGGGCATAGATCAGGGGTGCTCACACTTTTTCAACATGCAAGCTACTTTTAAAACGACCAAGTCAAAAAGATCCACCTACTATAAAATAGGAAAACATCAATTCAGAAATATATTTCTGGTCCAGTGATGAAGGAAGAAAGAAAGAAAGAAGGAAAGAAAGAGGATGAAATGGGTCATGTTCCCATGTGCATGTATGCTTATCATTGCACAGAAAACTCATGGTTTAAAATTGGTTGTGTGTGTGTGTATGTGTGTGTGTGGAACGCAGACGTTTTGCTTGCAGCATCTCCCAGGATCTCCGGCGCGTGAAAATTACCATAAAAAGACACAATAAAAACCACAGTTAGTGCATATACAAGTGACCCCCCCACCCTCCATGATGCATTAATTGAAATTATTTGTATTAGGTTTGCATTGGTATTACTTATGTTTCTGATTATTTTACCTTTGGAGATACAGCAACAGCATAATTTCAATGTGCAATACATACATGTGTAAAGACATGTCAGGCCGTCAATAGGATGTAAACACCACTGCCAGAGCTGCATTGAACTCATTGTAGGTGTGTGAATGATCAACAATCAATATTGGCTGAAATAGAGGGGCCCAAAATCAAATTTTGCTTAGGGCCCCAGGGAGGCTTGGGCCGGCCCTGTCCTTCAGCCATCGTGGGTTTGAAGTGGTGGCAACCGGATCTCCGGGTTGAGTTCAGTCGTAGAGGTTCTCAAGGCTCACCCAATCACAGTATCCTTGGGTGTGAAGTTCAGTGTAAGCTAGCTGGCCTTAGCAGCGGTGACTCAACATCTGATTGGCTATCGCAACTGAGGTTGGTTCACTTACAGTGCACATCAGCCTGCTATGTCGACTGCTGATTTCATAGGACCTGACAACACAAGCTAGCTGAAATATGATTGCATAAAAACTCTACCTTGATTGGCAATGACAATGGAAGCGCCGGTGGAGAATCACTTTATTATCATATTTTCAGGAAAATGTACTTCTCTTAAGTATGGTTAGGCCAGCAGAGAGAGCCTAGCTGGCCCTGACGGTCCACCACTGATGTAACCCGTTCCATGAACTCAGAACTCTTGAGCTCTGGCTTGAGAGAGTCGTGTGTGCCCTCGTGAATGCTCTCTAGTGGACATATGTAGCAATAACAACTTATTCATTTAAAGTCCCCTTTTCAAGCAATTGTTATGGAAATTAGCTTTGCATAAATTGGCCTTTAATACAATTATGACAAGATTCTATTCTCAAGAGCACTCTCATTACTGTGAATCAAGAGTTTTATTAAGCATACTGTACATTCATGTAGTAAACGGCATGTTTTTACATGAAAGTATACTCTTGTGCTTGAGTATAAAGAGGAACTCTAAAAGATGAGAATCCAGGCTTCATATTAACAAAGCAACATGGGGGCAAGAGGGGAGGGGGGAGGTACAGACATACACATCTACTCGGACACATTGATCAAAATAAACACAGAAATAAATAGGCACGGGGGAAGTAGTCACATTAGCATTAGTCAACAGAGCGTCTGATGTTCACACAACGTGGACAGATTGTTTTGGGGGAGGGGCCAAGCTGCAATGAGTGGAGGTCGAATTGAGGCATACATGTGGGGGTCGGGGTCTGGGGGGGCCTCGGAGGTCCCTGTAACTGGATTACGAGTCTGGTGAGAAGGCTCTGTGCGTGTTGGGGAAGAGTTGAGAGTTGAAGTCCGAGTCTTCCCTCACACGTTTCTTGATGTCGGCTTTGACCTGAGGGGGAAGAACATTTTTGTCCTCGCATTAGTGTAAAGTGGTAGACAGGGAAGTGAGAGAGAAGCACTAGTAGTCAGAAATAATTTCACAAATCAGACCAGGGGTTGTTCAAAGATAAGGTTAAGTATTTCAGATGTGGCTCTATTTCAATAAAGACTATTTTCAAAATAAATTTGAGTCAGCATTTTCTATCACGACGACGGCTAAATCTAGTGGTTTTTTTTTTTTCTTTCAAAGCTCAGTCAAGTAATCAGACTTCCACTTTATAACATGGCAACTGCGGAGGAAGCAGATGTTTCACAGAATAAACTGATAGAAATAAATGTAATGTAACTCATGCAGTTAAAAAAATAAAGTTCAGGGGCAAACAGAAATATAGTAGATAAAGTGTGCTTGCTTCCACTTTTCAACAGATTATAAAAACAAAGAATTGTAGTTGTTGTCATTCATTTGCAGGACTGTGCTGCAAGCGTCTTCCTCCCACTGGACATGCAGTCACCTGCTCTGAGTAGGCCTCCTTCAGCTCTTGGCTCTCCAGATCGTCCTGCAGCTGTTCAGCCGACGTGATGGGCTTCACTCCTGCCGTTCTGGCTGCTTGACTCACTGCATCAGAGAGTGACAGCAGGCTTCCGCCGCTCAGCCCCGTCTGCAGACAGACAGAGGGACCGACAGACCGTTAGGGAATTGATGACAAAAAGTGACGCTTGCGCGTGAGTCTGCAACCGATCCGCTTACCTTCCTGCGCTTTGCTGGCATTCCATGTAAATAGGCGTCGGACAAGGGAGGCTGTGCCTTCATCTTCCTCTGGGTCATCATGTCACACCTGATGATGGGCACCCACTCCTGCAGCAGCACAGGCGGCGTCAAGGATGCAGGTTGATATTTGTGACGGTGTGTTTTTAGATGCTATACATCATGGAATGGACGACTGAAGGTTCTCACCGGAGGCACGGCAGCCGCCCAGGCCTCCGACTCTCTGGCAGACTCCTCGCTTCCCCCCTCGGCACCTGCGGCCGCCATGTCGCCGCCTAGTGGTGCGGCGCCGCCTGACGCTCCCAGGTCTCCCGGCAACACTCTCGCTTCCCGCGATGACCCCCTGGTGTCGTGTGACACCGACATGGCCTCCTCTGCCGTGGTGGCCGCGGCAGGTGAGAGGGTGTCGCCGTTCTGCGGGGGAAGACGATGGCGGCGTGAGTGAGAGAGCCGGGAAGCGGCGGTGGCGGCGGCGCCTCAAGCGTCACACTTGGTTGATGTGAAAAGGGGCAATAAAGACTCCGCACACTTACCGACGGACCTTGTGCTCCCTCAGGCTCTTGTGTGCCTGCTGCGGACTGATCTCTCTGTGAAATAGTGTCATTCAATATTCATTAGCCTTTTTTGGCCTCGCCCTCCAAAGTAAAAGGATCTGCGAGAGCCTTTTTGAAAGCAGGTTTCTTCAGCATCATCATTCATTCATTCATCTTCTATACCCGCTTATTCCTATTCAGGGTCACGGGGGTCTGCTGGAGTCTATCCCAGCTGTCTTAGGGCGAAGGCAGGGTGACACCCTGGACAAGTCGCCAGTTCATCGCAGGGCCACATAGACACAGACAACCATTCACACCGGAGAACCCGGGGAGAACCCATGCAGACACAGGGAGAACATGCACACAGAAAGGTCCCAGGCCCGGCCATCATCATACAAAAAGACGCAAAGTGAAAGTGCCAGCGAGTGTGTCTGCATCCATCTCCTGGGAGGAAGTTGCATGAACTTAACTCAAATATAAAACTGGTCATTCCAGAAGCAGGGCATCGCAACTTTATTTACCTGTGTGTGAACAATGTAGTTCTGGATCTGGGACTGTGTGATGGGGATGTGCTCCAGAATGACCTGCAGCCTCATCGTCATCATGCTCGTCATCCAGTTGACCAGGCTGGGACTGATGTCACTGGACATCCTCCGCTGAAAGCACAACACACAGTGATCAGTGAGAGGGGTGACACCAACTTCTGGGGCTGCAGTGTTTGGGCTTCTGTTGTGAGATTGTCCTCTAATGAAATATTTAAATTTTCCTATTGATTGATCAGGAATGTCAGCATGAGTTAAACGAATCAGAACCCTACCAGCGATCACACAGAAGCAAAGAGGGAAGTTAAATGATGGGATGTGACAAATGTAGGGATGACTAATTTAGCACATTTGTGATGCCAATACAACAACCAAGCTCGTGTATACTGACTATACGATGGTTGATGACTGCAGTGAGGGCTCGCTGGTCTCCTCTCAGACAATGCAGGTTGAGAGCGAGGCACTCGAACAGAGCCTGGTTGCACATCTGGAGCAGCACCGGTCCGAATGACTCATCTGGAACATGAACACGGAAGCGTCAACACCACAAACCTCACAGGAACGGTAACAAACAGAGACGCTCCTGTGATTAAGACCGTGTTTTTTCAAAGGTTACCATGGCAGCGCAGAATGTGCGTGGCAATGCGCTGCAGCTGCTGCCTGAAGAACGACATGTTGGTCTGAGTGGCATCCACACCCTCCAACACCGTGACCGAAGACTCCCTCTGTGCGGATGGAATAATGAGGCACCATTTAATACACTAACAAACCATGCAGCCACATCTTACAGGAACAACAAACATGGAGAGTTGACTAAATAAATTGAAATGACACCAGGACAGCTACTTTAACAACGATATCAAGTGTTTCAAGACTCAAAAAACAAGCAAGAATGAACTGATGCGAGGGGAGACCAGATCTCTACACGTGACGACTACTACAGATTCTAAACTGCTGTGTCATTGTGCAGCTGGGAAGAGAGTGGAAACAGAAACTCACAAAGCTCTCGGTGATGTACTCCTCCAGTTCGTTGACGAGACTGGCAGCTGCAGTCTGCAGGACATCAGGTAAAGAAAACGCAAGGGGGAAAAAATAGCATTTAGGCACAAGACCACAAAAACACAAGAGACGTTTAATCCGAACAACTGACAGATCAGTGGTACTGACAGCAATGTTTTCATCAGTGGGCTCTCTGCCATTCAGGTAGTTCTGGGTGAAGAACTGGGAGAGCTGTGGCTGGATGCGGGTCAGCGGCTGGTGTTGGCCATGAAGCAGCATCACCAGGTCTGACATGGTGAATGTCTGGCACACCAACATCAGCAGCTCCCCGAAAAACCCTGAGGGTCACCGTAGAGGCGCACAAAAAATCTCAACTGCTGACATTTCACATAATGAATTAACATTCTGGACTTTTAAATGCAGCCGATGCAGTGACAGAGAAAGTTACCGGTGGGGTCCTCTGGGCTGATGAAAATGTTTGTTGCCTGGGACAGCCTCTGCATGAACTGGGCGATGCTCTCGGTGTCGTTCTGGGCCTGGCCCAAGGAGCCCATCATGGTGTTGAGGACACCGCGGACGATTCCAGTGAACAGTTCTGGGTTGAGGGCCTCGGCCGCACCTGGTGGGTTGGGGGCGGCGTTGGGCCCCGGAGCCCGGGTGGCGCCAGCGGCAGGTGGAGGTGGAGAGAAGATGGGCTGAGAGGCCTGAGGAGACAAGGACTGTTCACATTATTTTGAGGTCTTGGTCGTATGAAGATAGATTATTGTGTAAATTCATTTCACTGCGCAGTTACATTTATTTATGTCAATATGAGTTGAGCCAAATAAAAATATTCTTAGGCCTTGTTCAGACTGCCAGCCAAAATCAAAATTTTAGCCCATTCTGATTTAAACCAGATGGCTCTTTTGTAGCCTGAACCGTCACAAATCGCATGAAATCCGATTTATGTAAGACGGATTGAAACCACATTTGGGAGGGAGTTTCAAATGGCATTTGGACAGATGCGTCTGAGTGTGAACAGCTCCAAACACACTGATGGGTTTTGACCGTCTGTCACTCTACGCAACGCAAAACCCAATGCGCCAGACCAGAGGGCGCCATTCCAGGTGCGGAGCTGTAACGTAATGGAGCAGACAGAAGAAGTAGAAAACAGCAGTGCCTGGACAGAGGAGGAACCTCATTGGCTCATCAGTGTGTGGGGAGATACTGTAGGTCCATTCAAGCCAAGCTCCAGGCCATGCATGGCAACACGTGCCGCTGTCGCAATGATATGACGTCACACACTACACGCTATGCTGGACGACGCCTCCACTCCCGACGTCGTTGCAACAGCGACGTGTCAGCTCGGTCAATAATGTGGCACAGTCTGAACAGAGCCAGGTCCCATTTGGACACTTGCTAAAAACAGTGTGGACAGTCAACCCTGAAAAAAAAAAGCCCGGATTTGAGTCTGAACGCAGCCTTAAAGGTTCTAGATAAACTGTGATGTTAAGCTGCCATTGCCTACAAAGGTAAAACAGGTTAAAAGTTAAGAGAAAATCTATGAAAATTTAGAGGGGTCGCAACTAATGCAGATTCAAAACACTCGCCTGCTGCATGAACTCGCTCACTCCCTGGATGAAGGATGGGACGCCGGATGTGGTGACGGTGATGGTCGGAGCCCCTCCAGGGCCAACGGCAGCGCCGCCAGCCACCCCGAAGAGAGATCCCAGGAGCTGTCCGAGATCCGGGGGCATCTCCTGCGGCTGGGCCTCACCGGGGTTGCCCTCTGGCTGCCCTTGGTTACCAGCATTAGCCGTGGGCGGCGTTGGACCCGAGGTGGAGAAGGAAAAGGAGGACGAGGAGGTTTGGGAGGGGGAGGTAAAGGAAGAGGTGGAGGTGGAGGTGGTGGGTGTGGACGAGGATGAGGACGAGGATGTGGCTGGCTGGCCAGCTGTCACAAGAGAGGGAACGGTTGAGTGCGAGGTGACATTGACGCGCGACCCACAGCTCTGGTGAGCCCAGTTTGATAGCAGATGACTGGAAGGTCAGAACACGCGTACCCATTTGTCCTGGGAGCAGAAGCTGTCCGACCAACCCGCTGATCATCTGGTTGAGGGCAGCAGGGTTGAATGCCTGTGGAAAAATATGGATTGAAATCAGCCGTGTTTGCCAGTGTTGACGGAGAGGAAAACCAGCAGGACTCCCACCTGGCCGGGCTGCTGGCCTGGCATGGCCGCCCGCACGTTGATGGTGGTCCCCCGGGGGCCGAAGGCTGGGGGGGGCATGTTGGGCTGAAAGGAGGGCCTGGTGAAGACGACCCTGGCCTGGGGCTGCGGGCCGCCGTGAGGAGGCGGCGGCGGAGCCGTCGGGGTGGTGGTGGGCGTGTTGGGACCAGTGGTGGTGGCGGAGGAGTTGGCCGTGGAGCTGGGGCCAGGAGGGGTGGGCTGTGGCGGCACCGGCGGCCCGGTGGCGGTGGCAGCGCTGGTGGCGACGGCAGCAGCGTACTGGCTGATCTGCTGCATGAGATTCCGCATGAAGTCGGGAGGGAGGGCACCTGGTGGAGACAGACAGCGACCAATCATTAACGACTCACACCATTTCGGCGAATGTCAGTCACAGATAATTCAACTATAGCACTGTTGTTAAAAAAAAAAAGGAACGCAGCTGAACTTCTGGGTTTTTGCATAACCAGATGTTGCATAAAAGGATTTTCCAGTGTTATTTTTTTCACCTGGTTGTCCAGGCATCGGCTGTCCAGCTGCAGCAGGGTTTGCACCTGGGCCTGCGCAGAATATACAAAGACGACAACAAAGATGGTTTAATCTCACTGAACTATTAGTAGTTGTAGTCCACAACTGACCTTTGCTGTAAAAGTAAGTGTATTAATGACAGTCCAGGGGGAGGGGGGAGGGGTTTGACACAACATCTCTGTTCTTCAAATCACTCAGCAAGTCACCAACTGAGCGGCACACAAACAGCTTTCAATCAGTGGCGGGCGGGGGAGGGACAACACACCGTCTGTGTTCATCTGCATCATGACCACCGGGACAGCCTGATGGCTGATCCTGATGACCCGGGGCCCAGCCGGTCCCTGTCCAGGCTGCTGATTGGACGGGGAAGTCTGTGGGGGGTAGGTCTGTCCCTGACCTGGCTGATCAGACTGGCTGGCGGACTGGGTGGGCGGGGCCTGTCCTTCCATGCTGGCAGTCACCGTGGCACCCAGGTTCATCTGCAGGTGTATGAGGAGGAGAGCACGCAAATCAGTCGCCTTGTGGGGAAACGCGCAGTCAGAACATTCAACGGAGCCGACTGGACGCTTGACTGACTTGCACCGGGATGTGGTGGTGCACGGCTCCAGGCAGAGTGACCGGGGTGGCGTAGTGGGAAAAGGGCCTGACCACGTGTAGGTGGCGGGGCGTGGGATTCAAGAGGTTCAGCCTCAGGTCACTGAGGGCCACGATTGCATTGCCAAGCAGACGGAGAGCCTCCCACGTCAGGACGAGGGTGCGCTGGTCCTCCTCTCTCTCCTGTGGCAGTGAAGTCAGTCCATAATCAGACAAAACAACTTTGATAGTGACAATTTTTGTTCAGATCTCATTTTTAAATTCAGAAAACAACTTCTCATTCTCTATTTAGCAGTGCAAAGTCCTACTGTATTATTGTTGTATTCTGAAGTGGTGGCCGTCTCCAGGATGGTGTGAGCCCTCTGGATGAACGGCTGCAGTCTCTCCTCCACCCTCCTCAGTTCAGACAACATCTCTGCCAGCTCGGCTGGGCTGGGGTGACTGAGTAGATGAGGACATAAAAGTTCTGATTCATGGTAACTGTTTTCATTTGGTCAACAACGGAACAGAAAGTCGGTACTGAAGGAAGCCTCACTGTGGTGCAGGTTGTGGTGCTGGTCCCTCAGACTGTCCTGAAGAGGTGGGCGGGGGTGGAGGGGTTGTCGGAGGTGGGGAGGTGTCCATGGGCTGAGCAGAGGGAGAGGGAGTGGAGGTGGTGGATGACGATGAAGGGGGAGGGGGCCCAGCAGCAGCAGCAGCGGCGGCGGCAGCAGCAGCAGCGGCAGCAGCAGCAGTGGCTGAATCTGTTTGCGAAGATGCATCGACTGGCCGACTCTGAAACGGGGACGCAGGACGACGACGTGATTGTTTAAAAGGTAACGCTGTGCTTTGACTCCACCTTCACATCCAGGACAATCTGCCGCACTCTCACCTCCATCCTTTGAATAAGGTTGTTGATGTCCCTCAGCAGGTTCTCAGCCAGCACGAGCCTCAGCCTTGGTTCACTCTGCACCGGTTGGTCCATATCGATGTGCACATTCACGGAACCATTGGTCTGAAAAACATATGTTGAGATTAGGCGACAACACGATATGTCTGTGAAGGTTCTCGGTCATCCATGTCCTCTTAAAGTAGAAGGGTTCAGTTAGGGCAACTGGAATTGGAAAGGGTTCAGTTGGGGCAACTGGACTTGGAAAGGGTTCAGTTGGGGCAACTGGACTTGTTCTTGTGATCTTGAAGATGTTTCACCTCTGATCCGAGAGGCTTCTTGAAACCTCTCCAAGATCACCAGTTGCCCAACTTAACCCTTCTGCTCCAACAACAAGACACTAATAAGATAATACCATGCAGGATTGAATACAGGCTTCGAATTTTACCCCAGTGCTGGTTGTGACTCGAGCGTTCCTTACGTTCTCTCCCATGCCGGCCATCATCTGCTGCACTGACATCTGCATGATTACAGCACATAAAGAAGAAAAGTCTTAGTATATATCCCTTTGAAGACCTTCACTTTTCATCCTGGAGTCCAGTAGAACTGCCCTGCAGGACTGATTACTTAAAAAAAAAAAAAGATCATAATAATAATTGAAAAAAAAATAATTTTTTTTTGGCTGCAACATCCGTAACATACACTTAGAGAAAAATATCAAATTGCGTACATGCTACACAAAATGTATATAGGTTGGCAGGTGTGCAAGTGCACAATGCTCACAGACTGGAATACGTGTCAACAAGTGGGTCACGAGAAACCCTACCTGTATCTGCTGAGGATCCATAATGTTAACTGGGAGATTGAAGGTTCCCAGCATGACGTAGCTGTTTGCGTTGCGGTCATGAGGAGGTACTTGCGAGGGGCCCGATGATGACGAGGAGGGGCCGCTGTCCGCTGCAGTGCCTCCAGAACCTGACCCAGGTTGGGATGGTGGAGGAGGAGCCCTCTCCACCAGGTGTATCACCTTTCCACCTACATCTGAACAAAAAAACAAGCCTTGTTATATCTGTGCACTTCTGCATCAGAACAAAAGGAGAAATTGTTGCAATGAAGGCGTCACTACTTCACGCGAACTGTATGGAAGATACATGTGTTGCTTTTTGTTTACTAATTCAAGCTTTGCTTACTGTAGTCTGCTAGGGTCCTCTCGTCCTGCAAGACTCTGCCTTGGTAGATCAGCCTTTGTTTGTCCACAGGAATACCCACTGAAGAGGCAATATGCTCCTTGAACTCTTTCACTGTCAACTAATTAAAAGGGAAAATAACTTTTGAGACCACTGCAAAAGGGAATACGGAGTTTAAAAAAGAACAAAAAAAAACAAACAAAAAAAACAAGTCATTCTACATTGCAAATAGATGAACTTACCTGAGATCTAACAGTGTAGGTTCTGCTTTGGGAATCTAATGTCTTGACTGTCACCTCAATGTCTGTAGTTTGCTCCTCCATGGTGTTTCTGATATAAAGAACAATTTGTTTTAATTTGGGGCAGAACAATACATCACATTAATCAGACCAGCAACATCAACAAGTGCACTGAAACTACTGCAGAGAACTAGCAGTACTCCTGTAAATCACATTCAACATACTCTGAGTTTACACCTAGTGTGATAATTTAGCCAACCAGCCGTGGAGACGGTGGCTTCGGTTAATAATTAGCACCTTCATGCGCACGCAGATGACAACCATGTGATGATTGAAGAGAAAATATTTTTAGGGGACATTATTAATACGTTCAATGACAAAATAACCAATAAGCAACATTGGCATGCTAATCAGAGTTGGCTGGTTCATTGTCAATTTATATGAAGCAAAATTATTGCCTCAATGTAAATCACGGTTTATTTTTTATTAAATGTTTTTCACACTACAAACCAAATGCAAAAAAACCACTGACACATTATTATTATTGTTAAGCATTTTTGTATTTACGAATCATATTGGCACTACAACATTCAAGACATTTATCAGGTTTTCATACAATGATGAGAATATTAACAATTCAATAAAATAAAATATGATGACAAAGGTCTGTGCAGGTTCTCAGATGTCCGTATCTGTGCTGAGCTGTAGGCGACTGAACTTCAATCTAGATTACTTGGACATTTCACCTACCACATGAAAGGCTTCTTCCGCTCTAAGAAATGGTTTAGGGAGAACCTGGTATTTAACCGTGGTCAGAGGTGGCCCAACTCACAACACCATGGCATCATATGAGTTGTTGGGCCACAGTGCTATGCTGTGGTGTGAATTGAGGTTACGTTGTCTAATGAGGGTCAATTGAGTAAGAACTCACGTTTTTCCCGTCTCCATTAACATAAGTACAACTGTCAGTGCTGACTCCAAGGTGTTGCACGCTTAAGGGTTACATGGGACTCAATAACCCTAAAACTCGTTTTTACAACTTAAGAAACCTTTTGGATATAAGTTAACAAGCATATCAAGCGACTGTAGCCCTATTATCACACGTGTATAATGGATGCGTATGTGTGCAATGTATGCATATTTTTGTAGACGGCAGACAAACTGTACAGTAAAAATTACTGTACAATTTCCTTTAACGTCAATGAAATGGAAAGTGCATGTGGTGCTAAACGTCAATTCCAATAGACAACGTAATTTTGCTTAATCTTCGAAATTCATGTGGTTTGTTAAAGACAATTAAGCGAGAGAGAAGAAAATCGACGGTGAACTTGTAAAATTTCCAAAATTCGCATTTAAAATGATTACGTCAAACTGCGTCACGTATGAATATCAGAAGAATTGAATATAAACAAACGTTTAGGTTATCACCACTATGATGCTGTTGTCAAGTAAAGTTCGCCAACTACTTCGCGCATATGAGGAGAAACAATGCTAATACAATCATCGTCCGAAACAATGCTGCCGTTCACGAGCTGAGGTTATAGGACTGCAGCCTGTCGTTTAAAACAAAACCGGTCTTCATAACTTCGGCCTTGGCCATCATCAAGACAGCAACACGACCTGCTAAGGCTAGCAGTAAACGCAATTAACGCTCCGCTGCTAGCATAGCCGAGTATTAGCTTGCTAACAGGATTAGCTTGGCTTAACGTTGAGAAGCAGACTTTGTTCTGAAGCTGTTGGTGAGCAAGCGTTCCCCGGTGGGGCGGCGCAAGCTAACGCAAACAGTCAAAATGTTAGAGACACTAATCGTATCACATTCGACATCGTATTTGGTTGCAAGTAGATCCCGGCATGTGGCCGAGCCGTTACCTGAAAATCCACACTATTCTTTCAACGTATCCAGTGTGTGCAGCTGTTTCTTATCATCAAACGGTACGCAATCGACTTCCTCGTAGAAGCTCCTAGAAGCTAACTTGGAGGCTACCACCACCAGGTTGCAAGGAAGTGACGTCAAGCCGCTGCCGGAATCGCTGCGCCGCAGACGAAAGAAAAATGGCGAATGTCGTGGAAGTGACTTCACAGAGGCAGTTCGAGGAGATCCTCGCCAAGGCTGGGAAATGTCTCACTGTTGTACATTTCCAGGCGGAATGGGCGCCTCAGTGCGCCCAGATGAACGAAGCGATGGCCGAGCTGGCGAAGGAGCCCACGAGCACCACGTTCGTCAAGTTAGAGGCGGAAGCAGTGCCCGAGGTGTCGGAGAAGTATGAGATCGCCTCAGTGCCCACTTTCCTTTTCTTCAAAGGAGGAGAGAAGGTGGACCGCATCGATGGGGCTCACGTACCGGAGCTGACCAAGAAGGTACAGCGCCTGGCGGTCGCCGGAAGTCCCGGCGGAGCCGCCGGCGAAGGCGGCGCCATGGACCTGAACCAGCAGCTAAAGAAGCTCATCAACGCGGCCCCTTGCATGCTCTTCATGAAGGGCTCCCCGCAGGAGCCCCGCTGCGGCTTCAGCCGGCAGATCGTGGCCTTGCTCAAAGAGCACAGCATCCAGTTCAGCACCTTTGACATCCTGTCCGACGAGCAAGTGCGTCAGAGCCTGAAGGCCTACTCCAACTGGCCCACGTACCCACAGCTGTACGCCAACGGGGAGCTGGTGGGCGGACTGGACATCGTGAAGGAGCTGGCCGTGTCCGGCGAGCTGGCCAACACCTGCCCGAAGGCCGTGACCATGGAGCACCGCCTCAAGGCCCTGGTCAACCAGAGCCCCGTCATGCTGTTCATGAAGGGCAACAAGGAGGCGGCCAGGTGTGGATTTAGCAAGCAGACACTGGAGATTCTGAACGGCGCCGGGGTGGATTTTGACACCTTCGACATTCTGCAGGACGAGGAGGTGCGTCAGGGCCTCAAGACCTATTCCAACTGGCCCACCTACCCGCAGCTCTATGTCAAGGGTGACCTGATCGGGGGCCTGGACATTATGAAGGAGCTGAAGGAGAGCGGGGATCTGGTGTCCGTGCTGAAGGGAGAGTCGTAGGATCAGTTTCTTTCTGGGTTTTTTTGGCCTGTCATCACAGATTGGGAACCGGAAACTACTAAACATGCACACTGCAGCTACCAGGGAGAAGCAACATTAATCAAGAGGATCAGGATGTGACAGAAATCGTCTCTGCGTCAAAATACAGCATTTCATCAAATTGTGTGCAAAGAAGCTCAAAAATGAATCACAAAATTTAATGTTGGATTTGCAACATGTAATGAAGAATATAATAATTTAATTTGGAGCAAACTGTCAATTGGGCTTATTTATTATTTTTATTATTAATCCGTCTGACCAGAATGCCTGATTTGATTAATGCCTGTGTGTCTCTGGGTAAATACGCAAACATCTGGCAACCTGCATGTCTGTCTGACCTCTGTATTTCCGGTATCCATCACTCTTCAGCACTGGTTCATGGGTTGGGAGCCGTTGTACACCTGGTGCAGCCTTCAAACTTGACACTGTCCCCAGCTACTTCAGTCTCTCTTCTTCGCATACAAAATATATTTTACTATAGCAAACACTCATGGTTTAAATATGTTTATTTAGAAATGGCACTTAACAGAACCCTGGTCTGTATCTAGCAATAAAAAAAATAATAAAAAAAAGTGTGTCAGTGTTTTGTTGTTTTTATCAATTAGCTGATTGTCAACAATGCTCCTGAAATGGGTGGAATACAGTACAGTACAGCTATGCTTTTCACGTTTGGTGAAATAATTTCTAATTTCATTAAAGCAGTGTTCAGGGAAAAAGTTTACATCCGTGAGCGTCGGTCAAGTGACTCTAAGTTTACATAGCACAGCAGAAAAAAAATTCTTCATTAGAAAATTTGTTTTCAAAGACGTTATGCCACAAAGATTTTGTGAAGACCATTACGTTACATTACATACTCGTGTTACAGCTGGCGATTGACGCCTCCTAGTGGAAGTTGGTGTAAATCAACGACAAGCCAAGCACGACTGTGGCCCGCAGAGACACTGCTAATGTGCTTCTTCCAACCTCTCTCTCTATATTTCCTCATTTCTACATGAATAGTAAATTATTTTGGAGGGAAAACTATTCCAATTTCTTTTCTAGTACTTTAAGCTTGCAATAGATTAGAAAATAACACAACAAGTAGGTTGATTGTCTCGAAGTCTTTTACACATACATATATTTTAGGTTGAAACACCAGATAACGGGGCTTTATAACAGACACTCTTTCATTCTGAAGTGGTTTTACAGAAACGTGGCGCTGCCTACACCACGGTCTCGCCTGAGAGCTTCCAATAAACCTTTGCTTTTCTGTTGTGAAACAAACGCAAACCTCACTGTTTACAATGAAGGACAGAGGTTCAGCAAATTCAACTCTCTTTGCTGACACACACCAGATATGGCAACACAATTTGTAATCATTAAGCTTCACCCTTTTACCCTCCTTGAAATGCTTGGAAATGACACAAACCTCAGCAGGGCAGCCTGATCAGCGCGTCGCTTAATCCTCATAGATGGCAACAATGTGGGAAAAACTCTTAATGGTTTTCATTTACATGCACAACTTGTTGCTTGGCATTAACAATTCCTGCCCATCCACTGAGCAGTTGCCTGTCAATACGGTTGACCGGCAGCAGGTAAGAAACTAGATTTCTACTTATTCATATGCTAAAATTCTATTTGTTGGCCTCTGAGTTGCCTACAGATAATAACATGCAACAAATCCATTCGTACGCAGTATTTTCTCTGTTATTGGGTCACCAAAAGAAAAAAAAAAAAGGGAACTGCTGTACAGTTTATGCAAATCTAAAAATGTTGACAACTATGAATGTAAGACGAACCCCGCGCAGATACATTTTCCACCACCTCTGTTTTTTCCACCTATCGCTCTCCGTTGAATGCGGTGGGCTTTTTATTCTAGCAGCTTCTTCCTTGTTTTTGCCGGCGCTCACTTCTGTGCCGCCTCTGCCATCTGTCCCTCTGCGTTTCAGTACCTGGGGACATGGCACTTCCGAGCAGTCGTCAGCCGCAAAGAGGCCGACGTCCTGAAGTTCCAGGCGATGGACAGCATGTGGTTCTACATGGAGGAGGCTGACAACGACACCCTTCTGACGACAGGACACATGCGTGTGTGAGATTCACACAGACAGTCTCACCTAATGGGAGAGGTTTCTGGGAAAGGAGTGTTTTTGTTTCCTCTCAGCGACCTGATGAAAAAAAATGCCAACAGCAGGTTCCAACAATAATCTACATCTCCAGAAATGAGAGGCGTTTCCTTCTGTTGCTGCAGCTTCCAAACACACGGTTTCGGAAATCAGCCCTTTATGATGTCGTAATGGGCAGATTTTCCAGGTTAGACAACACCAAATAAGGAGACTATAACCATTAAAACCTCATAGTTGTAAAAGTAGCACTGGAATCAAACTATTCAATGAGGTAACTGAAAAAAAACATTAAAATTTCCACAGCTAACTTCCCCAAATCCCAAATTTAGCAGCACATTCAGGCCCAGTGTGGACACGTGTCATATGCACACATGAAACTGCCGCGTAAAAACAGAAACACGAAAATGCCCAAACTAAAGAAGTGACATCCACAAATGGTTTAAATGTATTACAAAAATGAAAGCATTGATGTCACATTTACCTCGTGTAATTCTGCCAATAAGGGTAGATTATGTTTTTTTAAAATACATTTTGTATTTGCATGAATATAAATATTTTGCAGTGCAGGGAACTGCGTGAAGCAGACCTGGACCTACAAGATTCACCCTGACAGGGATGATTTGGAGCTGCAAGGTAACTTTACTGTCACCTGCATTTGCCCACAAATGTAATATAGATCACAAAGATATCCACACTGCTAAATATGGACTTTCAACTGTGCAGATGGATTTTTTTTTTTGACAAAAAGGGAAATTTATGAGGAGGTTAGAAATAAAATCAACATCACAGTTGTCACATTTCAGTAATTTCCTGTGTTCACCGGGATGAACACAGTGTAAACGTGCAAACTGACAAGAACATTTCAAATCACATCTGCAATTAATCTGCTGCATTGCCATGTTTGTGTTTGCCTTGTTTTGCTGCCTTTCTGAATGTTATTCACCCTGTAGGGCGACTGCAGCGCAGAAACCCGCTGTTAAGTGGCAAGTGGGTCAACTGCCCTGAATGCATCATTTTTCAAGAGATAGAGCCACCCCTGGGTCCTACAGACTCGGAAGATTCCATCAACAGATTCATGCTGTACAGTAAGTTGTCAGTAATCTCTGTCTAACAGCTTGAAGTGCATTCTCAACAGTATTTCTCTGTTCTATGCATTGATTTAACCTATTTAGAGTCACTGCTGTAATAAACTATTCGTCATTCATTATTGATGTTATATCATGGAAAATCCCACTGAACAGATTTTTTATTTCAAGAATGCTGTGATGTTTCATTGTATTTTTTTTTTTTTAACTAAAAATAATGATACTCGGACATTATAACAGTTCATAGCTAGAAAGCACACATGCACACAATGGGAATCAAACTGGTGGACAAGCGATTTAAATGCTGATAATACAGTTAAATATATTATTCACTGAAATACTCACCATGTTCCTCATTCCTTCAGTCTCCCGAATGTTTTTCCTTTTTTTTTTTTTTTTTTTACTTGTTATTGTTTTTCTTCCGTAGCTCGTCAGAATGACACAAACCCCAGTGTGGTGGCACTGTTTCTAAAACACGCCGCTTGCCATAACATGACAGCAAATGTCACATTGCCTCAACAGAAAAGTATGTTTTCCTTCAAAAGAAAAATTCCCCTTCATACGTTCTTGATCTCTGTCATTTCTAATCCCATAACTGTATTTGCACCTCCAGAGCTTTGTACATGAATGAAGAAGCACTGAGGTAAGCAGGGAAATGACAATAATTACATTTTGTGATTTTACAATTTGTTTATGTTCTGGATTATGATTACTACATTTTTTTTTACTTGTCCTCCAACAGAATGGCTTCATGCAGCATGAAAGTGAGGCTTCCTCATATTTTTCCTATGACACAAATAAAAGACATTTAGTCAGAAGTCAGACAGAGTGACTGAACCTGAATGATTTGCGGTGTGGATGATCGAATTCCAAGGTGCTGTCAAGTGTTGATGAAGTCACACTGCTGCTATTTAGGATGAGTGAGAGCTCAGGTGCAAAGGCTTGGCAGGGTCTATCTGGGTGTGGATCAAACCTGCATCTGTTCAGCAGAAGTCCTCATCATCCTCATCATCCTCATCCTCATCACAACACCGTGGACATTGAGGCAACAATAAAACAAACAGCAGCAGCGACAACAACAACAACATCAGCGTGCCACCTCCCCAGGGAGCCTGTCCCTTCCCCCCCTCCCAAGTGTTGCATTGTACCCCCTGATGGCACAGGGCACAAAAGAGGACCTGAATCTCTCGGTGGAAGAGGTCAGTGACAGCAATCTGCCACTAAAAGGAGCTCCTCTGTTGAGAGAAGGTGTCATCCTCCACCCCACCCCTGCCCACCTCCATAAAAATTAAAATAATTCTCCCGAAAAGCAGCGTATTAAGCCCTTTGCTTAAAGCATTCCCACTGTAAGCTAAAAACACTGGTTCGTGTTTTTTTAAAAGGGTAGGAGAGCCCTCCAAGGCCGCCATGACAGGGCATCTTATCTTCGTGTGGGCGTATGGCCGCATGTTTGGTTTTTGTGTGGGTGCTAATGTGTTCCGTTTGTCTCCGCTCAAGAGAGGAAAGTTCACAAACAACACTTGCTACAGGCATTCCCCAATGATAAAGCTACTTTTTCACACGGTGAATGTTGTTCTATATTGGGGATTTTGTGGCAGACGACAAGTAATGTTGCTGCTACGGCTGCGAATGTGTGGGCAGTTGACAGAGTAAAAAGCGACACTTAGTACTTACTTACTTGGTAGTTAGAAAAATATTGGTGAAAGTGAAGCTCCTGACATTTTCCACCAAACAGCAACTCAGTGTGTGTGAAAGGTTGCGGCCAATGTCCAGCGCTCAGCGAGGATACCCAACTCAGCTAGGTGAGAGTGAAGGACACAAAGCATTCTAGTCATTTCTAACATGAGCAATGAGAGGCTGTGAAATCTTTATCTGCAGGAAGAGTGAATGACTCTTTTAGAAGAAGGATTTTTAGGGAATCCCTCCCTGTCTTTTGGCAAGCGCTCACTGAAGCAGCTGCCTTTGAGGTGTCCTGGGCTGGAGCATGAAAAAGAACAAAAAGTGAATAAGGAAGTTGAGTTGCCTCGTCACTTGCTGCTTCTGTCTGGTTCCTTCCTCTTTCCAAGTATGGCTCTGTTCCAACTCATATGAAAATCAATTTTTGTTGTTGTTGTATTTGATTGACTGTTTGATTGACTAGTTTTTCATTGTGAGCAGCACCAACAATTCAAGTAAATACCCCCACTTCTTTTTTTTTTTTTTCTTTGTGCCCTTTTAGAACAAACTCATTACATTACACCATTTGACCATGAAGAGATATTGTGTACTTTTGGTTTTCAGTTCCAATAATTCAGGGCAAGAGGGATAATTTGAACTTTTGCTTTCATCTTAAGTTCTTCAACACACTCCTCTTTGGCTAAATCACTGACAGCAAACACATAACAATTCTGCATTGCAGAGCAGCCTGACCTGTCTTTTTGGGGGGGCTTGGAAAAAATAAAGAGTGCAGGTGTGCCTGTCAACGGGTATTTGTCTCAGTCCAGTGGGGGAAATTATGTGGGAAGAACCAAAGACCAGGTTTTATATAAAACATATAGTTCTTGCAAAGAACACAGCTGGGAGTATGGAGGAGAACAATTAGAAACTGCTTGTTCCCTTTAGTTGTTCAGCCTGGGGACAGCACCTAAGGATCAAACACAGACAAAGCACCCAGTGTTTGTGTGTGTCTGCCTGTGCAAGAGTGCAAAGTAGAGAAAGGGAAGAGGGAGGTGAAATTTGGTGACATTTAGGGAATCCTGTCAAACACAGAGCAGCTGCAAGGGGATGTCCCACTGAAAATAAAACCAGCAAAGAGTAAGAAAAGGTTAGTGACTCTCTCCTTCACTATTACTCTCTCGCTCATACTTTGGCTGCCATGAGCCAAATGTCGCTCTCGTTTTCATGACACGATCCCATTTCTGTGGCATGAAATGAAATGAAAAGCCTGGTGGAAGGAAGGCCGAGATTTTGGTGCCGTTTGAGGTGTAGCACGTCACACAGCAAAGCCAGAGGTGCCAGGGTGGAGGCCCTGAGGGTCGCCAAGGAACTCCGGCTCATGACAGTGTTTGGTCCAAAGCACTTTGCTTGGTGAAATATGGTTGGTGAAATAAGGTAATTGTTCACCTTGGATCACCAAAGTCTAGAGATCTTGTAGATCCATCTTTAAAACTCACAGATTAATTACTTTCAGCTGACCGGCCAGACCGATTGAGATCAACCACAGCCACAAACATGAGGCACACTGCTGGCTCGTAAACAATGTTTGTGTCAGCATGGATGCTGTAATGCGGTCAGTTTCATCACAACAAGACAATTTCCTCTTTGCAAGAAGGACAAAGAACAGCACTGACGGCTTCTCTCGACTTCAGTCACACAAGGAGGAACATCATGGCCCAATACTGGTCAGCAACGGTCCTCAACTCTCCTCCTTCACACCCAGCAGAACCAGTGGTGATGAGCTTTTATCAAACCTGGCATCCCATCAAGTGATCACTGTTTTGTAAGCGATCGACTCCACATTTCACAATCCCTGAATTCCCTGAAGATAAGCTAAGAAAGATACTGATGCACAAAAATAAAGTGAGACACCAGAAAGCAGTAAAATTGCCTTTAACAGTGTTGCCAATCTACTTTCTGACCACTGAAGGTCACTGTATGTATCACTGAAGGCCCATATGTGAATGATATCGGTCGTCCAGACGGAGGCAACTTTGTTCTTTGTCATTGGAAGACGTTTTACCTTTTCATCCAAGAGGCTTCTTCAGTAGCAAAGACACTTTCGTGAGGTCGAGGTGTTGAAACTCGGAGAAGAAAACCTTCCCTTGTGTGTGCGTGTGTGTGTGTGTGTGTGTGTGTGGGGGGGGGGGGGGGGGGGGGAGGATTGAACAGATTGAACTCTCCTCATATAAAACATCAAAGATGTGTGATATGATCTTCAGTGATATTTCGGTTTGGTATGGCTGTGGCCGTGACTCTCACCAACGTGGGAAATCAAAAATCCTCCGACAACAAACATCAGTGAGTCAGCAGGGGGCTGCACCGAATACCAATTTCTAAATGTGTCACCTGAACATAAACACCTTCACTTTACCCAAACCTCTCGGAGCAGAGAGGGGTTTTTTTTCTTTCCCAGTTTCTCTGATTCAGACGGGACTGAGAGGGATAACTCACCAATCACCCTGGCACAAAGGTTTATTTTCATGAACTTTCCCCTTGGCCTCAGCGGAGTCTCGAGTTTCACAGCAAGGTGTTAAGTGGGACAGACATTTTCACAACATATACACTTAACGTTTGCGACGTACACGCGAGCGGAGAGCCACCTACACCAAAGCCGTCCTTTATGAGTCCCCACTCAAACCACAACTCTGTCTGTGGAGGAAGACAGAAGTATAGAGAGAGAGAGGGAGTGAGAGTGAGAGAGAGAGCGGGAGAGAGAGAGAGAGACACACACACACACCAAACAAACCTCTGTCTCATCTCCACAACCAGCTTGTACTAAAGGAAAAACCCTATCAGGCTCTCATGTCGCCCAGAGAGAAGCAGCATACACAGCTGGACACCGAGGTTGCAAGACACGCTGGGTAAGTTGAGGTTTTTGTGATATACTGAGTCCAATAATAACAACACTAACTATATAATTATGATTTTAATCAAACCAGATCCATTCACCATGTTAGATGACAGTCTGGAGCTGGGATTGTGAATTTAGCAGAATTAGATCAAGTGGGGGAAAATGTGACAGTCAAGTGTGTCCTCTTTTAAAAATTATATTTTGTTTGAAAAGATTGAAAATGTTTATAAATCTTAAATGAGATTTTCAGGCACGGAACTCGGACTTTCCATAACCAGCCAATCAAAGAATGCGTGGCCACTGTGTGAGACTGGCTGTCATATGTCATAATTGTGCGCTGAGAGACATTTGCAACACTACAGCCTTTTACCCTGTTGTAGCTGCAGTGGCAAGGTTAGGTATACTAAATCATAAGAATCACAATCAATCACACTTGCGGCTGATTGGTTGGGATGCACCATGGCACTGCTGGGCTCCGTAGCAATCACCCCGTCTCACCTGACGACATGACGTCACGCCCAATCTGGATATCCTGGAGTGAGACGAAGCTACCAGCGTGCGCAGCGAACCAGCCGGCGAGGTGTTGGTGCATGTTGACGGTGCTGGAGACTCATGCCTTTATGACTCAGGGTCAGCAGCGTATCAGAAATCACAGAAGCAGTTTCAGTCTAAAAAAAAAATAACCGCACTTCAAACTAAAACTCCCACACGCCGTTCTATGAAGGTGAAGGAGGAGGAGGAGGAAAACTTCCCCGTGCGGTGAAATCCCTGAGAGGTAGCGGCCAGGTGGGCCGAGGACTCACGTACCCACAATGCACTCTGTGGATGCTGGAACTGGTGCATTTTACAGTTGATCTTTAGAGTCTTAACTGATGACCTGGATGTCTGAGAACCTTCGCAGAGAGATGTGAAATACTCTAACTACCACTGTACTATAACAATAATCAGCAATGATGAACAATATTCAACCAGTCATTGTCTCCAGACTTCAAGTGAACAGCCCTGAATTGAGAGAAGCCCATGCTTCACTTCTGTTGGTTTTGTGGGTTTTTTCCGTGGAAGCAAAAGTTGTATCAGGAGCTAAAACTCTGCTAAATTGTGTCGTTTTATGGAGATCTATAAAGTTGCTTGGGATTTGAAGATGGGTGAAATATAGAACCTCTCAAAACTGTCTAATGTCTGCGTTGGCGGAACTAAATCAAGCGTGTGGATGAGCTTTACACACAGATGAACAACTACTGGAATATTCATGACAGCAAACAAACAAACAAACTTCCTTATCGCCATAAAATAGAAATTGTGTGTCAGTAAGGCTCCTGAGTTTCTTGGTCAGTTTTCAGAGTTCAGTCTGTTTCATCTTCTCAAACCGAATTGTGTATCTTCAGACAATGACTGAGACTCTTAGAACACAAATAACAAAGACAAAAGAAGGGCCAGTAACTCTTAGCAAGCAAAGCTCACAGAGAACTGGATTAAACGTGAGGCCAAGGATTGTAAGTAGCAGGTGAGTGAAGGTTCCATCATGAAGTTACTCAACACCAAGTGTGTGTGTGTGTGTGTGTGTGTGTGTGTGTGTGCCACAGGATGGACTGGCAGCCGAGGTCTCACAGGTACCTGCTGCTGCAGGTGTGGTGCGCTCTCCTCACCGTGGCCATGGTGGTGATGGCGGCGCTCTTCGCCTCAATCAAGCCCAAGCCGGCCGAGGTAACGATCGCTGACACTGGAGGAAAGAAAGACAGTGACATCACGACGTCAAAACAAAGACAGGAAGAATGAAAGAAAGAAAGAAAGAAAGAAAGAAAGAGAATTACATTAAAAATAACACGTGCCCGCACAAACACATACAAAAGTGGTCGCTCTGTGAAGAGTCAAAAGGTTTAATAAGACCAGCCACTAGATGGCAGCAGCGTCAGGACGGAAGGACCTCGGAACACCTCTAACTGGTATCAAAAATAAACAAGAAGATAATGATTTTTTTTTTTTTTTTTTTTTTAACTGCCGTTTAACATTTCCAATTTCCAACAGTATACAACCATGTTTTGTGGTTATGTTGGCAACAGCAAATACCCCGATTCCAAAAAGAAGTTTAGGAACACACACACAGATTCACCTTGTTGTTTGGAGGTTGATATGTTGTCTGTTAAAACAAGACTTTATTTAATGTTTGAAGATGATGCTTGTAAAGTTTCTAACGTGAATTCATCTTGTTGCTGTTGTTGTCTCTTCAAGAATGAAGCCTTGACGCTGAAGCCAGAAGTGAGTCCAACAGGTAATACATGATCAGTGACACGCATCCACACACACACACACACACACACACACACACACACACACACACACACACGCATGCACGTTTGTTAAATTCAGTTTTTAACTTTAATATGTTCTTTCTATACTCTTTGACATCTGAACTATTCGATTTTATTTGGTATTTGTCAATCAATTTATTTGGTATTTGTTGATCTTGTAAACACCTGTGAATTTCTAGTATATTATTATTTTGTTAATGCTGTTTCATTATTATTATTTCATCCATTTACAGCCAACACTATTGCAGCTCCCTTAAAGGCCACTGGTAAGTTGATTAGTCTTAACTTCTACCACTGTCCACAAAACATCATAAAAACAATAAAGATGTAAATAGAAGAAAATGTATACCTGGAACATCTGAGCATCTTGCAGCAAAATAATCGATTTTACATTTCTACAGGCTCACCGCTGTCACACATCGAGATGACGATGGGTGAGTACATTGGTGCCACTCTATATTTTGCTACTTCCACATCATGGTATGATGTCAGCAAATTTTGCATTTCTCAGATCCGCTCTTTATTTATAATCCCCAGGAAAATGAGAGCGAGAACGAAAGAGAATTCTTTTTTAGGCCCGTCACACTCTTTTCTGCTGTCACACACAGTAACCATGTTACGTTATTAAAGCGAGATGAACACAACTTTTTCTCACGTAGCCCAGAACCTTTCACCGAACAACAAAGCCGCACAGCGAGGCCCCGACGCTCCGTTTTTGTCTAACTCAAGTTTCTAGCACTGAGTAAAAGCTGCCGCCTCACCTACAGATGTCTGTGGTGGGCTGGTGGAAAAGTTCAGCGTTCTGGGAGCTGTTCATTGTCATTCTAAGAAACGTAGGAAGACGGAGCACATTGAGAGGAAGTGGGTGCAGCGGCGAGTAAATAACAACACGATGCTACGTGACTGAAACAGACTCAAGTTTTGCGTTAAGATTAAAAACATTTTAGGACTCACTTCTCCATCAGTGTGACCGAGTGACAGCGTTTCTCATATGAACAAGAACTTTCCTGTTTTCCTGGCAGTTTGATGCGTTTTGCCCCTTTAACTCGAGAAATGCTCGTTTTGAGATTGCGTTATCAGTATTTGACGTATTAGAGCAATGTGAAAGCAAATGGGATTCTATTGCGACATTGTGTCGAACTGCATCATTTGCCACTTCACGGTTGAAGGAGATTTTAATCTGAGGGATTACTTTGCGATTTATCCACATTTGTTAGCGAGCGCGCACTCAGACGGCGGCGGGCTGAACCATGCGAACAGGAGAGAACAAACAGTCGCGCTTTGTCATGTTTCCATCCTAGCTGCCTTCCTCCCACCACACTGCTTCTTTCCTTTGTGAAGTGGGTTTCTCAAACCTCGACAAAGTCGACGCCGAGCTATAATGTGGGCGCCACCACCACACAATTATAAGCTACGGTAGCATCGCTCCATCAGGGGAAAGTTGGGGCCCCTCTCGGGTGAAAATGTCGCTGTTTGGGAGGGCCTCGGAATTAACGTGGAAACACATGTGGAGATTAAGAGGTGGCGTGGCTTTCTCAGGGGGTCCTGAGTGTGGCAGCTGTCTTCTGTTAGGATAAATCTGTGCGATATGTGCCAACAGATGGCACACAGTCCTGGGTAGACGCGGGTGGGTCTCAGAGCTGCCACTCCTGTCACCTCACCTGGCAAGACAACTCCATCCTCTGCAAGATGGACAGCCTCTACTTCCTCTACGCCCAGGTGGCCTTCAGCCCACCAAAAACCAACCCCAAGTCGGTGGTTTTGCTCAAACATGCCAGGCACAGTCAACACGAGCAGAAAATCATCGACGGGATCTACCCCAACATGGCAGGGGGTTCTGTGTGGGTGTCGAGGGTGGTCAAGCTTGAAAAGGGGGACCGTGTCAGAATAAACATCACTGGCAACTTTTTTCCTGACATCAGCTACTGGGGAGCCTTTGAGCTGCATTAGGACGGAACGCCTCCAGGCCTGGAAAACACCTCACCCACCCAGATCACCCACTGACATTCTTACAGTTGGGGTCGGGGGGGGGGGTTTGTAAAAGTCTGGGCCCGATAAGATTCCAGATCACAAGGATTCAGGGGTTTGTCTGTCTATTTTTTTCTTTTTTTTTTCTCAAGGATTCATCTTGGTTGTCTTTTGTTTTCAACAACAAACACTAAAGCAACAAAAGCTCCAACTTCAAGCAGGTTCCAGGAAGTTTTAACCACCCATATGTATCAACCAGATTCTGACATAATTATGTAAATCTTCTCTATCATAATAATAATAATAATAATAATAATAATAATAATAATAATCGTCGTCGTTGTAGTAGTAGTATGAGTATTATTAGTATTATTGGCAGTAGTTTTTGTTTTCAGTTAAAGTAATCATCTCTGATGAAAAAGAAAACAGTGACTGCTGAGTCTGGACTGTTTTTCCACGTCGCCGGTCTACATACCGGAGATCTCCTCTTTACCCTCATACATGAAGAAATCTGTGCATGCACCATGTCAAAATGCAAAAACCTGATGCAGTTGATATGCAATATCGATTTAAGAAATGTTAAAGTATGACAACTGGTTCTGACTGGCAACTTCATGAGGTTCTCTATAGTTCTATTTTATTTTATTTTATTTTATTTTATTTTTTTTTTTAAAATTGGAATTCAGTCGAGAAAAGAATTATGGAAACATTTTTGACCAAAGGCCTGTTTTATAGCCATGGAGCAATCTAGAGAGGCATATTACTGTTTTGCATAATATGAGACCTTTAATTGGTTGCTTGTAATTGTTTTTTGTTCACGTTTGTTTGTTTTTCTACTTTATTTTTTGTAATTTATAAAATAATATGGTTGTTTAGATTTGTGCCATACTAATAATAAAATAAAATATCTGTAAACTTAACTAAGAGACTGTAAATTCTACTCTAACTTTACCGACCAACCACAAGAGGGCGTCAAACTACCCATGGCAGGAAGCATGACGAAAGTGTGATATTATGCGAGCAGCAGCAGCAGCGGCGGCGGCGGCGGCCCAGCAACACATTCAAACCATCTGTCAATTAAAGACTGGACAGAAACCGCAGAGGCGGTGAACGCGTCACAGTCTCGTTAAATCCACCGCCGGCAGGAATCCGCTGCCTGGCTTTCAGGCCTCTGGCACTTTCCAATATGAATGGAGTGTTGCGCCGAGTAACTGGGAGCAACAGGTGCAAAAACAGGAAACCACAAATTTGGTGCAACATCAGTGACACAGCTTCCTCTTCAGAGCTTGCCTGCAGCGTGATGAAACTCCAAACGACCTGAGATCTTCCCCCTCAGCAGCTCCGTGGCCCAGCTATCAACATATGAAAGGCAGCTATTCTTAGACTTACTCTTACATAATCTGTGCATTTTCATCAGAGCACATTCGCAATCGCACTACTCTGCTGTGACTGCAACAACAGTACAGTCACCAGCTTGTGAAATATTTAAAAGAACAGACGAGAGTCACAAATGGTATCTGGGTGATTAGAAGCTGATTGGCTGAAGGGACTACGCTAAAACCTCAATAGTAACCTCAGTCGAAACACTGAATGTCAGAACAAGTTGAGCTGACCTACATATTATGCTCTCACTTTTGTTTGTTGCCAGCGATTTAGACATTTATTGCTGTATGTTGAGTTATGATATATATATTACAGTAAATTCACACTGTTATCCAAGCTGTACACGGACTACTTTACGTTGTATCAAAGTGCCATTTCTTCAGTGTTGTCCCATGAAATGATTTTATTATATTTTTATTATAATAAATAGTGAACTGAAATGTCGAAATGCGCCCTGATTCACAAATTCGCGAGCTCAAGTTGCCTTTGACTGTTGCAGCCGCAGCAGTGGCAGCCGGGGGAGACGACAAACAGGACAGGCCAGACTATTTTTAAAAGCTGAGGGTAGATGTGTGTAACTTTAGTCATGTAGTTTAAAGAAAATTCAATGATAAATGGGTTTTTTTTTTTGTCACTCATAGCCCCGCAACCTGAGCGAAAACTCCCCAAAACTGCAGTAAAAGCATGCTGCAAAAATGGGTTCCTTCTGAAGTTATTTCTATGACATGACTGTAGGTGACAGCGTGACCTGGGAGCAGCATCAGTCTCCTGAGTGACATCACTAATGGCTGATTTCCCTTGGCGCGCACTTGGTTGCATAGGCCAAACAAGAAACAGGATGGACTTTCCTCACAAGGAGTTCCCTGACAGGCCGCAGACACAGACTATTGACAGATTGTGAATTTTGTGAAACGTGACCTTCAAGGTCACCAAAGTGAAGCAAGATCAGCACACCACTGTCTCAGAGCCAGAAACCTGGCAGTGACACAGCAGCTCAGCCAAATCCCTCCAACCATTCCTTAGTTACATGTAAATGTTTGCCATTTTCTGTTCTCTTATTCTACATTGACACAGTACATTTGCACAATAAGGGACCTCTAAGGTTATTTGGGCAGACTTTGCACCACAGAATCATGTGATGGCAGCCGCTTGGGTTCGTCTACAAACTTCCATCGCAAAGATGATCAGACAGAGATGAATCACGGCCTCATTTTGAAATCTATCAAGTCATACCACTATAAAGTGACCTTGCCTGGCGGAGTTCAATCAAGAAAGCACCGAGCGCACAGACACAAGCACGCACATTAAAACGCACACCATTACCTGGAATGAAAGTGCTACACCCCAACCAAAACTTAATAAGTGTCTATAACTGGAGACTCTAAAAATAACAAGTTGACAGTTAGTGACGTGTCAAAAAAACAAACCAAAAGAAATTCCCCAGTGTTAAGTCTGTGCTTGCCTCTAGAATATTTCAGTTCACACACACACACACAGACACACACACACACACACCTGAAGATCGGGATTCAGAGAAAGCAGCTGGCGTGACTTCACGTCCGGCAGGTTCCTGTGAGGTTGCAGATTCCCTGACACACTCCGTCCTTTGTTCCCGGGACTCTTTGTAGCTCCAATGGTGTGTGTGTGTGTGTGTGTGTGTGTGCGTGTGTGTCTGCGTGTGTGTGTGTGTGTGTGTGTGTGCGTGTGCGTGTGCGTGCGTGCGTGCGCGTGTGTCTGGCAGCCTTGTAATTTCTGTCGGCTTCTTCTTGAGCTGAAGAAACAGGCAAACAGAGACATTCTTGTCTACGTCGGCCATAAATCTGGCCGTGGGGTTGAAGCTGCAGTCATTGAGATTAGAGAGCATCACAAAAAAAAAGAAAAACACTTGGCACTTCACTCTAATCGTTCTCAGTGTCGTGTCGGCCTTCAACTGGAATGAACCTTTGGCTCACATTGTGTTCTGTTAATCATTTTTCCAGCAGACAGATGGTTGGAGCATTCCCAATCGCGGCTCTTGTTTTTACTAAAAAAGTTTCCTCTTTACAACCTATTTCAGATCGATAGAAAACAAACAAAACCCAATAAGACATGGGAAACATTCCTTGGAGTTTTTGTTCCCCTTGTGGCAGAGCAGGGAATCCCGGTGTGTGCTTGAGGGTTTTCTACAGCTCTACAAAGCATTAAGATTCTTAAAAGACAGCAGAGTGTTGCATTTGTAAAACTGCAGCAGTTCAAAGTGCAGCGATGATTTTATCAAAATGACCATATTTCCAATAGTGTCAAACATAACGTGTTTCAAGTGGAAGGGAGGGTCTTGGCTTTCCGCCTCAACAGCTCTGGCCAAACCTACGCTGATGCTCTGCAGGCAGCACAATACAGGCTGGAAAGCAACTGCAGCGTCGGAGAGATTTGCATGACGATGTTTAACCACTGCATGGCTCTGTCGGATGACACATCACAACCCAGCCGCTACTCTCTGCCATGGAGAACTTTATTGTTCTGCAGGAGTGATTACAAGATACAAATACAAGAAAAAGCCACGACACTGTGACATGTTAAGTCTCTTTGGAACTGACGTAACGCGATGGTGTGTAAGCACAAAGTGTTAAATTGTGTATAATTCACACTTGCCTAATGCTTTCTTACCGCAGTTTTCATCACTACTTCCTCCATCATGTCAGCGGCAGCAGCTCCACGACCTGCTGGTAGGCGCCACTTCCTGTATTCCAGGGTTTTGCTCGGGGTTTATCTTATTGCAGCATCTATCACATGTGCAGCCGCATTTTGCATAAAATAACATAAATCATATGATGGATGAGAACACAACACCTGACCCGACGAGAAGAAATGAAAGTTATTTCGAGTTATTTTGAGTCACGCGATAGTTGCAAAGTCTGTTGATGCGCTGATTGATAAGTGTGATTGGTTAAAGCCTCCGCCTCTCAAACTAACGAAAGAACAACTGTTGCTCGGCTCTGACAAACTGTTGGGCCACGAACAACAAGCACGAGGCAGGCGAAGTGTGGGAGGAGTCAAGTGACACAGTCAAATACACGGCCGTGTGTCAGAATAATACAGGAAGTAATGACCCCAAGTTTAGAGAAGTGGACCGTATTGTGGAATATCACACAAGAATCCCCACTGAAGTGGGAAAATCTGACAACAGCGGCTGACTGCGGCCAATGATTGAACAGAACAATTTACTCAAGACGTCAGAGGTGCCAAGAGATGACTTGGGCATGAGTTCAGGCATCGTCACAATATCTGTTTGCGTGTGACACACAAAGGCTTTCTGACACTCTTGAGGTTCGGCAGCCGTCGACAGAAAGAAGGTGGAAACAAAATCCATTCTGTAACCTGACGGCAGTGTTGCCAAGGTTTTTGGTTTTAGATGTTTGGCAGCGAAGGGTTTTGAAGGAAACGCTGCGGCTCCACTTGAAATGATGACTTTGGCGATGCCGATTGTTAGCTTACAGAAGTAAACATGTGGTCGAGGCTACAATAACCACCGAGGGCTTTGCCCCACGTGTGTACGCGTAAATTGTTTTAATGTCATTTGCTCAGACCCCTAATTTTGTCCTTTCTCGCCGTGGAGAAAGCTGTGGGGGCGTCCCGCAGCCTTGTTCACACCTTGCGGGCAGGTGCTCAACGCTCTGGTGAATTGATAACAACCCGCTACCTGCTCAACACCGAGTGACAGGCCTGCCGGCATCTACAAAGTGTGGAACAACAACACATGACAAATCCCTTACAAGTCACACAAAAACACACTTTCTTCAAATGCCGTTGCATAAAGCTGCGGCATATTTATTTTTCACTGCCTAAAAATCTGGTTTAGTCACGCTGAATTCCTCGTCTGTCGCTTTGATGAAATTTGTGCTACCCGCTCTGTGCTCTGTGTTGAGCAATCTGCCCTGTTTCCTGTTGATAAACACAAGTCATTTAATCTAGGCACAGTAGTAGTCAGCCGTCAACATAATAGCGGTTTAGCTTTAGCTTGTTAGCATCAGTTCTCTGTGCAATATCTCACAGGTTGTGCTGGATTTTTTTTTTTTTTTTTTTTAAAAAAAACCTTTCTGACTTTTATTTTGTGAAGGTGGGAGGTTGAGTGTTTCACTGCTAATCAAGTGATCTGCCAACAGAAGATGACGTTGCTATTCACAGAATAGATGTTATTCATAAAAGGTGACACTAACAAGACCTTATTAAGACAGTATGTATCACTCAGTAGGCTGTCATGTCCTTCCAAGGAAAACTGTCCGCATGATGACGTTAAAGGTCTTGTTATGTGGGTCAATTATTTTCATTCTGCATATCCGTGCTTAAAAGATCATCTTGGTTTTCTACATTAGCCGTATTAATAAACTGAGGCAGGCCAGATATTGTCTTACCATATATTTGGCACTTTGGCCTCAGGGTCCGTGGTTTACCGTAGTTTACTACTAGTTGTAGGTTACTACTGGCTAGCTAGCAGGCTGGTCCAATAGCTAGCTAGGCCTACACCACTTGGACAAAACAGTGTCGCCGCCACTGTAGTGAAAAAATAAGCTACTGGCCGTCTTAAAAGTGGCCAAATGCTAATTTGCACAATGAGTGATTTGCGTGGGGACAAGAATTAGAAACGGCAAACATTTAAACATGACAAGGTGGGACATTCTAAGCCTGGGAGCTGCAGCTGCCTGGACCAGAGGAGACGGCCCACACAGGTGTCCCAGGCCGGGCTAAATGCTAACAGTCCATATCAAAGATGCTGAACCTCACAGCAACAAAAGAAAGTCAAGCATGCTAAGACAAAGGAATGTTATACAATACTTTCTTGCTTGTGGTTGTGATAAGACCACAGCAAGAGCTACCTGTAATCTGAAGCAGGAAGTATGTTTGTAACTGACTCAGTCTTCATTAGCTGTGAGTAAGTTTGGCTCGGCTTTTATCTTTTTTGGCTTGGCTTTATCTTTTTTTTTTTACTCTGATGTAAACATAGATACATTTTTTTGTTTGTAAAACAAAAAGAAAAATAATTGACCAAGAAATCAACAACCAATGAACCGCATTTACACTACAGTGCTGGCACCTTAGCAGACATTGTTATCTGTGAGCTGGATCTTGTTATGTAGTCAAACAAAATTCTGAACACCACAACAATGCATGAGGGAGGTCAGCCAAGTCTTATTATCCTCCCATCCAACATGACTGCCACCAACCACACTGTCACACAGTCTCAACTGTCGTTCAGACCACCAGCCTGTAATCTTATCATTGAAGGTACAATTGATTTTTCTCGCCCCGACTTCAGCTAATTCCAGGACTGTGAATCAGGAGGATTATGATGTTCAGACTCAGATAACAACCTCGACTGGCCTTGTGTGTTTTTGTGTGTGTTACTGGCAGATCAGGGGCGGTGAAACGGCAAACAGGCACGCCGTAAATGCTTGGCAGCGCATCGATGGCTTGGTAGGCCACCAGACTATACAATCTGGCAGTGGCGGAAGCTACCTTGCATTTGTGGTTTAACCTCATTCTGGCCCAGTTTATTCCCTTACACGAGTAGCTGCCTTTGAGCCCACACACAGAAACAATGAAGAGGGGAGAGAGCGAGAGAGACACGAAACCAAAAACTGTATGATGTGGATTAAAAAAAAAAAAGAAAGAAAAAGAATAGCACCTGTGAGTGTTTCCCCAGAAAGAATAAATAAAGAACTTGGTAGGCACTGGTCTTGTCTCTTTTGGCTTAAGGGGATTCCTTCCTCTTCTACCCTCCTCAGCTGCCGACCTTTTCCTTCCTGCCCTGGGGTAATCTTTGCTCGCTGGCTGAGCTCAGCTGCGTGATGACCGCACGATCCCCGGATTTCATGATGCAATCCGTCGGCAAAATCAGGAGGAGAACAAAGCAGGGCTCTTTTTCCTCCCTTCTCCAGCGAGTGTTCCTGATGTGGCCGGGGAGCTACGCTATGTTTGAAATATGCCGCAGCAGGGACGGACTGGCCATGACTCAGGTGCACAGGGAAAGGGGAAAGGGGAAAGGGAAATAGGAAACCCAGATATGAAGTGGGGAGCTTCACTTTCTGTCTCTGTGAAGAGGCGTTTGTGTCCCTCGGGAACAAAGCATGTGGGAGCAACGCACACCACCACCGACTGTCAAGGCACTTTGGTTTTCCTTCCTATATTTATGTTATCAGCACAATAAAATGACGACCAACAGACCAGCTTTTGAGACACCGAGTTGGTTTTTCCAATTTGCCAAAGATAAACTTCAACAAAGCCGATGAGAGGTGTGGGATAAACACAGGCCGGTTGACGGAACCTTCTTCTTTTGTGTCTGTTTTCTTTTTCTTTCTTTCAGTTTGCCCTTGTTGTATTTACGTGACACATATATGCTTCTATCTTTTTACCGCTTATGACTTGGAGGTGTCTCACTCCGCCAGTTTCTGTGTTGTTTGTTTTTTGGGCCGTGGAAATTCACAGGCGTTCGGGTCAGCACCTCCAAATCTCTCTCAGTACTTCATAAAGGAAAACATGAATTTATGCCTGAATTCAACAGACTTTCTCAGGAAGGCCTTTGGTCATAAAAAGGTTTCTGGGTTGTAAGAAAAAAAAAAAAAAAAAAAAGCATAAACCAAATTTCCAGGAGCCTGTAGGTGTTGGCTGTGCTACGCACCGCTTTCTACTCTGACTTGCGTCCCGACGGATGGATAAACCCTCCTCTGTGGTCGGCCTGCTGCTCGTCTGAGGACAGCGGATGTACCTGAGTCGTCACACGGGTGGGAGGGGGGCGCGGAGGTGTTTTTTTGTTTGTGGGTCATGTGGGCGAATACGACGTTGATGACGGTGATCTCATCCTGTTGCATTTGGCGGTTTGCATGCCGGAATAAAACTGTAAAGAGGAGGGAGGAAGTTGTGTACTGATTTTCACAGTGCTGGCACAGTGCTGCGCGCACACACACACACACACACACACACACACACACACACTTAAAATGGAAGTGGCCTGACAATTATTCATGATACGCACACCAAGCCCTGGGGCAAAAAAGGAATATATATGAATGAATAAAACAATGGGAATTGAATGAGAATCATATCAGACATCGTGATACCGCAACAGGCCTCAACATCTCAGACGGGGACAGAATAGCCCACACACACATTTTGAATGGTTTATTCCAAACACACACTCTCAGTCTTACATGCGCGCACACACACACACACACACACACACACACACACACACACACACACACACACACAGTTTGAAAAACGAAAGAGGGAAAAGGGACTGAGGCTGAGAGAGAGAAGTGGAACCAGTTTGTCGGGTAGCTTGGTCTGGGTTGCAGCACAAAGCCTGAAATGGAAAAAGGAGGGTTGCCAAGTTTTCACTCAACAGTTTTCTCGCTCTCAGAAATTTCTTTTCAGATGAGAGTGATAGAGAGTAAGAGTTGTGTATTGACAGTGTTTGTTTTTTTTTTAAACTGCACACATTGCCTTTAGTTATTTTTTGAAATTTAAATTCTAATTAATTCATGAGTTGTAGATATTTATAGGCAATCAAATCTGAACAATGCTTATACCAGCAGTTTTGGTGGTCCGTTTATTATTATTGATAAATAAATAAACAAATATTCTTCTTATTATTATTCTCATTATTATTATTACTATTAATAATAATGATAATAATAATAATAATAATAATAATAATAATAATAATAATAATAATAATAATAATAATAACAACAACAACAACAATAACAATAATAATAATAACAATAACAATAACAATAACTATAACTATTTATTTGTTTCGGTCGTCATGGTCAGCCTCTCCCATCCCTCCCACAGACTCCTCTGGTGAACCTACGATTCATCAACATATTACATTCCGACGCTGATCTATTCTTGTTCCTATCAGGGCGGGGGTGGGGTGAGGGGGTGTGTGTGACAGTGACTACATTGCCAACATGAATCACGGCGGTGATCATGTAGGAAAAGGGAGAAGTTCTGGGTGCAATTGTTGATAAACAGCTGCCACAAGCCCGTACGCTGCCCCCCCCCCCCCCCCCGACAACGGGCCGGCGAGGTCACAGCCGCCTGCCGCAGGTTCAGCGCGCACAGATGCAAAACAGAAGGGCGTGTTGCAGCCGAGTGCAGCCAAAACAGCCGACCAGCAGGTGGACTGTTTACAGAAACACGCATTTTTGTGGCCGAGGGGAAAACATCTGGCCCGGCGTGACCTGGAAAAATGCCGGGGGTCGGTGGGGAGGGGGGTGGGGGGGTGTTGGGTGGCAGCCGCGGAGCTCTGTGTGTGCTATGTGTGGAGCTCAGCAGTCGCAGGGCCGGCTTACATTCTGCGGCCGGCTCAGAAAACCTGTAATGAGCTCGGTATGTGTTTATGTCCATGTGCGAGCGCCTCACTATACTTGTGTGTGTGTGTGTGTGTGTGTGTGTGTGTGTGTGTGTGGGTGTGTGTGTGTGCGTGTGCGTGTGATCAAAAAAAAAAAAAAACAAGATTTGAAAAAAAAACAAAGAAAAAACCCTGAGATTTGACCGAGCACTTTCCCATCCTGAAACCACGGCTGTGTAAAACCCGCAGCTCTCCACTGAAAGAGAAAAGAGAGAAGAAAAAAAAACCTTTCTGTTCCCCTGCCAACTCGGTTCTCTCCAGCGGCCTCCCCACTGCTGCCGCTGCCTCCATGCACTGTCTCCACTGACGCGGTGACATCACTGGAGTTTCCCCTCGTGCAGAAGCAGTAGCGGCAGATATAAATACGGCCACACATGCTCTTGGCAGCAGTTCAGTCTGACACAACAGCAACACAGAAAGAGGAAGAGAGCAGAGCAGAAGTGCCGCAGCATCAAGTCAACCAGAGACAAACGAGAGAACACATTTGCACAGCGACCATGGTGGAGTTCACAGCGGCACAGAGCGACGTGGAGATGGGCATGCTGCCCAGGAGGGTGGTCCTGGTGGAGAAGAAGTCCTCCTCGGGCAGGATGTGGACGATGATCGGGGCTCTTTTCTTACTGGTCCTGTGTTTCGGAGGCGCCGTGCTGTTTGTGTGGCACCTGAACGGAAAGGAAAAAGCGACGGTAAGGAGAAATGAAAAGTCATTTCCAACACTCAGCATCGTCTGCTCGGTGGACGCCTGCACCTGTGGATTCTGATCCTGACCTCTGATCCTCTTCTCCTCCTCTCGCAGCCTCAGGAGGGTCGGTTGGAGGCGCTGGTGAACAGGATTCCCTCGTCCGCCTCCTCAGAGCCCACAGGTGAGTGCGTGTGCACGGCCAATCTTCCGCATGACTATTTTTGCTGTTATGGTTATAATTATTTTATTTCAGCAGTTTGCTTGAGACCAACTGGTATTTGTGTCTTCCCGTCCGCAGGTCACAACAACACGCTGAGCAGCATCGGCAGCAGTGCAAAGTCGGCAATCCATTTAGAAGGTGAGTCACAACATCTGGATCTGGCAACCCGGGGCTCGGGAGCTCGGCTTTTAGCGGAGGCTCCACTTGCGTTTGCACAAGTCGTTTAACAAGTCACACATTAAGCTGCTGTGCTTTGGAATATTCAGTCTAATCATTGACTGTGGGATGGATGGATGGATGGATGGAGGTGTGTGATGATGACACTTTCTTTCTCCTTCCCCCCCCCGTAGCCCGACAGTTCTCACACGAAGAGGATGCGGAGGTCCGTCAGCTGGAGTGGCTGAGCACCCAGGGCCAGGCCTTCTCCCAGGGCGGCTTCGAGCTGGTCGAAAACCGGATCAAGATCCCCGAGAGCGGCCTGTACTTCGTCTACAGCCAGGCGTCCTACAGCGTCTCCTGCGGCGCCGACGGCAGCGACGCCGAGGCGACGCCGCTCAGCCACCGCATATGGCGCCACGCCGACTCCATGGGGGGCAAGGTGCCGCTGATCGGCGGCGTGAGGTCGGCGTGTCAGAGCGCCGGGGGGTCGGAGGGCGGCGAGGCGGCCGGCCACGGCTCGTACAACACCATCTACCTGGGCGCCGTGTTCAAGCTGATCGAAGGCGACACGCTGTGGGCGGAGACCCACCCGCTGTCCAAAGTGGAGAAGGAGGAGGGCAAGACCTTCTTCGGCGTGTTTGCACTTTAGATGGGCGAGAGCAGACGGAGAGGGGAGAGGGAGGAGAGAGGGGCGGGAAAAAAGGGACTCGCGAAAGGACAAAGAGGAAGAGAAGTTCTGCACAGTTTCATATGTTGTTTTTTTTTTTAAAGCGCTGTTATTTATGGTCATCATCACGGTGACGTTGACATGTTCAGATCTCAATGGAGATTAATCCTGTTTCCCTCAGCGTGGCTGATGTTTAAGTACCCATGTAAACTGTAACAGTTTTAATGTTATCAGAGCCTTTTTTTCTTTTTGTTTTACAAAAAAGGAAAAACAAACAACTAAAAACTCTTCGCTGAAGAGGACCCTTCACAAACTGCTGTACTGACGTACCGCGTCAACTTTTATGTACTTGTTATTTGCATTATTTATTATAATTTATATTTATATTGTTGTGACCTGGTGTCAGAATGTTCTATTTATATGCTTTCTAATTTAATTAAAAAAAAAGAAAAAAACAAACTGTGACGACGCGACGTTTGACTGTACGATGGCCTCACACACACACACACACACACACACACACACACACACACACACACACACACACACACACACACACACACACACGCACAGCTCTGTGCAGCTGAGTTGGCAAACGACTGCGGCCAGCCAGGATGGTAGCTCACACACATACCAACTTGCAGGCACAAACACACACACGCACACACACACACACAATCTATCACTTGGCCCGTGACAATGCTTCCACCGCCAGTGGATACTTTTTCACTGAGATCAGGGACGAGGAGGGGAATTTCCTGCTAGTCGCCGTCTCTTGCTGAGTGCTGTGTAAGATGGAGGCCCACAGAAGCCTCAGCCCAGCTCGGGTTTTCCCCAGTGACACCCCCCCCCACCCCCCACACCCACACCCCATCCTTCCCACCCACCACCCACCAACCCCCCTCCACACACAGACACACACTAACCCTTTTCTGCCACTCGTCCTACGACGTGGTGTTGCGACACAGCGCAGCTCCTTCCCCGGCCCATTACAACACGCCTCCCCTTCAGTCGGCTGGAACGAAACATGACATGGGGATGTGATGCATGTCTGTGTGTGTGTGTGGGGGTGTGTAAACAGTGTGGTGTGTATGTGCGTTCGGCTTGCACGAGAGCAAGTTTACATTTAAAAGACAAACAGGGAGATCGTGCAGCTCCTCATCGTCTTTGGCTTTCAGAAACGTCGCATGCGATTAAGGCTCATTTGTCCACTTGACTTGATTCTCATCCCCACGTTGTCTCGCTAACGAGGATCCCATGGGGGCCTTCCCAGTTCGTCACCGGGTCTGAAACCGCTTCCCCTACCCTCCCCGGGTCAATAATGATCTCTTCCGGCGTTTTTATTTGGTCTTTCACTCCTGCCAGCTACTCAGAGTGGGGAAAGGAAAAAAAAAAAAAGAAACGGGAAGTTTCAGTGACAAAATTACTCAGTGTGAGAGAGTTCACCACTCAGGAGGTCATTGTGAGTCAGCGGAGCAACAAATAACTTCTGACATCTAGCGGATGTTATAAATAGGCCCACAAATGATGAAAAAAATTAAAAAGAAAGAGAAAAATTCAAATGAAATGGAAAAAACACCTTCCCCCGCCGACGTAAAAACAAATATTTTATTTTACGGTAACCATATATTAGCATACACATACTCTGAAATATATCAACATTTATGATTGCAGATATAGTGGATACAAATTGCTCCAGAAACCATGTATTACTGGCGTACATGTGCAAGATAACAGAATGACTCCTTGATTATTTCTGCATTCATATGTTACACTGATCCGGGATCTGTGCAGTTAATGAATATGGCCTATTTCATTCATCACCGTCCCTCTCGGCTGGCAACCTGAGGTATAAATGTAAGAACTGCTGCAACATAGAGTAGAACTAGCGCTCGATGGGTTTAAAGTGCAGGCATATGTATATATATATATATATGTATATATATATATATATGTATATGTATATATGTATATATGTATATATATATATATATATATATATATACACATATATAAATATATATATATATATACATATATACATATATATATACATATATATATATATATATATATATATATATATATATATATATATATATATATATGTACATATACATATATATATATATACACACATACATATGTATGTATATAGAATATATGCTTATATATGTTTTAGAGATATCTGACTGCTGCTTGGGTATTGTCGCTTCATAAATCTGGAACCAGCTCATGAATGAAATAGAACATCCAGATTAACTGCAGTTTTAATACAGTACGTCTCATTGTTTCACTTCCGTCGCCCCTTAGACTCGTTAGGACTTCAGCAAAGGCATAATAAGAAAGAAAAACTGCGTAAAAAATTCAAACTTGAGGTGTGTCCATTCATGAAAAACCAAGAAAACGTAAAAACAATAAGACACTAAAGACTAACATTTTGGCATGTATAAAATGTGACGAAAAGCAGGTTTTCCTTTGTTGTTATTTTTTTTTGTTTTGTTTTGTTTTCCCCGCTCCACAGAAATAGCCGCCGTCTCACCACAGTGCCTCTGCAGAAACAGTTGGTGTTTTCCAGGCTGAGCGTCACCTTCCTCCCCTCAGCACATCAGGGCTGCAGCTGAGGAGCTCATCACGTGCACGGACACTTCAATCCGACAGCTCTCTTTTCTCTACTGCTAAGGAACAGATTCAACACAAATCTATTCAAGTTTTGGAAAATAAATGAATGAATAAATAAATTAAATAAACCGACCATTACCAATTGCAAACAATCAAAATATAAACTCTGGTACGGGAGCAGGCGTTTCGTCCTGTCCGTCTAATTTCTTTACATCAAAGGTTTTTTTTTTTTTTGTTTGTTTTTCTAAAGACACAAGTCATGTTCTTGAACACGTACAGGCCCGACAATAGACACCCAAACATGCCTCGGTTTCTTCTAAATTATGGCTATTTCATAAAGCACAACCACCAAGGATCGGACGCCGCCGCCGCCTCGCGCAGTCCAGCTCGGCTGCAAAAAAAAACAAGAAAAAAACAAAACCAAAAAAAAAAACATCCGAGGAGAAGACTGTACATTCCCCGTCTGCAGAATCTCAGTTCTTTTCTTCTTTTTTTCCTTTGTTTTAGAATTCACAACTCTCTCAAAAAGTAAACGAATCATCCGGACAAGAAACTCCATGACGAGAAACAGAGCAGATACGACAGAACGATAGAAATCACGACGGCGGTGCTCGTCAAGTCCAGAAGTGGAGACCAGAGAGCAAAAGATGCAAACAGACACCTCCTACCCCCCCCCCCCTCTGTCCCGTGTATCTGAGCCTCCAGGTCAGCAGGCCGGTGAAGGAGGGGGATGACTTGGCGACCAGCAACCTTTGGGGACGACCTCTCGTGCTGACGCCGCCCCCCCCCCCCCGTGTGCTTGTTTTTTATGGCGCTTGAACGCGGTGAAGACGGAAGCTGTGAGTGGTGCGACGCCGGCTGTGAATCACTCCAGTGTGCTCGCTTGTGCTTCCACGCTGTTTATCATCATCGCAGTCATCATTGATTTCATGGTTATTGTTGCTATTAGCAGTATTATTACTCTTTGACAACAGTGTCACGACACCACTGTGCTCATCGCCGATTGTATGTGAAGGTCACAGTGTCTCTGTGGTGACGTGCGTGTCCACCGCGTGCATTTGTGCGATTGAAGACCCCTCCCCGCCCTCCGCCCACCCCCCCACGCCCCCCCAAAAAAACCCCACCCACCCAGCCTCCCTCCTGCCCCTCCTCGCCAGCGCCTGGCCCGCCTACTTGTACAGCAGCGGGATCTGGCTGTTGTGGCAGTGGTTGCGGCTCATCTTGCTGTCGGCTGGGTAGAGGCTGGACGAGTTGGAGAAGGACGGCGGCAGCGAGTGATTGTCCGTGGCCGGGTTTGGGTAGCCGGGCGGCGGCAGCAGCGACTTGGGGTCAGGCTGGGGCGGCGGGGCGTTGTGGTTCTGGTTCTGGCCCACGGAGGGCCGGCGGCGGTTGCGCAGGGCCTGGCGCTCGGCCAGCTGGTTGCGGAGAGCGGACACCCTCTCTTCTTTCTGCAGGGGAGAAACGGCGAGTGTGAGAACTGGAGGCAAGGCTGGAGGGTGTGTTTAGAGTGACGGTGGGTCTGACTGCCATCTCGTGTTCCACCACCAGCCCGCCTGCTGGAACCGGTCTCAGATGTCATGTGGAGAGCGCGGGGTTAAACCTTGGACAAGTCGCCGCTTTATTGCAGGGCCACAGAGAGGAAACCCAGCGTTCGCAGACTCGAACAGAAACCACAGAGAAAACATGCAGACTCCACACAAAAAGACCATAGGCCCCGGAATCGAACCCGCAACCTTTTTGATCTGTGTGCGTCACTTTAGATATTCAAGGGAAATTTGAAACTTGCAAAGAGGAGAGACAGTTGGTTTTTTAAATGACTAAATTCATCACGATGCAACAGATGGACGTTTTCGCACACAAATGGGTTTTTATGAGGCGTCCGTCCAATGAAGAGCCCATAGAAAACTTTTTTTTCCCGCAGACACTTGAAAGTTGACTGGATGAAACCTCTGTGAAGTTTTAAAGCAGACGAGTCGGATGTCTTAGCATTGACTGGAGCCAGATGGGAAGCGGGGGACGGCGCTCAACGACCGCGATCTGGACCACGACGTCTTGCCAAAAGCCAATCAGTGGGAGAGAAAAAACCTCTGGTGACGTGCGTCGCTCTTCTTTTAATGAGCTGGTCACACTGCAGCCGAGGCCGCCGCTTACAGGCGGGCAGCAGCTTCCTGTTTGGTCACAGCTAAAACCTGAACGTGGAACTTCAGGCCAGTCATACACTGAGGGCTGGTGACTCAGATTTCATGCGTGGGTATTTGGGTTTAGAAAGGCAGCACCCCAGCTCCCTAGCAGAGTTAATAGCAATACTTGAGGGGGAAAAAAAACAACCAAAAAAACAAATTAGTCTGTAGATTAGTCAGTCCTGAAAATATTGTGGTAATATATGTGGTAATATATGTGGTAATCACCGTATACACGGTACTTTTCTAGTACTGAGCTGTGGCAAATTAAACCGCATATAGTTGTTACAGTCAAAATAAAAGCTAAGGTTTTTAAAATGTAGTTCTACCTCTATCTAGTCCTTCGTCTTTATGATTGTGGAGTTCAGCTCAGTTCATGTCTTTATCTGTAGATCTTGGTCAATAACAGTGACTGTGAGTGAAGAGCCAACGATAAACCCTCGAAATGTCTACTAACAGTGGTTAACCACTCTTGATCAGAGATGATTTAAAATCCTGTTTACATGCTGTTTCTCTAGCCCCTCCCCCCTCTGATGTCACGCTGCTTTTGCAAGCAAAACTGACTCACGGCCTTCTGGACGTGCCGCAACAGGTAATAAAAACAAGAAACGGAGAGACAAAGACGAGGATCGCACATACGGAAGCATTTATCGAGACTAAAAATAGCACGCTATTAGTTTCACATGAGGAAATTCTGGATATTCTCAGTGTTTAATGACCACCTGCTGAGTAACGCCGTCCTGCAGCCACTTCAGTTTCATGGCACTGCGATAACAATGTTCTCTGTTTCTCCTCCTTCAAGTTAGAAGTTAGTGTGGCAACAGTCTTTATTTCTTTTGCGAAAATACTAAGGAGTCTGGTCATTTTACTGGCTTGGTTTTAAAACAAAATTATTATTATCACTTTTTTTTAATGGATTGATCTGTTTTTGTTTTGTTTTGTTTTTTTTAAGTAGATGCCAGTGTGATTGCACAGTTTGTCCAGCAGAGTGCGCTGCAGCGGCATCGTCCCTTCATGAGATATTGGTCTCATCATTCATACTTAAATAAAAACAAAGTTTACTGTTCCTCCCTCAAGCGTTAATTGCATTTTGCGATCGTCCAGGGTCGGAAAGTGACTGATACACCGGCGCCGCGGCTCCCTGGTCGCGCTTTCTGCCCCATAAAATCTTTATGGCCCGGGTGTCATTTTTAACAGTGACACTAATATTTAGGACGGGGTGCCTCCACATCTGTCACAGTTAAAGTCGCCATGGAAACCGGGCTGCATTTAACGCTATGAAAACAAACGAGTCAACAGAACGCTGCCCTTCACATTTAATACAACGGTGCATGGAGTCTGTGAACGTGAAGCGGCAGCCCGACACGGCGGGCGCGTGCGTGTGAAAGACTCGTCACCTCCTGGATGATCTTCTGCAGCTCCCTGTTCTCTCGCTCCAGCTGACGGGACTTCTCCTCGTCGTTGTTGTTGGTGGACGAGCCGGTCTTCAGCGTGTCCTGCTGCTCCGACTGCCACTCGCCGCGGGTGATGAGGCGCCGCATCTGCACAGCGAGATCGAGGACCAAGGGGGGTGGGGAGGGGTAGGGGGGGGACAGAGGGAGGAGGGGAGGATCAATAAAGCTACAAAAGAATAAATAAATAAAATCCTTTTCCCTCCCCCGAAAAAAATAAAAATGATCAGGCGTGAAAGAGAGCAGGTCGACCAAATGAATAACGCTCCTCCAGAGATGCATTATTCATCTCTGCAGGAGCTCCTGATGAAGAGACTCGGTTCTCCAGCGTCTGAAGCCCTTTCAGGTCAATATCTCTCACACTTGGCTGAAAGCTGAGAACCACCAGCCGGACTCGGTCCCAGGGGAAGGATCTTTCAAGCGTGCGCTGCTCAGTATTTTCCAGGACTGCGCTCGAAGAAACAGCCAGTCAATGGCAGTTTTTAAAAATGCATGTCTCCCCTGCCAGTTTAGGGCTGCTGAGATCCAGATTCATATAGGTGCAACTCTCTGCGTCGCAAATGCGGCTCTACTTATGGTCTTAGATGCTGCCAAGCATGTGTGATGCCATACAATGTTTGTGACAGTAATTTCTTCCCCTTCTTTTTTTTTAAAAATAAATAAATAAATAAATCCTAACACCAACTGTTAGCAGCCACCAACTACAGGCTTGGATATCACTCTGGGGTAAGAAGCCATATTTTTTTTTTTTTAAGAAAAAAAAGATTCCAGCCATCGGCTGACATCTCTGCACCGACTGCACGCTATTATTTTGAAAATGCAGCTCCGTCAGTTTTTGCAGGAGCTTGTTGTTTTATGGAGCTGCAGGCTGCATCACTAAAGACTCTGACGCAGGCACGTTTGACCTTTGGTTTAAGTGCGGCAGTAGGTTTTTTTTCTTCTTCTTTTTTGTTCTTTTTTCATTCCCCCTGAGGACGTCAGTAATGAGTCGGAGCACCTTGGGTACGAAAAGCACCACCAGCGTGATGTAGGCAGAGAAGACGATGGCGAGAGAAGCGAAGGCGAAGGAGGCGTCCTGCTGTGAAGTCAGGATCATAGTAACCGGAGCCGTGATCAGGCACAGCACCTGCAAGGAGTCAAAGACAGACAAGAAGAGAGAGAGAGAGGGAGAGAGGGAGAGAGAGAGAGAGAGAGAGAGAGAGAATAAGGAGGAACGGACGGGTGGAGGAGGGGGAGGAAGAGGAGGAGAAGAATAAAGCAGAGAGAGAGGGAGATAGAGAGGGAGCGTGAGCAGGCTGGAAAATCACATCCATAAAAGCATTAGGCATCTGTTTATCATTCCGGCGAGGGCTCCCATGTGAAAACAGCATTAAAAAGTCATGAGTGAAGTGGCAGCAGCAGCGCTGACAATCACCGCATTGTCATCTCATCAGGGCCGGGCAGGCGCTGGCGGCTCCGCCAGGAGGAAGGAGGGAGAGGAGGAGGAGGAGGAGGAGGAGGAGGAGGAGGAGGAGGAGGGTCCCTCCGCAGACACTATTAACTATTGACGGGATCATAACGTGTATTATGTGTATATCGCTACACCAAAATAACAACATTATGGGCGGCGGCGCACGCACATTAGGGCTTGAGTGTGCGCCGAAACGAGCACGCGCGCGAGCATGAGCCGCATTTAATGCTCTCATAAATAACCATGAACGGTGATAAATGATAAATCCTCTCCTCCACGCAGGCGCCCAGATCAATCCATTTACTAATTATGCATCCACAAAGCGGCGCCGAGCTGCTAAGTGTGCGGATGCTCATTAAGGTGCTTCCTCTTTGTGTTTTTTCTGCGTGGCATAAGACTAAAAAAAAACAACAACAACAAAAAACAGTCGTTAGAGAGCCCGCGGGTAGGAAGGAGGAGAAAGAAGAGGGGGAGGTTTGATCACCAAAGCAAAGCAAAAATAAATAAATAAATAAATAAAAAAATTGAAAAAGAAATAAACAAAATTGTGCGGCGCGACAGGAACGACGACTTTCTCCCAGAGACGTTTCAAAGTTGGCTGGCCGTCGACGGCGTGAGGAAAATGCCACCGAGCGTTTACCCAAAGTGGCGGTAGTCGACAGAATGGCGGCGGCGGCGCTGCTGCTAAAAGCGTTTGATTGCGGCGCCGCCGCCGCCGCCGCAGCAGCGCCACAAACAGCCGCTGGATGGATGGATGGATGGATGCCAGCGACTGACGGCGCCGTCATTCACCGCTGCCTGAGTGCGCACGTTTCGGGAACAAAGCAGCGCCTCCTATGGACCCTCCTGCATTCCAGGCATGGACGCCAGAGAGGGAAAAAGAACCTGGAAAGACTCCTGGTGGCTCCTGATTGAGTTCTTATTTATCATCAGAACGAGCTGACCAATGAAAGATGGGGGCCCCACGAAGAAGAAACAGCAACATCAAGTGGTTAAATATTACATTGCAGCGTCTCTCTCTCGCGCTCTCTCTCTCTCTCTCTCTCTCCCCCCCCCCCCCTCCTGAGCTTGCCACTGGGTCGTCCACCTTCTTCCTCATTGGTTCAGGACACGAGCGGTCACCCTATGCATGTAATGCGCTGTCAGGCGGGCTGGATTGTCCACACCAGCTTCCAAGCTGGCAGCTAACTGGGAGCAAGACTTGCTCTATGCATATTCTTATACATATATATGAGAACTGTTCTAAGGGCAGGAAAATCAATATAGTTTGATTGTACTCCGATTATACACTTTTATTAATGTATGTATGGGCAGTATATTAAGCTTTTACCAATACAAAACTCATAAATCAAGCCAAATATTACACAGTGGACCTATAAGTGTAGAAGTGGTGATGCTTAACTAGTGTCACTTCCCACCATGCGTCTGTGACTCACTTGATGCATCGGAACAGCACTTAGGTAACCGTAAGTCACGCTCGCAATAAAGTATTTAATGGGGAGAAAAGTTGTTAGAAAAGCCCATGGCTTAAAAATATACAATAGATAAATTTATCATGAACCGTGTCTCAGGTTTGGAGGCATCCTGTTAACCGTTTTAGAGGCGTTTAGTTTTGTATTATATTCTAAGGGAAAAACACATTTTTATTCCTGCAATATCACAGATGGCCACTTGGTAAAATCGGCAGTGCCACCCGCATGCTGTTTTGCGTAGTCTTGTGTGATTACTGTTGCTTGTCCAGTTTTGACAAGTACTGCCCAAAACTAATGGATAAATCAAGCACAAGTGAAAATGCAGCAGTCCAGGATATTTGCTGGCTCGTCCATCAGGTGGAAACAGCTGGCCTGCTGAAAAGTGCAGCTTTTTTTTTTTTGGCAGCAATTTACAGGCATTTGTCGTGAAAACACGGCTGAACTGTGCTGCTTTTCTTTTGGCTTGAAAAAAACTGTGACATTAAATAAATCCTCGCACACACAAATGATGAATGTGAGACGCAGCTGCAGCTGCAGTCGTAATAATAATGCAATCGTTTGTCGTTATGCAACAAACACAGAGACAAATTGCTTGTATGTGAGAGAAGATACTTGGGCAACGAACCCGATAATGATCCATTACTTTCCGGAGCAGTACCCTGAAAGACGAGTTGCTTTTTGTTTTTTGGTTTATTGTGAAAAACCCGAGTGGCGGCTGCTGGTTTTGTTGCAGGCACCAGATGCATCAAACCGGATGATTCATGCGCAACAGCAGCGTTGCTATTATAATGACTTGGACATAAAAATGTGCCCTGGGATTTTTGTTTTGGAGAATGAAAAAAAAAAAAATATATAAAAAAAAATAAAATGGAGATGTACCCGTCGGAACGCTTGAATATTTCATGCAGCGGCCTGTTTTCTGTGTTCTATAACGCGCCCGCCAATCACTACACAGACGGTGCATTTTTACAGAGGATCATCAATTTGTAATGTGCAGCTGATCCCAGAGGTTGTTTTGAGAGACAACACAAAAAAAAAGAAAAGTTGTCAGTAATTTTCCGCTCTGCTCTCTTTATTATTGAGGATCATTAGACGCCGCTGCTGGAGGCGTGTCAGTGTGATGTGGAGATGTGTCATGTTCGGCTGCCAATCTCTTTCTTTAAAAAAAAAACAAAAAAAACAAAAAAACACCACAAAGGGATTAAGGGAGCATCAAGTTGGCGGTGAACTCTATTAACTTTTATGAAGTGCATAGAGTATCCCGCTGAGAGTGCAGCTTTTAAAGGTTGAAATTGCCCTGACACGCCGGTCAATCGCCTTATCTTCCCTCATATAAGCTGAAAAAAACGACTCCTGCTGTATATTCCAGAAAATGTTAAACACCAGGTGAAGCGATCAGGGAGGCGCTGGCAGTGATTAAAGCCCGCTGATGCTCACCGGCCAAATTCAGGCTATTACGACGTAACAAAAAAGAAAAGAAAAATCATACTGCCTTCGATTTTGGATGGGATTCAGCGAGCTTAAAAGAAGCCTTGCAGAGGAGGTGAGACAGCATGAAGTGAGCAGTAAGAGACGGGAGATTAGTTTTTTTTTTCTCTCCCCCCCCCGTACTCACAGCGACGTTGTAAATAGCCATCCCCACTGCCCGGTGGTCATTGATCTTCTCTGTGGAGACAGATTTAGTCTCGTAGGCCAGAAATATGCCCAGCAGCAGCAGCAGACCCTTGTAGCCGTAAACCACGCCTACAGGAAGTGGAGAAAGAAACAGGAAATTAGCGAGCGTGCAGCCCTGCCCTTTACATACAGTGAACAATACACCACCGCGTGTGTTTAATCAGGTTTGCATGCTCCTTCACACCGGATTCTGATGTCCTGAACAAATGATTGGAATTTGCTAATTACATCACTTTGCTCAAAGGAATTTCTCTCTCTCCCCCCCCCCGAAGATTTCAATCCATCCACCCATTTTGCCCTCCTCCAGCAGAGAACATTTCCAATTTGTCTTTCTTTCAGTGAGCCTACAGTCAGAACCAGGGAACAGCAACTTCTGGCTGCCTTTAAGAACTACAAAAAAAGGACCTAGCCTTGTTAATGCTATTGATCCATTAGCATGGATTGCGCAGTTCCACCACACGATTTTTTTGACATGGAACAAAAACCCATATTGAAGGGCAAAAATGAGGACAAAATAAATGAACCACGAACAAAACATATTCATATGGCGTGCCGTCGACTCTCCCCTTCCAAACAGTTAACAATTAATTAATTTTCAATTGAGCAAACAGTGCCCACGCTTGAGCTCCGCAGGGAAGCTTTTTTAAACATTCCAACAGGCCCCGATTAAGGTTGGCCTAATTAACTTCAGTGCATCTGGAGAACATTTTAGGACCCAGACGTTTGCCACCCAGACGGCGCAGCGGCAACATGAGCGCTGACTCTCTAACCCGCATCGCTCGCCCGCTCACTCGCAGTGACCTCGCTGATGAATTCCAGGGTCGTCGCATTGATTCTACAAGTCAAAGCCAATTTGCTGGGTTACGGGGAGAAGCCGGGCATCCTGGGAAAACACTTTCTTCGCACGCTGAGCGAGGGAGATCTCCGTCTGAGAGAATCAATCCCCGGGATCCGGCAGGGAGACTGCAAATTCAAAACAGAAGCCGTTCGTCACGAGAGGCAGCAGCAGGGGCGTGCGTTTGAACGACGTGGGAATTTATTGGAGTTTATTGACTCAAAGCAAAGCAAGGGTCTGGAACACGATCCGTGACTTGCTGCATCAATTTGGATCATTTCAATCTACTTCCATCGCTTTGTGGCTTTATTCCTCACCAGAACTGATGACAATCACATCATTTCTTTTTCTTAAAGGTCCAGTGTGTAAAATTGGGCTTGATTTATGATTTTTGTGCTGGTAAAATCTTAACATACTGCCTATAAATACATTAATAACAGTGTTTGCTCATAGTGCAATAAAAGTAATTTGGCTTTCCTACCCTTTGAACTGTTTTCACATATATATAAGAATATATATAGAGCAAGGGCCTTGCTACTAGTTAGCTGCCATCTTGCACTACCATTTTTGCAAGAAGCCCACCCGACAGTACGAAACGCGCTGTCAGGTGGGCTTCCTTAAAAATTTTGCAGACTGGACCTTTAATTCTTGCAATGCATACAATCAATATCCACGCATTAAAATCCCCTTCACAGCAGTTTTCTTTTAAAGGTGCGGAGCAAACATCTGCACTCCAACCTGCGGTGCTGACAGCGGCGTTTAGCCGAGCGCGGCGGCACTTTAGCGCGCTGTCACACAGTCGCTTGAAATGTGTGAGGACGTGAAGGCCCTGTTACCGCAGGAACCCCCCCCCCCCCACCCGCGCCCGCTACTCCTCCAGGGGGCTGCACTGAAACCCGCTGGGGTGCAACTTTAATTTGAGACTCAGTAACACCTGCGTGCTCCTGGTGTGGTCTCGACACGACCGAGCGCTGCAGAGGTAGGAAGTCTCCGGGAAAAAAAATAAGGGCCCAGCCACAATAGAGGGATGGATGAGCCTAAAGCCTGTCACAGTCAGGCTGACTGACAGAGAAAAGAGAATAAAAGCATGAAAGAGGCGAAGCGAGTCGAGTGGGAAAAGGGAAATGTGTGACGGAGAGAGTCGGACGCCACTTCAGACCGCCCATTGTTTCTGTACGCCGCCTGATATTAAAGGGCCATCTCTTCCTTCTCTGAGGGGGGGAAACGCTGCGGGGCAGTGGCCCACTTTGTGACCCACATTATTTGAATTTTCAGCACCATTATACTTTCATCAGAGCCGCCGTCAAAGACGGCCAGGCGGGAGGCGGGAGGGCGGGCCGGTGACGGAGGAATCAAACGCGCGGGCGGCCACACGAGACCCGATTCACTCGGAGTGAGGAGTGCACGCACATACGTGACGGCGCCGTGTGTGACAAGGGCGGCGCCACAGCCGACGACGTTCACGCAACAGTTGAGTGTGAGTTAGCGAGTTAGTGATCAGTTCTGATTTTTCCCTGGGCCTGACGTTTTGGGTTTTTGTTTTTTGTTTTTTGTTTTTCGAAGAAATTATGAACTTCTGTGATCTGCAAGAACATGCTGCAGCAGCCACCAGCTGGTCTCATAGAGGAGGAGCGAGAGCAAAGGAAGAGAAGAGAAGGATCTCTACCGAGCCACGTGTTCATCTTCTCCGAGCTGCAGTGCTCCAACAGGGGCTGAATCAAGACGTCCAGGTCTTCTTTCGGCGCCTCCTTGGTGAACTTCTGCTCACGCGGCAGACGGGAGGCGAGAGGAGAGGAGAGGCAGGATGACGAGGCGGCGGCAAACGGCAGAGAAGGAGAGAAAGAGAGACACAGAATGAGCGGAGATAATGACGAGGGATGAGACAGGAGCGCGCTGAAGACGGCAGAGGCAGACAAAAAAATAATAAAAAAAGCAGCGTAAGCAAAAGCCCGAGAGACGGCGCTGCTAATCCCCCCCCGGGTCTCTCCTGCGGCGCTGATACAGATGTCGAAGTATCAGATATGCAATAAATGTGAAATACTGCAAGAGAATAAAATTCGAGTGAGGCCTGCAGTTAAAGTCCAGGCTGTGCAGAAAAGGCCCAGGCACGTCTGTTTTATGCAGAGCTCCACCTGAACTTTAACGACTGCAGACCACGCGCACATGGACCGAGCTGACTCTGATCATCGCTTACCTCAGCAGTACCATTAAACACAAGCATTTGGTTTTTCGAGTTTGTTTTTTTTGGGGGTTTGGTCCATCTGAGGACAGTAGGGTTGAAAGGAGAAGACACTGACTTCACAATGTAAAGTAGTGTGTGTGTGTGTGTGCGTGTGCGTGTGTGTGTTTATGAGAGGCGGGCCTACGCCAGCACAAATTCCCTTTAAGGTGAAGCACCTTAGCTATAGCGTCACAGCTGTTAGCATGTAGCAAGAGCAGGAATTTCTTAGGAAAGAGTTCAAGATCCACTGGAACCTCAACATATCGAGATTTCTTTTTTTCTTTTTTTCTTTGGAGCCGGCCGCTGTGTTCAGCCAACCGGAGAGCCGCTTCAGATCTACAGTGGTTAAACACACGGCAGCAGTTCAGTACTAATGACGGCAGTTATTTCCCTCCGGAGGCGGCGGGGACCGGGAGAAGCCTGGAGGAAGGTGATTATTGGACTTCCATTCATCAGCCGGACACATACACAGCTCGAAATCAATGCTCACAGTCCTCTGCCTCTGCTGGAGGAGTAAATATGTCTCAGTTTCCTCCCGTCCACAGGTCAACATGTGGCTCGGTCGAGCGGATATTCGCGCTCATCGAGGCTGTGAGAATTACATCTTAGCCACCGGGTGGCCGAAATTCGCAGTTTGCCCAGCACTGGTGAGCAAACCTTCAGTGGGATGTCAAAAACAAGTTTCAACCTTTCAAAGTTGAAAATATGCTACTTATTGAATTTTCAATATCATCTTTGCTCTTTTCCTCATTTCAGGCACTGTGAAATGTTTTGCAGCACCCTTTCAATTTGACCTTAAGCTGAAAGGTCTTAAAGGTCTTTACACACAATATATTTATATACACATATACATATATATATATAGATATATATTGGAATTGGAATCAGAAGGTGTCATACTGGGTGCCAACTGGATGACATGGAAGTCCAATATTCACATTCTCTTTTTCAACTAAACGTGGCGCAATGAAAACGAAAGCGATTTCACAAACTCGTGACTGTTGTGACAGTAAATGTTGCATGGCACCTTGAAAAGTCCCATATATACATTGAAAGACTTTTACTTTTCGTCCTGTCTGGCACAATTAAAATCCCCAAAAAATCTAAAATAAAACAAGCATTTTGCAAAAAACTGCGACTTTCTTGGACTATCCACCTGTTTGGGAACGCAGGAGGATATTGCTAAGAAATCTGAACCCTTATGACATCACAGCACTTAAGTGGTTTTACACATACTTTCTGAGGAATGGAGCAAGCACAATAACTAAAGTATGGACTTTTTTCCCCTATTTTTCGAGTTCACTGACAGGTTGGAGAAACACAAACGGCTCATTAGCGCCTCGCTGACTGATGACAGCGGCCGCACGCTGTGTGTGCCAAACGGCCGATGACACCGCAACGATCTAGTGTGTCTGTGTGTGTCTGTGTGTGTGTGTGTGTGTGTGTGCGCGCGGTGCTCTACCTCCACGGTGATGTGCAGCGGGTCCACGATCTGCCAGATCATGAGTGACAGGAAGTCGATGGCCAGCAGCACTCCCACTGTTGCGTAGAGTTTCCATGGCTCCAAGTGTTGCTGTGCAAGACCGGGCAGAGACACACAAACACACACACAAACACACACACACACACACACACACACAAATACTACTGTCACTATCCAAGGGCATCATGAGTCGGCCCACAAACAAAGACAAACAACCAGGACGAGTAATTCGACAGGCGTCCTTGCGAGTTCTGGATGGCTGGGCGCGAATTGTCTTTCTGAGCGCGTGTGTCTCCAAGTGCGTGTGTGTGTGTGTGTGTGTGTGTCTAAATATATTTTTAGGAGCACCGGGAGTCTGCTGGTGTGTGCAGGGCCAATCACAGGCGCTGCCACCCGACATCGTCCACGCTGCGGATGGCGCCGCCTGCACCTGGACGCCCGCTGGAAGCATCGATATCAACTTTATGTCGCTCTTCACCAAAAAGCCGTAATGGAGGCCACACAACCGTGACCGACAAACCAGCCGGGGCGAAATGAGCTCTCCCGCTGTGGCCCCTTCCCCCTGCCCCCCCCCCCCCCCCTTCTCCTGCCCTCGCCGTTCCTTCCCATTTACGCCCACCGTGTATGAAACTCCGCCACACTGGCTCATGTCCAGCACCACCGACGTAGTGGCGGCGATTGAGGTGTGCGGCGGAGCCGGGGACTCTAAACCGGGGGAAAAAAATAGCACAAAAAATAAAGAGCGAAAAGACATTACGCCGTCCTCCGGAGCGCCTCCTCGCTCGAGCTGCATGAAGAAACGATTTGGGCCACGCTCGTCCTGCCCTCTGTTTGTCAAAGTGGCTTTAAACACTGCGCCTCCGGGCCAAACACGCCCCCCTGTGGACACGAAGGGAGTGCGATTCGTCGCACTCGTCCTCCAACAACAAATCCTCGCCCTTTTTTTTTTTTTTCATTTTTCATTTTTCTGCTTTTTTTTCTCCCACCTCGAACTTTAATACTCATCCATATTCATAAATGCCCCCACAAACGGCTTAATCTCCCATTCTTGTGATTAGGGTCTAAGGAAAAATTCCCACTGCAGCCGGCGCGCTGCCGCTATCTGGCCGGCTGCAGGGACGCGCTATCTGCAGCGGGATGCGGACACGCCCACACACACACACACACACACACACACACACACACACACACACACACACAAACAGGCAAACGCACCGGCATGCAAACGAAGCCAATGACGTCCTTCTCAGCCGATAAGGGCAAGAGGGGGAGGAGGACCGGCTGCTGTGTGTATTTTTGCGCACATGTGCTGCAAAATTGCCGTCAGTACGTGTTGCATGTGCCTTGCGTGTGCACGTGCAGGCAGAGCGCGGTATCTGTGTCACAGTGTGTCCAACTCCCTTATCCTCCGCAGCAAATGGCGCCGAGCCGGCCTCTCAGCAGCTTATGTTTCTGAGACGCCTGCAAAGTTGCTTTTTTTTTTTTCCTTCTCTCCCTAACAGAACTTTTCTTTATCAGCCGGAGCCACACATGCTGCACGGCTCAGGTCTCCCTCCCTCCCTCCCTCCCGCCCTCCTTCTTCTGTCCCTCCCACCCTCCCGACTTGCTCTCCTCCCCTCTCCCACACAGCCCGCCCACCGTCCCCCTTACCTTCTTCTTCTCCTTCTTCTCGTCCTTCTTGGTGAAGAGGGTGTGGACCCACCAGATCTTGGTGAACATGCTGCCGTACGCCAGGCTGAAGCCGAGGCCGAGCAGCCACAAGCGGAACTGGCAAGACAGAGAGAAGAGAGGGAGAGAGACAAGAGCCGGGCCGGGGTCAGAGGGCACGAGGAGGAAACTTTTCCTTTTAAAACGCCGTTCATTCATTCAGCGACGTCGAGGCGAGACTTTGATTTGTTTTCATCTTTCGCTGTCTACAGCCACGATTGTTTTATTTATTTATAATCACGACAACACGACTGATGGCGCTTTTGATCAGACATCAAGTGCGACCGGGCACACTTCCCCATGATTGAGAACTACGAAGATAAAAGAAAAAGGGGGGAGGGAAGTGAGAGAAACAAAGAAAAAAAGAGAGGTATGGTAAAGAGAAATGGGAAAGAGAGAAGGAAATGAGCGAGAGGTAACACGAGAAGGAAACTGAGTATGACAAAGGAGGAAAGAAAAGAATAAAGAATCAAATGAGAAAATGACATTTTTCAAGGTGTGAAAAGGGGAAAATGGAAAAGAAATGAATCACAGAGGAAATAGATAGATAGATAGATAGATAGATAGATGTGGACAAGCCAGACGAGACGAATGTAAACCTTCGTTTTTCGCTCTCTGCAGCAGAGACTCGACACTGTGACAGAGAGCAACTCCCACTCCTCATTAGTGCCTGGTTCCATAGTGTATCTTGATTTTTTTTTTTTCTTCTTCCTTCGCCCAGCAAATCAAAAAAATAAATAAAAAAAACGGGTGACGTCTGTACCAAATTACATCCGAACGCCTCGTGAATTATGTCGGCGCTCAGACTTTCATCATCTTTCATGCGGTAATTGTGGCCGATCAGAATCCTGAAGCGGCTAATTAGTCTGCAGGTGTTTCCGCCGGCGATATCAGAGCGGCGGCACCCGAGTCTGCGGCTATGACAGATAATTAATGCCGCCTTCACCCATCTGATTTCAAAACAAGACCCTGGAAATTCAAACAAACAAACAGCAAACATAGCGCGCTGGGTTTAAGCATTTATATCCGTTTTTGTTTTTTTTTGTTTTTTGTTCTGTCTGTTTATTTTTTGTCTCTCCTCCGCTTACCTGGCAGACGACGGGAAACTGAGACCTGTGCACATGGTGGCCGTCGATGCCGAGCGGGAAGACGGCAGCCAGCGCCATCATGCAGCCCACCGCCGTCATGTTGTTGAGGTAGGGCTGAGAGTTCTGGATGTAGCTGCAGACCACAAAAAGAGAGAGAAAACAACACAAGCGCAAGTTGATTTGTTTGCGCCCAACCTGTGCACGTGCACACGCATGCAAATTGCCGCCGTTAGCCGGCAAGCTGTAATCAGCTCGTGGCTTCCCCATAGCGAGTTTAATTCCTTTAATTTAAATGTTATTATCTTAACGTCCTGCGTGAGACATTCCGCCAGAGTTTTAATTAGTGCAAAGTTACTGGAGCAAAAGACTGAAGAACGGAGGACGAGCTACAGTTGTTGCTTGGTTTTTTTTTCTTTTTGCCGTCAAACTTTCAGGCAAGCAAAAGAAATGACTCGCACAGACTCATTACTGGCAAGTTATTCAAGAGATTGTAACAACTAAAATGAACGTTTGATGGGTGAGAGATCAAAAGACAGCTCCCCCGGTGGATGGCTGATCCATATCAAATGTAACCGCCGGGCAAATTAAAAACTGAAAGCACGCTGGGTTGATGTGACGACAATCAGCACAATTTTCCACAAGGAGGACACTTTTTTTTTTTTGAGATACAATTGAATTTTTCATTTTCCAAAACTATGCTTTTTGGCGAGTGAGATGAGATTCAAACTGACAGAGAGCTTAAAGCCCCATGGAGCTTGAAGAACGAGGGAATCTAAAAATAGAACTTTGGCAAGATTTGGTTTCTTTCTGTGCCTTGAGGTTGACTGACAGAAAGAGCAAACTCCAGCCTCCACGTATTTCTCACTGTCTGGTGGCTGTTTGTGTTTTTTTTTTCAAATAAAGAAACACATTTTCAGCACTTTTAACTGTTTGACGTTGTGCTTCCCAGAATGAACAACGCATTCAGTTTGATGACTTGTCCGATCACTGCTAACGCTAACGTTAGCCTGCATTAGGTGTAGTGACGGTGGGAAATTACAAAAGGCCCACGAAAAAAAAAATACAGATTGCACTTCATAGTCTGACTGCAGGGGGCAGCGCTATGGATCCATTTGACATCGCCGGCACAGATGGCAGAATCATTTTCACGGCGAAAAGTTTAGGAAGCAGCTTCCATCGGTGATAACGCTGCAATTCCTCATTAGAACGTTCCAAGTTTTGTCTCGCCAGAGTGGCGATGATCAATTACACTGTCATGAGCAGGGTCGTAAAAATAAAAACAAGGACTAAAAACAATAACACTAAAAGTACGCTGTGTGATTTGTGTCCCTCCCCTGAAACGATGCCCTCGTAGAGACCGCAAAGTAGAGAAAAAACTCAGGTAGGCAACACTTGTAATTAACCTGATTATTATTATTATAATTATTCTCCCTGCCAGCTGCCTCTGCTGCGCAGCCTGAGCTCATTCTGCAGCAGAAGGTGTGTCATTTACTGGCTCTTCCCGCTGACCTGCCCTTGTGTCGCCCTGAAGCCACACTCCTTATTTACTGTACCGACATATGGCCTGCATGCTAATGCACTATCGCACAACACGTGCACGCCGTCCGGCTTCTCGATACCTCCGGGAGGGGAGGGGGGGAAAAAAAAAAATCCCTTTAATGCCATTAACTAGGATGTGACACCGGTGCACCGCAGGACTTATATCTGGCGCAAAGAGCCGCTTTCATCCTTTATTAGGCAGCATGTCCAGCTGCTGCTTTGATTTACTGCCAAGCGGGGCGAAAATGAATAGAGGAGCCGAGGAGGCCTGGCCCTGCACACAGAGTCCTTCCTCTGACCCAGCGCTCCAGATGGAGTGTTTACCGCAATCCACTGGATCTATTTCGCACATCCGTCAGGAAAATAACACAAAGAAAGTGTGCATGGGGAGGCTATTTAAAAAAAAAGGTAAAGGTGATTGGATGAACCTTCTGCCGGAGCAAACCAATCATATATATATATGTATATATATATATATATATATATACATATATACATATGTAGTGGGAGGAGGTTGATTGATTCATTTAATCGATCAAACTCACGAAGGAATGGAAATGGGACAGGAAATAGCTGTGAATGGGTTTTGCATGCAGTTCTTACCCTGACCACCAGAGTGAGTCTGTGGTAGGTAGGAAGGGCATGTTAAGAAATGAATCATTTTAATATTTATAATATTTAATATGATTTGAGGGAGCTTGGATTTGCACACCGGCCACTGAGGTGGAATTGCCCGTTCTGCTCTGTCCTACAGGGGGCTTCACTGGCGTTTTGGCATCCGAGTAGGGTTTTTCCTGGTAACCGGTTGTAATTTCGGTGATCAAACGCATTACACGGTTACTTGGAGAATATTATTAGACCAGCCAAGGAGTTTTTCCTTGGCTGGTATAAAAATAAAAAATATTAAAAAAAAAGAAATCACGATCTCGGGGCCGAGGGTTAGCCAGTTGAGATCGGGCAAAATTTTAAAATTAAAAATAATGGTCATTGGACAATAATAATAATAAAAATAAATGAATAATAATAATAATAATAATGATAATAATAATAATACTAGTAATAATGGTTGTTTTGTTACTATCTTAAGTGATTAATATTGGCCTTTTTGCCAGAAATAAAATAAAAATATTAAGTTACAGAAAAACAGAATAAAGAAAAAATGACAGAGACAAAAAGTAAAGCAAAGACAAAGACAGAAAAACTAGAGACTAGAACTAAACTAAAACTAGACAAAACAAGACTGAAACAAGACTGAAACAAGACAATACTAAAAAAGACCAGACGTCACTCTTTAAAACAAAGGAACTGAATTCACTGGAATAAACTTGGAGAAGAGGGTGTCCTTTTGAACTCCAAGAACCAATGAAAAGGCTGTTCAAACACTAAAACTGACGGGTCGTCTTACGCTATATGCATCTGATGAATATGTATGCGGCGTCGAGTTCGTTGCTGATAAAGAAATGAAACAACTACCAAAAATGAAATGGAAGAACAACATGGAGAAATAAAAACTGTGTGATCTTTCGTATGCTGGATACCTTACGAAAGTTAGGGAACGGTTGGGGAAGATGCAACGTTTCAGAACAACAATGTATTTTATATCTAAATATAAATCAACCTATCTAAGCATGCATACAGGAGCAGGGGGGAGTTTATTTATATTTAAAAGGAAAATATATATTAAACATTCAGGAAAACTGGTGATGGTAATGACAGGGATTATGTAACATTGATATGAGGAAAACCGATGTGCAAAGTTTATTCAACTTTTAATTGATTGGTCTGGTCATTGAAAGAGGAGCATCACAGCCAATCAGGTACCACCTCTGGTTCCACCGAACAGGAAGACTGTGCTGCAATAATTTCCAAGTGTCCTGGAGAACAACATTAGGTCCAGATGTGGCACTATATATATATATATATATAAATATATATATATATATATATATATATATATATATATATATATACACACACACACACACGTGCTAAAATGCTTCAGATGGGATCTTTTCCATATGAATGACATCTTAGTGGATGGTTGCAAAGTAAATTTTTCATCTCATATTTTTTGGATGGATAGTTTTCCTGATATCCAGGCTTGATTAAATGAGGGGTTCTATGGTCAAAATTGTAGCTTCAGGGTAATATAACCGACTTATCAACGAAACACAATTTTCTTTCCATTCCAGCCTTGTTTTGATCCTCAAAGGACGTGTTCTGCTCCTCAGGTGCTAAATGCACTTCCATCTACCGACTGTGTGAGGCCCTGCTGCTGTTTGCTGCACACACGGCTCCTAATATTAGATTTTTTATTTTTTTTTGCTTTTCCCAGAGACAAGAAACAGCTGCCTGTTTGCAATGAAAGACAAAGACAATGAGAGAGAGAGAGAGGGAGAGGAAAAACAATTTGGGGAAGTTGTGGGCTGGAAAGCTAAACAGCAACTGCTGGAAGCAGCGTCGCAACGTTTCGGGAGAATTGCATCTCGCAGGAGCGTAACTGCATGAGACAAGTTCTTGTTTATTTAATGCAAGATTGGGTAAAAACGTCTTTGTCCTGTTACAAGGCGTTCGTTCAGCGGTTTAGCTTAGGAAGGAAAAAAAGGAAAGGGGAGGAAAAAGAAAAACAGCTCAGTGGATGAATTTGATTCGATCTGACTCACAGTGTGTTGGCTGCCGAGAGCAGCCCTCACTTAAACTGTGTTTGAAATATAATCAAAGCTGGGAGAGGGCCTGGCTGCCACACTGGAGCCAGCCAGAGATCCCCGCAGGAGCAAACCCTCTCCAGCTCTCCCAAAACTCCTGATAAGCTCGACGGATTTGCGGGACTTTAAATCACTCTGACCTCGGCCAGACATAGAAATATGTTAGACAGACATCTGAGATGCGCCGCGCCGGCCTCGCAGACATGTATTAAGCTTAAAAAATCCGAGATCAAAAGGAGTTTTTTTTTTTCTTCCCTTTCTCAAAAAAAAAATAAATAAAAAAAGGAAGGAAGGAAGGAAGCCTATTTGCATTTGGTCGAAGGCGACGCTTAAGCCGCGTCGGCTGTGAAATCGACTGCGGGAGAGCAAAGCGGCGCCACCGTCGCTAACTGTTGCAGCGGGTCAACGCAGGGACGGGAAAGGAGAGCAGGATCACTGCTGAACAAGTGAAAGCTCTGCTGTCTATTTTTTTTTTTTTTTTTTTGTTGTGGTCATTTCTTGTTTTTGGCTTTTGTCGGCTGGCCTCGCACGCTGCGAACGCTCAGATTCCCACTGAGCCGAGAGGAGCGCCGCCGCCGGAGCAGATGGAGGCTTGTTACCGGGAGTCATTCCCATTCAGCGCTCGCAGCCAATGCGGCTCCTAGCACAGGTGACCTTCACATCACAAAACCACGTCCCCAACCTCTGCCAGCCTGTTTTTAATTCATCTGTCAATTCCCTTCATTTTCAGCTTTTCAGGGAGGCGGGAGGGTGGAGGAAAAAGGTGGGGTGGGGGGGGGCGGGGGGGGGGGGCGTAGGTGGGGAACCCAATCCTTTTAGCCGTAACCTTCCTCTACAGAGAGCAACCTTATTTTTCAACAATTGTCCCTGGAATGGCTGGGAGCTAATGGAAGGACAAACGGGAAGGGTGCAAAAAGCAGAGTGTAGACCCTGTGAGAACAAATGATCTGGCGGGGAAAAAAAACAACCTTGATTGCAATTGAAAAATGAATGCGGGGAGAGCAGCACAGCACAACACCAACATATGACATTTGAAAAGCATCGAATTCTCACAGCCTGAAGGCTGGAACTGTGACCAGATTGGCATTTAACTCACAGGATCGTCATCGCGATCGTCGTCAGAGTTGAAAGGGCGTCGACTGTCGCGGAGTCATGAACAAACATGCCGGAGGCTCGTCAGAGTCAGAGGTGTCGGGTGCAGTAAAGGGTTAAACGGCGTGCGTGCGTGCAGGGGCAGCGCTCCGGCGACTCACCGCACGTTGCCGTTGTAGATGTTGAAGGTCAAACACAGGATGCCCAGCAGGATGCCGAGGCCGGCGAAGACGGACACGGCCGCAAACAGCTTCTGGGACAAATACCTGAACTCTTCGATCACCACGGTCCGGTCGGCCGGAGGCCCTGCACCTGGACGGCGAGGAGAGAGAGACACAGAGAGAGAGAGAGAGAGAGAGAGAGAGAAGAGAGGTTGAGGCGTCGTCCTCGTCTTGCTACGAGGAAGAACATCCAACGTGAACTACTTCCTGGATCCGCAACACCTGGCCGGACATCGACATGATGTGACTTTAATTGAACGTGAGAACTGAAAACATGTCAACCCGCTTGGATTCTGGCTGGTTAGATTCAGAACGAGAGCAGGTTTGTCTGCAGAGAGACACGTTGAAAATACGAATTACCCCATCAAGTTGCATCCGTAGGTTACACAAAGAGACGTCGCACGGCTATTGTTGTCAAAAGAATGAGCCGCGATCTGACAAAATCCCAGCAGAGCCGGAGTTCTCCAGCTCATTTTTTCAGTCCGGTTCAGGGTCGACGCCATAAACAACTTTGGGAAAATACTCATTTATAAAGCATCATTGAGTACTCAGTGACCTGATAAGACACCGCTTTTATCACGGAGTGGTGTTTTTCTGGCTCCAGCGCGGCGGAACCAGGTTCCGGCCGCTGATGAATTGAATATATTAACCCTGGGCTGATTTAGTCAAACGTCTCCAGATTCTGATCGATGGAACGGGCCCAGGCTGATATTCCTGGGAAATAACAAGGTTAAAAATAATTGATCGATATTTCGGGGATTAATGAGCAGCGCGGTTAGAATGGGGGGGGGGAGCAGCCGCCCGGCAATTTGGAAGGTGAGACTGTTTCGTCGGCAACTGCCTCAGACGGGCTCTCCGGCTCACCAAAAAAAAAAAAAAAAATAAGTCAACTATAATGAATTAACATCTAATCATCAAAGGGCCAATTATAGCAATTAAGAGGAAGTCTCAGAACACCCCAGAATTTTTCATAATGGATGAGCCATCGAGCCCTAGGAGACGTTTGTAGACACACAGCCGACGTGATTCAGGAGACGATGCGGCAGCGAGATCCGCACACGACCTGCAGCTGGAGCAGAAAATGCACCAGCCGCCGTCGAGAGAATCACTTTAAACACTTGAAAAAAATCTGGGATTATGCAAAATTCACGTTGCAAACGTTTCTCCCAACGACGCCGCATCTCTCCAGTCCGCCCGCAACTCTTTCTGCCTGCTCCACTTTTCAGAGGATGTGAAGTATAAACACACACACGCTTCTAGAAACCACTCAGTCAACCGTCAATTTAAAGATGTTATTAATCGAATTAATTCATTAGATTAATCTGGCTCTATCTCTTGGCTCCGCCCTCCGGTACAACCTCATTTTTTTTTGTCCCCTTCCAAACATGCTGCTTGTCCAACAAAGCATCACTTTCTACGGGACTTAAAAGACAGATGTTAGCTGGAGGCTGTAAACAGAGGGCTAAATGTGCAGGTTTCTGTAGGCTACTCTGCAGTCGAAAATATCACAATGATGGAGCTTCTTGAGAGACTCCATCCTAAAATAACTGCGGTACGGTGCAAAATAAAATTTCAAAAAAACATTTTTTGTGTCTTCTATGCAAATGTTGGCACAAAGCGAGCGATCTCTGCAGGCGGCGAGGAAGCCAGACTGAAGCAGCCCAACTAATAATCCTGAAAGACACGCTGGAACCAAACAAAACGCAGCTTCTAACGGCAGCTTGGCAACAGTTCAATAGCGCAGGCAGCAATCAATTCCTCTGTCTTTCTGCGACTCCTCACGACTTCCTGTCAGGTGGTTGAGTAGCTTGTGGAAGCCACGCCCCCTTTCCAAACATCTTGCTCCCAGCGGGAGTCTGACCTTTGTCACGCCGCCTGATCTGGGACCTCCTCTGATTTCTCACCACACACTCATTTTGCTCAGGCACGGTCGATTGAAACAATGCCACTACTTCATCTTTAAAACAAAAGGAACATTTTAGCATTTAGCAGCACTTTCCATTTAAAGGACGGATGTTGCACTTTCAAATCTTAACGTCTCATCCCAAACAACAGTAGTGCAATTTTGCACCCCCAAAAAACCAGCCCTCATACACCTGAGGAAAACTTTGATATTTAAATTTAGCCCTCTGTTTACAGCCATCTTTCAGCTTCCCGCTCAAACCGATGCTCTGTCCACACATTTGAAATAGGACAACAACAACAAAGCAGGCTCAGAGGGCGGAGCACAACGCCCAGCTGGGGCGGCTTTCCAGTGAGGCAGCGGCGCCCTTTGTGACATCACAACGGGCTGAATACCCAAAGTGTGTGTGTGTGTGTTAGTTCTCACCTTCTGCAAAGTGGAGCAATCAGAAGGGAGGCACAGACTTTTGTCATTTCGCTGACAGAGAAGACAGATGTTTGTTTGCTGGGAGACACTGATGAAGTGGAATTATGGGATGTCTGAGTGAACAGCGCTGCGCTAACTCGCCTAAGCAACCTGTAAGTGTTTACTGGCAAAGTTTTCTAAAACCTTCAGTTAGAACAAATTTGCATGAAAAAAAAACACAGAATGGAGGAGTTGTTCACCTTCTCGCCTTGATCAATAAAAAAAAAAAAATTAAAAAAAACTCAACTCAATCTGCACTGGCAGCAACGCTGTGGGCTCCAACGCGCCGCCGTGTAGCTACACGAGTTCTCGCGCGGAGACAACATGCAGGTTTGCACCAGGTTACGAACTCCGCAACCTCCGAGCTATAAATATTTAAGGAGCTATACCGCGGAGCGCTAGCAGGAAAAAACGGATGAACAAAAATAAATAAATAACTGAACCCTGCATGGGTTGGAAATGAATATCCGGTATCCGTTTGGACGCAGCCGCAGCAACTGAGTTCAGGTCAGATTAAAAGTTGTTGCTCGAGGGTCTTAGAGGAGCGTCTCTGCCCACCGCAGTCTCACCCACGAGCCGGATTCAAGCTGCGGCAGATGGACGAGAACTCCGCGTTCCGTCCGCCTGAGAGTGGGGCCTGCACGTGCGTGCGTGCGTGCGTGTGCACATGCTCCCCAGTGCGTGTGTGTGGCCTGTGCAACATAAAGCATGCAGCCCCACAGAGCAGGCAAGCATGAATGGATGCAGTGGCATATATGGATTCATGGGTGCATACGGTATGAGCAGAGACGGCGCCAGAGGGATTCGTGGCTGAGTGCGCGAGTCAGAGAGGAGAAAGCAGCCCCCCCCCCCCCAACCCTGCCTCCCCTCTCCCGCACCCCCTCGTCCCCCTTTCCCCACCAGGGTAGGGTGGATGTGTCAGATGTCGGAGGGAAGTGTCAGAGCTGTCGCAGCCTCCAGGGTCGCCGGGTGTCAAGACGCCTATCATGCTGCGTTTAGACGCGCGTCACCACCGCCGCACAACCGGCCCGACGTGCAGCTGGGTGTCACCTGACCGAAGGGGGTGATGATATAAGAGGGTTATGGGGTCTGGAGCTGTGTGGAAAAAAAAAAAATAATAATAACATAAAAAATGCATGAGCTGTAATGACAGTGAGGCACGTGTGTGTGTGTGTGTGTGTGTGTGTGTGTGTGTGTGTGTGTGTGTGTGCGTGCATGTTCTCAGCTCGCGGGTCTTATCAAATCTCCTCACGAAGTGCGTGTTGAAATAAATCTCCAGTGAGGAAAGTCTGAAAGCCTTTTTTTCAGGTATTGGAAGATAGAAAAGAAAGGAATGATCAGCATAATTCTCGCGCTCTGGCGTTTAGTTCGACCTGCATGATTCATTTAAGACATGCGTGCGACACGCCACCGCCGTGCAAGACGAGCCTCGTGTTGTTGACGTGTTGCGCGTCGTCGCAGGGTTGTGCAGTGACCCAGATTCTCTTGCATGTGTGTTTTAACGGTGTGACATATGTTTGTTTGCTTTTTTTTTTCCCCCCCTCATAAATCGGGAAAGCGGTGAACGGGAGAACGTACGCACGGAGTGGAGCTGCTGCAGGAGAAGCTCATTAAAACCCAGCAGACAGAGCGGTATGGCGTGTCTATCGCTTCATTCGTTTAGTGGGAGAAGATGAAGTTGTTGTTTGTTTGGTTTTTTTTTTTTTTAAACGCAGCCCCTCTCAGCATTTAAGGTAGGGCAGGCAGAACACGACGAGGAGGCGGTTAAGAACGTCTTCAAGTTTTATTTTCATTTCACTTAAACGGATCAAAAAGCAGTGCCTTTTCATACCGTTTCCTTCCTGGAAGCAACACACACACACACACATACACGCACACACACACACACACTTCCTATCAGAAATTCTGCTACTTTCTTTCCGTTTGTTTGTTTGTTTCTTCTCATTTGGCACTGCAGCTACGCTCACCTGCCTCCACCTTCAGTCTATTTCACTGGATAAGAATCCACACGGATGTCCTTGACGCTTCCCCTGCACTCAGCTGAGGCGGAAGCGGAAGCGCGACTGAAAACATCTTTTCACTATGATAAATAACAACCACACCAAAAAACAGCAAACAACAACAAGTCAAGACTCGTCAATGAAGATCCGGAGGCTGTGGGCGGGCAACGAATGACGAGCGCTGTCCTTCACCAGCGGAGGAACAATGATAGCAGAAACAAGAACACGGCTGGCGCTGGCAAGGTTAGCTTATGGCTAATTCAAAGGAATTCATCCCTATTAGTCACCGCAGAGGATGTCACACAGAGGTATATGGTATTTAATGCTCAGTGTGCGTGTCCGTGCTTGATCGAGGAATCAGGACGGGGTGTTGCCATGGAGACCCAGCTCTGTACCAGTTGCCACAGCGATTAGAAGGAGAGCCGAGCTGAAGTGGTTGTTAGGGCGACCGGGAGGAGAGTGAGAAAGTGCGACCGGCTGGTAAACACACCGGCGCCGTCAGGGTGGCTGGTATGAAGCGCACCTGTCCATCTCCTCGACCCCCCCACCCCACCCCCACACCCCCCCTACACACACACACACACACATATACACACACCTTGATATGGGGGAAATAAAAAAAAAAAAACCTTTTCAGCGTTGACTCAGCCAGCTGGAAATGACTCATTTCCTCACAACCAATAGATGCGGGGCGGATGTGTCTTTATTTGGTAGAAACCTAAACGGAGCTGCCGAGGACGGGGTGACGAGTCGGGTAAACAACTCTCCTCACCTCTGACAAGTCTGAGATCGAGTCGCTGGGCTTTTTTTCTTCTTCTTTTTTTTTTTTTAACTTGCTGAACAAATAGCCAGTCACGTCGCGGCGAGACAGACTGAGGAACCTGAGGGCCGGCGACGACCTCCAGCATGACCGCGTCCCTCGCACTCCCTCCGTCAGAACATTTCCTCGTACACAACAAAAAAAAGCAAGGGAAGGAAAGGCGGCTCTCTGTGTGCGCCGAGTGTGTGTGTGTGTGTGTGTGTGTGTGTGTGTGCGGGGGGTGGGGGGGCGAATAAAATTGATTAGTGGCGCACGCTGTCCAGGCGCAAGTGTGTCACCTCTCCTGGGAGGGAGGGGTGAGGGCAGCGGGGGAGGGGGGGGGGGGAAATCAACAGCCTCCCAATCAGTCCGGCCAATCAGCAGAAACAGGTTTTCACTGCAGGGCAGGGAGGAGGGCGGGGGGGGGGCAGAGGGCTGGTCATGTCCCGGGCTGCTATGATGTCATTAGAGCCTCGCTGAGGGTTGTTTATTTTATTTTGAAGGGTCCATGTTGAGCCCATTGAAAAAAAAAAGAAAATTACTCCATCGAAGTTCCAACTACGCGATGTGTCTCTGTCCCGTCGGTGAACTCGCCGCAAATGAGACGCGCCGAGCGAACGGTGGGAAAATGCTAAATATAGTCGACGGCGAGCGCTTTGCATCTAATCAAGTCACGCCGGCGCAACGATGCAGCAGACGACAGGCGACAATTATGAGGCAAAGTTTGGGATGAGGCTCCGCCACACGCCGCCGCCGCCTCAGTGGGAGTTTTGTTTTTTGCAGTGCGCATGGGAGACACAGGTGATGACAAGTTGGGTTGGGTTGTTGCCGGGCGAAAACATCCCAGAAAAATCAACCACACTCCGAGAAAATGACTCCGCTGCGCGACTGTCACAGCGCGCGATGGAAACTCGACGAGTTTTTTGCAACTTTTCAGAAAGTGTTGCTTTAAAACATGCGGCACCGAGATTAGAAAAAAAAAAAAAAAAAAAAAGTCACCCCTTTGTGATGTCACAAAGTGCATCGATATGTTGCCCAGGTTAGAGGGCAAAACCCCAGCCAGGCGATGGCTCCAACAAAGCAACAGTTTTAGAAGGAAGCTGCAAACAGAGGGCTAACTGTTGTGTGTTTTTTTTGTTTGTTTTTTTCCAGGAGATCAAGAGGGACTGCGTTTTCTTCTTTCAATAATTAATCATGTGAGACTGCTCCGCTGGAGACCGGGAAGGAGAACAAAGACCCGGGCGTACTGTGGGGCCTCGAGGAGGAAGGTGTCGGTGTTGATACGCAGAGAAAAGTGTTTTCCCCCGCCAACAACCCGAGAGCCGCCGGCGCCGCTTCACCAACACGCCGGCAATTTCCCCTCAAAAGTACGCCTGTGAGTCATAACTCAAAGGAAATCACAAATGCACTCTGAAGAAACGGAATCTAGTGAGACCTTTTGTCACCACTTTGAAAAGAAAGGAGTGCAAATGGCATCATTACCGTGTCAGATGTCTCTGCAGCAGCGGGCACAAAGATTCACTGGCATCGGACACAACGATTTAGCCCCCCACCCCCAACCCCACCCCACCCCACCCCACACACTGCTGCAGTGCTATTATAACTTTTGTTAAAAGTTCAGGATGTTGGCAGGCCCTCACTCTGCCTGCACCGAGTTGGAGCTGAAGTTGCTGCCTGCAGTCAGGTGAAATTCACAAAGTCGTGCGGGAGACAAATAAAGTTGACACATCCGAAACAATTTTCCTGTAAACCAATTTGTACGTCAACTGAGGTGCAAAGACGGTTTACAAACAGTAATTATGATAATAATATAATGTTAACGCTTGACTTGCACTGCCGAATTTGAAGTCAGCATCTCACTTGTCACCAGACGCCAAAATCAGCACTTCCATCGCCGACTTGGAAATTAGAAATATTCTCGCAAGCTTAAAATTCACACCTCATTATCGGCTGGTTTCACAAACACATAAAAAAAAAAAAAGAAGAAAAAAAAAATCTGATAAGACTGAAATGGAAATTTTTTTAAAAAGCTGAAGGCTCAAACATTTCACCATTTTTACTACAAATGACTTCTTGCGGCCGCCTCGCAGTACCGCCTCCACCCACCAGGAGTTCCCCCAACTCCGCCTTCCCTCATTCACATGCAAGTGATCCCACGCATGTGCTCGCCGCTTGCACCTTGTGCAAATTGTCACGCTGCTAACGAGGCGACCCCCCCCCCCACCCCCCCACCTTCCCCAGCCTCCTTCTGGCTGACTCAACGCCAAGAGTCACCGACCGCTTCTGTCTGAGGTCGACTCCCCCGCCTCTCCCCCCGGTTCAGCCAATCAAGCACAACCTCTGACCCCGCCTCCGAGTTACCGCACATTTGCTGTGCAGACGAGCTAACGAGCGGCGGGCGATGAGTGTCCCAGCTCGCTCGGCGTCCAAACAACTCGCCTGACCGCAAAGTAGAGGTTTGACGTCACGGTGCCTGGTAATTTGGAGCTCCGGAAATCCAAAATTACACCGCAAAACTGGACGTGACCCTGTCGACTCACGGCGGAGGGCGGCATCGGGAACTCCGTCTTACCTATCCAAACGTCGTTGCCGAACCAGGAGAGGTTCTTCTGAGAGCTGTCGTAGTAACCGATCTTCTTGTAGCTGCCCCCTGCAGGAAGAAGGAAGAAAAGAAAGGAGGCAGAGAGTGTAAATTAGAGCACACAAAGTCAGAGCGATGTATAAAGTTTAATTAGCGTGCCTCCCCCGGTGTGCTGCGAGGAGGGGGAGGGCGGAGGGAGAAGGTGCAGGGGTGGGAGGGGGGGGTTCGCAGATTCAACAAACAACACGACACGAGCGCAGCTGATAAATATTCATGCCGCCGCTATTAAGCTACTTTTCCCCATCATTCATCCGCTTTCATATGAGCACAATGGCCAGAGTGCAGAAATGAAACCACAATGGACGAATGAAAGAAATGAGAAATTAAAAAGGTGCTCGGAAAAAACAAAACAAAAAGAGGTTCCGATACCGAGGGGAGAGGGAGGAGAAAACGAGGGAGCAGGAGGTGGAGGAGGAGGAGAAAGAAAAACAGGAGCTTATACGCGGCGGTCTTGACCAGGAATACTGATGAGGCCCCACAGTGATTCAGAGATGCGAGTCAGGTCGCCTCATTGTGGATGTCAAATTACCCCGACGCCACAACAGGAAATATGAGACAGAGTGTGAGGAAGGAGGCGGGGGAGGGGGGGGGCAGTGGGAGGGGGCCAGGATTATAAATTCTCATCCTTTAGGACGGCGAAGAGAACAGAGGTAGAAAATAATCCTCAACCTTATCCGGCGCGGGGGGGAAACTCATTAAGTCACTGGTGACAAATAGGATGCCATTTCCAGAGAGGAGCTTAAAACGAAGGCTCGCGCCCAATTAGAGCAGAAGCCCCGAGTCAACACACTCCTCCTCCTCCTCCTCCTCGTCCTCCTCCTCCTCCACCACTGCCGCCGCCGCCGCCGCCGCCGCCGCCGCACGAACACCAATTTCTTCAGCGGCAATTTCGAGACCCGCCGCGGATAAAAGGCCTCGGCGTCCTCAAAGAGCAGCTCGGCTATGAGACAAGCCGAGAACGGCGATCGATACTCTATCCCCCCGCTTCACCCTCCTCCTCCTCCTCCTCCTCCGTTTCTCTTTCTCCATTTATTTTTTTCCTCCGATGGATGTTTTGGGCTTGATCCTGCAGCGAGGCGTCGGCGGGAGGCGGGAGGAGGGAGGAGGGAGGAGGGAGTCTTACCTTGCAGCTGCTCGATGAGAGTCATGGCCATCCTGGAGCCCTGCGCGTCAAACACCACTTGGCCCTACGACACAGACAGCGGGAAATTATCAGACGCACACAGGCGTTCCTATTACTTGATTTTCTTCATTCTCCAACAGCTAAGCATTAGCACGTTGCTTCAATGACTGGCGTGACATTTTGGTAAACACACCTCTTGCTGAGGGCTCAACGAGAAAAAAAGAGCCGACGGCACGCTGACGTCTATACACTAAAAACTACACAACGACGCTAAGCTTAATGCTCACAAAAGGACAAAAAAGGCTGGTCTGCATCGTCCGAAATGTCACTAAATGTCAAATCTGTTCTTGAAAAAAACAGAACAAAAGAAAGAAAAAAAAACAACAACATCCTGAGGTTCTATTTTCAGCTTTAAAAGATTATCTGCTTGGAAACTCAGCATTAAACACATTTTGCCTCATAGATGCAGAAATTGATGCTACTTAACACTTACAGATATTTCAAATGCAAAATGTGCAGGAAAGAGGTATTTACAGGGATAAGCCAGCAGAGGTATGCAGGGATACTATGCATCCACTATAACGAGGGTGCAGCTACAGACACACTATCAGTAAACACAGTGGCTATGTGCTAATTGTGGCGAAATGGCATTAGCATGTTAGCTAACACTTATATTTTTTTTCAACAATGAAAGTGCACAATTGAATCCTCTACTACATCAAGACACCATTATGGAGAAGCAACACAAGTGCACAGAAGTACTCAGAAAGGCTGCTGGGTTTTATTTTTATTCATAGCACCTTTTTTTTTTTTTTTTTTTTTTTTTAGCCTTCTAGCACATTGGAAACTTTTGTTTTCATTTATTTATTTATTTACTTATTTATTTATTTATTTATCTTTCTACACACGTTGTGGTCGGAATCTCCATAGCGACATTGTAATAGGCGAACAAGGCCGGGCTTGCAGTGAAGGCGTAGAAAGTGGGCGGTCTGTCAAGACCCCGCGCTGGTCCCTCAGGCGATTTAACGATTTGCAGAAAAGTCGGGCCGTGTCTGACACGGAGCTGCAACGCTTCGACAATAATAAAAAAAGAAAACACCACATGTCACGATCTTAACCTGCACAACGCAGGGCCAAAGTCTGGGACCGAATCCACTCGGTAACTCAAATTGATTTCAAAAAGTAATCATTTTTGCAGACCACTTCTTGCTCGTACACTGTGTTTTGCTGACCAGCCGATGGGAAGTTGTGTGTTAAACACTTGCGTAGGACACTAAACCATTATCTTTTTGGTGTCACACCTTAAACTGGACATCACCGCTTGCATGGCAGTGGCTTGGACTTTTTCCTTTTATGCATCACTTTGTCGCTACGCCAGTCGTCCGGTTGCTTTAGCCCCGACTAGCTAGTCAGAGACTACTGACTTCCGTGCACGTGTACGTGCATCCTTATCGCTTGTGCGACTCGCATGCGAAGTAGACAAGATCCTTGTACTCGAGAGGACAACGCAGCATTTATCTCACCGGGCCAGAAGTATTTAATTTCAGTTTTGCTGCGTCGACAAACGACAACAAAAACAGCAAATCCGTCATATCCACGTCAGTTATTTAGTATGGCGAAAGAATTCACGTTTCTCTCCATCTCCTTCGCGATTACAGCATCATTACCACCACTGTGACGCCTCTCCTGTGTATTCCTGCATCATGAGCGCGCAAATAAAAAGACAGGAACGTCCATCACTGTGATTCGTGTCCATGGATTTCTCCACGTGTGTTATTCCCCCAAGAACACGGCCAACATGCACGTCTGATAACATGAGCTCAGGCAGGCAATGTGTCACTTACACCCTATACATATAAATGCGCGCATTGACAGGCTACATAAATAAGCGGCGCGCGCTCCGCCAGTCCTCCGCTGCATTGTTGTCGTGCTCAGAAACCTCGGCAGTCGCAGCTTCCTGCTGCTTTAAAAAAAAAAAAAAAAAAAAAAAAAAATGCACCTGAACGCAGCACAATGCATAATCTCCACTGTAACGTTATCCGTGCAGCCAGGACTACATTTACAAACATGAGGCCCGTTGACTATTATTTTTTTTTATCACATTTGTATTTTTTTTTTTAATTCTTTTTCTTCTTTTTTTTTTTAAACAAATGTGCAATACGGTCCAGAGCTGTTTGGATTCGACTCCTGGCCACGAGGCCTACTTCCTCCAGCTTTATCACTCGCTTCTCTTTTGCTCCGCTCTTTGTTTGTTCGCCCGGGCAGCTCGGATGTGAACTAGGGTAACTATTTTGCATTCGTGTCGCGTGACGCAAGGAAACGCCGCCGCAGGCCAAACTTGAAAGTGCTGCATTATCCAGCAGCGTTTCAATTCAACAACAAACAGGAAGGAAAATGAGCTCATATGCACCAATTTATGTTGCTTATAAAAGGACAAACGGACTCGTTACTCATTAAAAGATATGAAAGTGTTGTTTTTTTTACCCACTAAAATGACTTGTAATTAAAAAGAATGACGGCGGCCACGGCACAAAAGCCTGTCAAAATAAAAGCTTTTTTATCGAGAGCACTCGACTTTTCTTTTTTTTTTTTTTGCATCCTCTGCACTTACAGAGACGCCTTCGAAGGAGCTGGTGTTCATCGCCCGGTAGATCTCGGCCGTGATGTCGTGGTTGTTGTAGTTGAAATCCTCCAGACGTCGGCCCTTGGCCTTCAGCGGAGCCACGGTCTTATTGAGGGCTAGGGCCAGAGCCCACACGGCATCGTAGGCCAGGGGAGCCTCCTGGAAGCCGCCCGTCTCCTCCGGGTTCATCCCGCCCAGGCGGGACATCAGGGCAGCAATGAACTCCTGAGACGTCTGAGGGAAAAACATAATAGAGAAATCTAAATCCATTCGGAAGGAGACGCGAATAACAACTGTGCGAAGAACGAAAAGTTGAGATTTGCCCGAGGCTAGCGGCGCTTTAGCATTCTAGCCGTAAGTGAAGGAGGCATTAGAGTCCCGGCAGCCTGCGGCCTCACTGGAGGCAACCAGGCCAGCCTAATCAGAAACCAGCTGAGCCAAAATGTGGGCAGGAGGTCTGATTAGAGGCAGCAAGTTCTTTTCAGCAGCTGCGGTTTGTAGCAGTCTGAGCTGAAGTTAACAACTGTAGTGTTGCATATTGACCGAGAAAGTTTACGCTGCTTTGATGTTTGTAAAACTTGGACTTGGAATATTGAATTGAAAGCTATGAAAATTACCACATTAATAAAATGGGAGTTCGGATTTGCCCGATGCTAACAGCAAGTTAGCATCAGGGTTTTTTATTGCTAAGCTAACTCGTACGCTAACGAGGCAAGCACTTTGTGAACACGAAAAATCCAGACGCTGCTACATAAACAGAGAAAGCTGCAATTAGCCTAGCAAAGCCTGTATTATACAATACAAAAAACATGATGACTCGCTTCCAACGTTACACCCCCATTTTCTTTAAAATGCATGAACAAACAGAATACAAATTAACAAGACAAATACTGTGTACACCCTCATCTGCAATTTGCCAGTCATTAAACAAATTATTCATGTTACTTTGATCAAAAGCATAAACATTTTCTTCTTTTTTTCCCCTATTAAACTGCGGGACTCTTCTCCTTAATTATTTAAAACGAGGCAGAACTCATGATTCCGCCGACCACGGCGTCATTATTCACGTAAACACAGCAGATTGGCTTATTAAAGTTAAAATAGATAATCGTCATTCATCAAATCTCTGTTAACTTCTCCGCAGTCACCTCAGGAGGAAGCGACATCATTAGTTAACTAGTCTGTCACATACGCAGCCTTTTTTTCTCTTCCCTCCCCCGCCGCTCTCTGGCTGCACGCAGCGCCACATCAGGAGGAACAGGACCACTATTAGAGTTAAAAGCAGAGAGGAACTATTTCACAATACCGCTGATAATGGAGCGCAATTATTTTTCTGGCTTTTTGAATGGCAATTAATACAAGTGATGCAAGCGTAGGCCAGAACTAAAGGATTCAAAAGTCTTCAAAAAAATCTTTTCTTTTCTTTTTTTTTGTTGCTTCATGCACACAAAAACATCCAAAATGAAAGGAAAGACAACAAAAATGGGTTTCATGGTGCTTGAATGGAAACGAAATGCAAATTTGGGATTTGGCTCTCGAAATCTCTCGACAGCGGCACGTTTCTTTTCAAAATTAGTGTTTTTCCCCCTCTGCTTGTAATTAAACCACTACATACAACTCCCAAGACCTTTGCAAGGACGAGATAGTACCGCAGCCGGCCCACACGTGTCCTCACACTCCCTGAAGCCAATTAGAGGCTGTGGCAGAGGCCTCGCGAATTCCGCTCATTTAAAAAGGCAACCTTGACATTTGGCACTTAAGACTTTGCCACCGGCAACCAAAAAAAAAAAAACCACCGAACTGCCGCTCCATCGACCAGTTTCGCCGAAGGAAAGCTCGACGCCACTTTCGGAACTTTGGGGATGGAATGCGGGGCGGAGTTCCGGGCGGTAATTCCCGCTGCCAGATGAGCGGCACGTCGGCGGGTAAATCAGCAGGCAGCAGCAGGTGCCGCATGAATATAAACAACAGCTGCTGATGAAGTGCGAGAAGGCAAAGAGGGGGAGGGGAGGGGAGAGAAGGAAAGTAAGGGTAAGGTGGGTAAACAGGGAGGATGTTGTGTGGAGACGCTGTTTGAGGATTAGCGAAGGTGACGGAGAAGCTGAAGGTAAAAACAATCAGAGGCTGAGTGCCACCGCAGGAATCCTCCACTTTGACACCGAGACAAAGCTCGTCTCAGCCTGCTGCGGTGGCTTTGTCCTTGTCTCTGATCTCAAACCTGGAAACACCGCCCCATCCAGCCAACCCAGCCAGGAGAAGCATTCCGGATCTGGGTATGAGATTTCACAAATCCCGTAGCCAATGATCAGCCGTCTTTATGATGGAGTGTGACTGACTGACGCCAAGGTGCACTGGAGAAACACTGAAGAGGGGCAGGAGTTTCCAAATATTAAGCAAATGTTGTTTTCTCGAGGGGGAAAAAAAATTCAAAGATTGTTCATTGAGATTGTCGAGTTTCCATTGGCTGATTTGGTGCCACAAACATGTGGTGCCGTCACCGAGCGGCGCTACGTGGCAACCAGACGGAGAAGGAAAGCAGAGAGTGACTCATCGAGCAGTGAAGCGTGATTGGTTGGCGGGCTCACCGGTGAAGTTTTGCCTCCCCTCCACAAATGGAAAACATTTTCTTTTTTTTGCTTCAACCTGTGTGGAATCCAAAAGGATTCAGGAATTGTTCCGTCCGTGATGTCAGCTTTGTTTTTGTTTTTTTTTGTTTTTGATATTTTCAGATACTCAACAAGTTTGAGCAGAAAGCCGGGATGGTTGGAAAAGAGTGAGGCAGGAAATTCATCTCGCTAGTTTTTGCCTGAATAGGCAGGTGACACTTTCCCAATACTAATTCTGCCGGTGCCACCTGAGTGCCAAATCCCACCCTGTCATTTACTCATTTTTTTTTTTTTTTAATTAGAGAGACTGTCGTATATGATCAACATCACATTTTAGCGCTTAATACCCATTTTTGCCTCGGCAGCGAGGTGTAAATGCAGGTGTTAATTGGCGTCGAACATGCTGCTCCCTTTTCAACTTGATTTTTTTCCCCCATCACAGTCTGTTAATGCGGCTTAGTTTCAGGTTTATGGGCTGCAAGTCAAGGCGGATTTATGGTTGGACGTTCTTTGTGCAACAATTGCTCTTATTCTGAAATTGCACCATTCTGCCTGTTCTTGTTTTTTCCCTAAACCGGCTTCTTGTGACTCGTCGTGTTCACGCTGCTTTTTTTCTTTCCTGCATCTGGACACGTTCCCCCCCCCCCCCCCCCCCCCATGTGCGGCGTTGTGGTGACAAAGCACAGGTGTCTCCCTCTGATGCCATTAAAAGCTCATTAAACACTCGCTGAACGAGCTCTCAGCGTTTTTGCACGGTGATGGATTCTTCAGGAGACCAGTTTCCAATCCATAACAGCAACCGGCGTGACTTACTGCTCATTGGTTGCCAGATTAAAACTGCGTCACATGGACCGTTGGTGATAGAACAACACTTCTAAAAAAGAATCAGAAGAAATCACTTTAACAGCTGCGCCGAGGCGTCAATTCGCACCATGTTGGAGACGCCGCGGACGGTCTCCGGGTTCAGCATGACGATCTCGGTGGTCACGTGACCCTCCACGGCCTCCGTCATGTTCTCCACGGTGCAGTTGATGGCCGGGTCCTTGATCTTGAACCAGTTGTCGGCGTACCAGCCGATCAGGAACCACACGTACTTCTTCCCGTAGAGCTTCTCCTTGAACACCTGAGGTGGCGAGAGAGAGAGAGTGAGTGAGAGAGAGAGAGAGAGAGTGAGAGAGCGAAAGGAAGAGGTGGGAAACAGATAAGACGAGCTTGGGCGGGATCGCTGCTAACGCTAACAACGGCTAACTGACCTCACAAAACACCTTCCTCGCTTCCGTCTCGTAGAAGAGGCCCACGATGATCCTGGCATCCTGGCGCTGGCGTCGCAACATGAAAAGACCGAATAAGAAAAGGAAAGAAGAAAAAAAAAAAACAACCATCAGCTCAGTCGGCGGCGGTGGCGGCACAGCTTGACACAGCCACGCGGTGTGTGTGCCAAAAGTTCCCTGCTGTTTCACGGGACGGCGTGTTCTGCTGTTTGGGGGAGCTGCTAATTAGTATGGCACATTAATCCCCCCCCCCATCAAATGGCCTCCGTGCTAATGGTGGCGCGTGCAGCTGTGAGCCGCGTGGGGAAGGTGGAGGAAGGAAGGGAGGAGGGAGGCGGGGAGGGGGAAGCAGAAGGGGCGAGGAGACGGCCAGCAGCGGCGGCAGCAGCAGCAGCAGCTGAGGTGAATTTTTAATCAAAGCACCTTGAGGTTCTTGACAGCGACAGCCGGGTCGGTGAGGAAACTCTGGCGAACGCTGATCTCGATGCCGGCCTCCTTCACCCTCTGCTCCAGATCGTCCAGAGTCTGCAGGATGAAAGGGAAGGGTTGGGGGGTGGGGGGAGAGGGAGGTTAGAGAGGCAGCCTCGACTGACGGGGACAGAGAGAGGCTGGGATTACAAAGAAAGACAAAAAAGGAAACGCAACCGTGGCTGAGAGGAGATAAAGAAGAAATTACACACACGCACGCACACGCGTCAGGGAAAAGACTGAAGTGCAGATGAGAAACGTCAAGAGAAAAGAGACAGGTGGTGGCGGCGGCGGCAGCGGCGCAAAGACGTAGGACAAAGGCAGCATGTCGGTGAGAGAAAATGGATTTTTTTCTCCCCCCTTTTTTTGGAGGACAAAGATGGAGGACAAAAAGAAAGAACGCAAGGAGGGAGAGGAAGGAATGTGAGAGCGAGATTATTAACCTCCATCACACAACCCCGACACGAGTGCGCTGGAATCGACCGCCGTGCCTCTGGAATGATGTATCGCCGGATCAATATTGCTCACAACCAATACTCAGACAAATGACTTCAGAAAACCCCCATCAATTGCCAAAGGGTGTTGGGGTGTTGGGTGGGGGGGGCGGGGTGGGTGGCTGCGCAGACGATTGCGACGCGTGACAACACAGCAGCTCCCGTACACAAACACGGCGGCCATGCGCCAGAAGAGTGATGGGGGCAGCGACGGAGGGACGTGGAGGAAAGTGATGAATGAGTCGCTGCTTCGCTTCCAGACTTCTCCTCAGACTCGGCCGCCTCCGAGCGCCCCAGCTCGCTTTTGCCACCGGAGACAGGAAGGACGGGAAGACACGAAGGAACGTCGGATGACTTTAACGACTTATTTTAATCAGAGTCAGAATCAGAATAGTAAAGATTAATCCCCAGGGGAAATGACGTGGGTCACAGTGCTCCTGAAGGAAGGGAAGGGAAGGGAACTGAACGCTATGGGTGAAAGAATTTGACCGACAGCCTTCACAAAGTAACGGGACTGCCAACAGAACGACGACAACTGTTGTCGTAAAAATGTCTTAAAATAGAAATTAAAGGCCTCAAAATAATCCAAAAATAATAAATAATCCATATCTTGATTGTATTTAGACTCTGTAAAATGATAAATCCATCACCTTGATTTATTTCCACTCAGAAGGTGCATCCTAAAACCAGGCAGGTTCAGATTATCGTCCCTCTCTGATGTCACAGAGGGCTCTAAAAACTCTTCTGGGTTGGCGACCACGCAATTTAAAAAATGATCACACCAGCTGCCAGGCATTGGCTGTAAACAGAGGGCTAAATATGCGGTATCCTGGTCATCCAAGGTTGCTACTGTAGCTAGAAAAAACATTCCCACTCACAATAGAGGTCAATTTAGAGTTGCCAATCAGCCCACTGTGCATGGAAATTGAAACTTTCAGAAATTGGGGCACCTTACTGTGTTTTTCATCCGTCCACTCTGTGGGAATGTTTAGGGCCAGTTGATCGAGAATCAAGGCAGCAGGTGGCGGAAAATTTCCTATGCCGATGTTGCAGGATGAAGGGAGCCAATGATCCAGAGCGGCGCTCTGGTCTGATCCGGCGCTTCTCTGTTTGTCTGGTGCGCTAATTCTGGGAACGCTGTCTCCTCGTCGGCCCACACACTGCCTGTCTGTGCAGCCTTCTGGCAAGAACGACCTGATTGGACGTCGGAAAAGGCACCGAGATGAGAAGCGCGGTGGCGGTGGGCGGAGCCGTGGTGGCGGCGGTGGGTGGGAGATCCAGTCCAGTCACAGTGCGTCTCCTCTCTCTAGAAGCGGCGGTAGTAGCGGTCCGGCGGTCCGTAGTGCATGGGCAGGTCCAGGTTGTAGTCGCGAGGGTGGAGGCCTGTTGTTGTTGTCGTCATCGGCCGCTGGCGCCACGCTACTGCTGCTGCTTCCTCTCAGGTAAAACCAGGAGAAGTCGTGGCTTATTTGCTCTATTTCACTTCCCTCAAGTGCAGAAAAAACCTCTCAAGAGACAGAACTGAAATTTCGCTGTCTTTTTCAGAATATTTTCCTTAGACTTTTTATCGACTTCTTGTTTATCTTGTGCAAGCTCACTATTTGATTTTAAAGCCGCTGTAAACCAGGGAGTCCTGGCTGACTTGGTTCTTTCTTCAAGACCAATAAGGAGGTTTTGTTTTTGTCACAGAAAACCAGTAAAACTCTACAAACACACCCACTGTGAAGGGAAAAAAAAAATACTGCTTGAAACCAAAAAAAGACCACTGACCGAGGTGAAGACTTCAGTGGTCTGCTGGATAGTGGCGATGCGGGTCCACTTCCACTTCTGGAAGAGCTGCACCCTGGTGGGGTTGTGCAGGGTGGCCGACGGGTGCGTCCGGAAGAAGGTGGGGAAGCGCTGGCGGTTGGACAGAGCCGGGGAGCTGGAGCCGTAGGACAGCTGAGGAAGACAGACAGACAGACAGACACAGGAGTGAGACATGGAGCTGAAGCTAGAGGAGAAAATGAAAAAAAACAGACTTCTGAAGGTCCTTTAAGGCTCCAGCAGTAAAGCATCCAAATCAGGCAGACTCTCTTGTTCCCTTTTTCCACCGGCGTTCTTTGATGACGACCGGTTCAAACGGCAGACAGACTGACAGACAGGAAACGCTGACGAGAAGAAAAAAACAAAACAAAAACAGGAAACAATCCGGCTCCCACTCGCTCAATCCCATCAACGCCTCCCTCCCTCTCCAGCCCTCCTTTCAGCTTCCCTCCGGCTTATCAGGTGAGCGGCTCAGCACGCCGGGTACAGTATTTACCTCACACTCACACGCACACACACATAGACACACACGCAAACACACCACTGGCACGATATTGTAAAGGCGCGGTGGAAAACGCAGAGCGCTCTCGGGGTGTTTTCATAAACAGTAGTCCCGCTGATTCTCCGGATTAATCAGATTTCTGCTGCAGGCAGAGTCAGCAGGAAACCGCCGAGACTCCTCCCCCTCTTCCCCAACCCCCACTTCCGCCACAATTACCTTTTCACGGCAGCGACTTGAGATAAAAAAAATTTTTAAATCCCCCGACAGACAGGTCGGTCGGCGCTAAATCTAAGAACGCAGCCCGGCGCTCTAGGGGAACCGTGAAAGGCCCCTCCCCCTCCTACCCAGAACTCATCTTGTCAGCGAGGCTGCCGCCGCTTTGGGATTTTTTTAACCAGCGTGAGCGAGAGAAAGAGCGGCCTGGTGATCGATGTCATGTGTCAGCGGCGATATGGGACTCTGCACCGAAACAAACCCCCGCAGGCGCAAGCGAGGAGGGAGGGAGGTGGAGCGAGGCGAGGAGGGACGACGGACGATGAGACTGTTGAGCACACGCAGATGTCAGCTGATCTCTGACTTCATGTTGTTTACTTCGCGCCATTGTAATGCAGTGGTTTTTGACCTGCTAGCCTTTTCCCAAATTTTTGCATGCACGTTTGAACAGAACATTTCATCTGTGAGGGTTATCAGGCGTCCAGGTCCTGCTAGTCTTGAAGGGGAAATTTGATGGAACTGGACAGGTTTTCGGTACCTAAAACCAGTCCAGTTGCCTCAACTTCCCCTTCAAGGCGACAATGTTTTGTTAAAAACGCCACAGCAACTCGCAGATGATGAGCAGGTGGTAAAAAGCCAGCAAGGACAACCTTTTATATGAAGGGCCACACCAGTCACTGGCTCAAGGGAAAACCTTTTATTCTTTTAATACTCTAAAACTCTTAACTGGAGGAAAATTAGAGGAAACGAGTTTGGTTGAGTGCATAGATGAGGATGAATTCAAACAACAACAACAACACTTTTGACATAAAAAGATGGAGCCAATTTAACTTGTCCCACCAGACACTCCTGCTCTTTAGCGAGGGGACACAAACAGCCCGCACACTTGCGCTTCACTAGCGCTTCATTCTGCTCACGTCCCTCCTGAGCTCCGGCACACAAACACTTGAAGGCGATCAATCATTAAAACGGCCGAGTTCAGCAGAGTGTCAGCCGGCAGGAGGAGCCAACCGCTGGGAGAGCAGCGAGAGCGAGCGGCACATTAGACCAGCCGCTAAACGAGTTGGCAGGGAGTGCCAATTCGTGTGTGTGTGTGTGAGAGAAAGGGGGGTGGGGGGGGGGGGCAGGTGTGCTGCACCGGCAGGGGTGGTCAGTTGACCGGGATTCTTGCACACCAGGTGCTCAGAATCAGCAGTTTACTTCCTTCCCTTCCTGCCTTCACTACAGACGGCTGCAACAGTCTGTTAGCCTTGTAGCATCGGACAGAATCCGAGTCAACTCAGTGATGCTAATATTCGCTGGTTAGCGTGTTCCCTGGAGCCGCTGGAAGCTAAGGCCTCTGACATGACGTTTCTCCAACGTATCAACCGTAGAAAGGCCTCTAAATGCACCACACGCATTTTTATCCCCCTGCGCTTTAATTTTACAGGGAAATATATTTTTTCAAAGCGCTGACTGGACTCTAGTTCTTCTTTGAACTCTTCTTCCGTGCACCTTCTTCTCTGCTATGTAGCTTCAAAAGCATAAAATAGCCGAGTTAAAACCTTTTTTTTTTGTAAATTCCTCTTTTTCCACAGTTCTGTTCGGAAATTCATGCCACAGACGATGTGAAGAATTTAGATCCAAATATTTCAGCATTTCACAAACTTGTCTGTTCATCATAAGGTAACAAGATGTCTGTTGAGATAACAAGCTTTTCTTTATTTTCTTTATGGGCAATTGACCCAAGTTTTAGGCGAATCCATCAAATAAACAGGAAGCAATTCTCTTGTTTTGAAAAAAAAAAAATCCAATTAATCAATGTCTGCACATCCGCCTCGTCGTGCAGCAAATACGATGGAATTAGCGCGAGAACCTAGTTTCATCTTTCCGCCCGAGGTGTTCCTTGAGGAACAGCGTAATGTGGATAATCCAGTGAACAGTGAGGAATTTATGCTGAAATCCTCAAACACTCCCGTGACGGTGGGCGCCTCATCCGTCAACTCTTCCCACGGTGCAGCGAGCTGCGCTCTGCGGCGGCAGCGTAAATCAGTCACGCGCTGCCGCACCTGTCGGCGATAAGGCACAATAACGACGATCCGAGTGTGAACGACTCCCCCCGGCACTAAAAATATTGACCGTTGTCTCCGCAAGAGGGTAATGTAAGAAGAGCATTAATTCATCCTTTGGCCTTTTCCGCCGTTGAAATTCAACGGGTCATTTTTTTCAAACCTCGTAGCGGCAAACAGCCAATAAGAATGGAAGAGGAAGGAGGAGGAGTCCAAGGAGGGCGATAACTCAAAGCATTAATAAATAAAACCAACAATGAAGACGGTCCAGATCCCCCCCAGAGGTGAAAGCATCATTTTCATTAATTTTAATGAAAATGATGAAAGTCACCCACTTAAAAAAAAAATCCAAAAAACAAACACACAAAAAAAACAAGTTTCCACGTTGGCCTTGGTGCACTTTCTGTGGCTTCCTGTTGGCGTTTCATTTGAACATTCAATAATGCGTGTAATAAAATAAATTTTATCTAAAGCCAAAATCGGGAAAATCAAATTAGCTGCTACAAGCTTCTTTTTGTCCTCCTCTTCCTCCTCCTCTCCCTCCCCACATGGTAACTGCGCCGCCAGACATTAAAGCGGTGACAAATCTAAAAAGGAACTAAAAGGAGGAGGAGGGGCGAGTGGAGGAGTTTTGGGGAGGGGGGGGGGAGAGACTGCCGAGGCAGAAATAGACTGATGTAACGGCGCCCAGCGACACTCCGGCAAAGTTCCACATCCAGGCTCCCCGTAAACCACAAACATCTTTTGATTCCCGCTTCCCTCCGTTCTCCCGGAGTCTTGTCGCACATCGGCGACGGGCTTACAGCCCCATAGAAGACGCAGAGAAATTTACACTGTGCCAAGAGGAGCCGGAGGTGGAAAGTGCCCCCTCCCGCCCCCCTCCGCCCCAACTGTCTTCATCGCCGTCCAGAAACAGAGGTTTTCTGCTCTGATGGGGCTGTTTGACATGCGAGGAGCCTCCTGCAGGCAGGAAGCACACAGAAATAATTGAGCGTGGCGGTTCGTGGAGGTTGTGCCAGCCAGTGGTGGCTTGTAGTAAAGAGAGACAGATCCCTTTGTGTGCGAGTGCGAGAGTGTGTGTGTGTGTGTGTGTGTGTGTGTGTGCGTAAGATCAAGCAGAGTGTAAAACGAGGAGCGGGAGAGAAAGATGGTGGCGATAGGAAGGAAAGAAGGGAGGAAGGGAGGAAGGAAGGAGGAGTGGCAGGGAAGAAGGGAGGGAGGACGGAGGAGGAAGGAGTGGATGCAGCACAAAGACGAGCGAGCGCTCAAACAGGAAGGAGCTGCTGGCTGCAAGGGCGAGCGCAGGGAGGGAAAAAAAAAGTTGGACTGGAGCTTTTTATTGAGGAGGAAACAAAGAGCGAGCGGGAGAAGGATTAGAAGCCGGCACGCTCAGTGACTAATCTCCGGACGCAACTTCAATTACGGGACAATAAGACGTGAGTGACAGGGAGGCGGATCAGGAAGGGACGACGGAGAGATAAACAGACGCAAGTGAAGGAGGCGGAAGAAACGGAGGAGAAGAAGAGATGCTCTGCTAAAAGATGCTGGCTCTCCTTGAAGGTGTCTTTGTTGAAAAAACTGTCATTATCATTATTATTATTATTATTATTATTATTATATTACATAATAACACACATCATCAGTGCAGCACCGTGGAACTGAGGGGCCAAGTGTCATCGCTAATTAAGAAAAGTGCTGCGTCGTGGTATTTCAAAATCAATAGACAAGTGCAGCGATTGATTTTGGAGGGTTGCTGGGGTGGGGTGGGGGGGCAGTGCATGAGTCCAGCTGCTGGCGGCAGCGAGACATTTTGTTTTCAATTGTTGGCGACACACAAACGTTGAACAGCGAGAGAAGGAGGAGACTGAGCTCCAAATTCACCGCCGGCGCCTCTTATCGGTTTTCATCGCTCCGACTCGCTATCTGGAGCTCCGGCATTATCTGCTCTGCTGTTTATCTGCCATTTGCTCTTGTTTTGCCTGCACAGCGTCAGCGGCAATTTTTCGAAGGGTGTCGTCGCTGAGCGCAGAAGAAGAGCGAGATCCTGTTTGTCAAATCCTCATTTAAAAACCAAAAAAAAAAAAACATCACCCGTATCATTAACATTTTTTTCTTTGGCTCCTGGCGATCTGCTTCAGGAAGGAGGAAAGTCCATCCTTGACTTCCTTTGATTGGTCCCATTTAAAGAAATGATGGCGATGACCAGCTCTTTGTGATGTCACAAGGAGCACCAAATAAGTCACCCAAATACGTCAGCTCTCGACTCCACTCCCTGAGACCACCTTTTTCTGTTACTCCAATTACTTTGGGAGGTCTGGCACCTCCCTCTTCAGTTTTATCAGGGGGCTATAAACAGAGGGCTAAACATGCTGATTGCTGGAGATATGGAGAGCTTTTTCAGATCACTGATCATGCAGAGTTGATAATTCAGTCCTGGAGTATGGAGGAAGAAAATCAATCTGTAGATGACTGAAGACTGAGACTCTGTTTTAAAAACCAGTTTAACGTGTCAAAGAAATGCTTGATCTAAGTCTCATTGACCCCAAAAATTGTCTCATTAAGGTGGTTGCTACTCGAGAAAACACAGCAAATGATGTTTTTATACCAGCTGGATATTTGCTGGTTGGTTTATTAGCTTCTAAGTAGCTGCAGCTAACACGGCCCCGTGTTTATTACAGCCTGCTATTTATAGTCGGAGCAGACTTCTTCTCGTCCTTTCAAGCTAAAGCGAATGTCTGTTAAGTAAATGTGAGCCGATTCATGTCGCCAGAGTTCAGGTCAGACTCTTCAGCAGATAAACAAAGATAAAAAAAAAAAAAGAAAACTTTTTTTTTTGAGTGAACGCGGCTCCTTGAACGATTTGATCTGTCACGAAAGAGAGCGAGACAAGAAGCATTTTCGTCAACAGGACAAACAGAAGGAAGCGGCTTTGACAGGATTTCACCACATTTAACACGGTGTGCTTTCGGCACCGCTGCCTGCCGTAATGAATATAAATTCATCATATTCAGGTTCACGTCTCCTCGTAGCGCAATGCAGCGGACGACTGCCTCTTTCAAACGTTTTTTTTTTTGACAAAGGCAGTTTCAGGTTGTTGCGGTCCCCTAGTGGTCCGTGGTGCAATTGCAAGAGGTCGGTGAGAATAAAATATCTTTTGCAAAAAAGATCCTGAGTCTGACATTAAAAGAAATAGGATTATTTTATTCAAATGTGACCGAGACCTTTATCCACCTAAACTACATGAATAAAACTGCATAAGTATGCTGTTGTGCTCCATATTGCCAAGAGGCTTCTGCATAAGTATGATTTTGTTCTTGAAGTTACAAATCCCTCCAAAAATAAAAAAAACAACGAAAAAAAACAAAGCTGTCTTGTCAAGTTGTTGACCAGCAGGCCAAAAACATCCCTGACACTGTCTCGCGGCCTGGCGATGAATTAAATCATCAGGTCTCACACTTTACAGCCGACAGATTCTCATTTCCCCCTCCGCCTTGCCTCTAATCCCGCCTTGCAGATAGTTCCGGTTTTGTGTGCTGAGGTTGAGAGGGGAGCTTCTGCAAGCGTCTAATCCACCTGAGGGGTGAATCGTCGCATCTCGGCGCGAATCGCTGCCGTTGTCAATTTCCTCGTGAGGAAACAGTCCACACGTGACAACCGTTGACAGCGTGCTCGGTGGATTTTCCGCAGCGAAGACAGCGAACGTCTGCTGCTGCCCTGCACGTCGAGTCCCAGCGCCGATGAATCTGACAAAAAAAACCAAAAACCTTCCAGCTGAAATCTTAAACGATCTCCGAGCCTTCACCAAAACCGTGCGGAATCGCTCCTTTCAACCTTCAGATTTGTTTTAATCCGACAACACTTCGGATTAAAGATCCTGAGGAGGAGCACGAATACATGATTTTGTCATCACTCAAGTCAGGAAAAAATCTCAGCAAAGATCTCAGTCACTTCTGAGCTTCGCCGGCCAACCAACCGTGCAACCGGCAGCACAACTGAGCAGGACGGCTGACGAGCAGCAGCATAATTTAGTAGCAAGACGTTTAGCAGCTGCAGGCTGCGACTTGAACGACGTCACGGACGCTTGTACGTGTCTATCCTTGTAGAACGGCGCAATCGCTGCGATTTCAAGTCTGAAATCCTGCCATGAGCCTTTTTTTCAGACCATCACAGCATCGGGTGGCCAATTAGCCTTCTTGTAGCTGCCAAATGAGGACAGCAAGCACTTTAACCTTTGACTTTTAGCCACGGACCGTCAGGGAAGACAAAGACGAGAGATTACCATGTGTTTTTGACACAGTGGAAAAAGGATGTAGAAAAGTAGAAAAGGATGTTTTTGTTCCATTTCTGACTGACCAACTTTGGAAAGAGTTCAGAGGCACATGGAGGCTCAGAGGCAGCGCCTGATAGGAATTCTCTAGTTACAGCTAGCAGGGTGGATGGGCAGTTTTTTTTTAAGGGACTTTTCTTTTCAAACATTTGTTTATTTTTTACCTCTTTCCCAGATGGATATGTAAAATAAAAGTAAGATGTAAAAAGTCCTGGTCTTTTCGGTAGAATTTAAAATATTTTCAGGCAGATTTCAGGATATCTGGACAGACAAACTAAACAGGTAACTCAAAATAGGAAATTAAAATCAACATTTTCATTTTAATTCCCGAGTCCCAAAAATTCTAGATCATGCCCATGGCCTCTCCACTTACACCCCGACCTCCAGTGTGAAACAGACAGCTTGAAAAACCAGGGGGAGACACCCACCACTATCAGGTTCCACATGCGAGCGGCTTCAGCCACCAGCGTGGAGACGCCGCTGCAGCCCGGCATCAGGACGATCTTGATGGGCTCCGTGTACAGGAGGTCGTACAGCAGCTTGGTGGCTTCGCCAGGGTCACACTGCAAGGACAAAACCACAGACAAGCACGTTAGCCAGACAGCCGCGCGAGATGACAGACGCGTGGATCAATAGTAAGGATGAGAAATGAATTTAGGTGATTGAAAAAGGGAGGGGAGGGGAAAGGGAAAGAGAGAGGCAGGGGGAGAAAAATGAGAGAGATAAGAGTGAGGGAGACTGATGGAATGAGAACAGAGGGAGACGAATGGAGGGAAACAAATAAGCAATGAAGTGTGGGAGATTGGGGTGAGAGGAGAGGGCCAGAGAGAGGAGACGGAGGGAAAAAAAAAGGGGCAAACGACGTACAAATAGCGGGGAGCCGCAGAAGGGCCCGATTTAAATGTGAGGAGAAAAGGCAAGCGGCAAGAGAGAGAGGGACGAGCAAGGGCAGGGGAGAGAGAAAGCCAAACAGACAAGGTCGAGGTGAAAGGAAGGGAAACGGTGAAGGAAGCAGGATGCGGCAGGAAAAGGTTGAGGAAAAAAGTGAAAAGAAAAACAAGCTGGAGGTGAGGAGGCGTAAAAAAATATACATTTTTATAGAGTTTTATAGATTAAATAAATCAAATTATAGATTACATTAAAGTGAAACAGTTGCAAGGTCGACCGGGCAGTGCAACCCAACAAAAGGAAAAAAGAAAAAGACAGAAAAGGAAACCACAACCTATGAAGAAATAAGCAGAGAGGCAGTCAGTACACAATGCGAGTCGCCACGGCTTCGGCAGCAAACAGAAACCAGGGAGTTTCTGCTGCTGAGCCACTCTGGAAACCTTCAGGATGATAACGTAAATTATTAAAACATCACCAGAGCCTCTATCAACACAAAGGGAGAGGAGGGAACAGCAAGGAGTTTAGCGATTGTGATTCCATTGTCAATACCGCTTATCGCTACCATCCCTTATCCAATCTCAGGGTGAGGGAAGTAAAAACAATATAAAGAGTACAAATGGGTTTGTTCGCCACTCTGTCTCACACACAGAAAGTCTGAAAAACAGCGATTTCCTGCCAGAACAACACAAAAGCTGTTCCTCGGAATCGAGCGGCTGGGCGGGGGTTGGAAAAAAGAAGCGGTTTCTCGATTCCTACCGCTATCGACGCAGCGATGAGCTGCGAAATAAGGGGTGGAATTTCAAACTGGGCGGAGCCATCGCATCCATTTCATTCAGACGTACGACTTGAGATCAAAACAACCGAGACGAGGTGACTCTTCGGCACGTCACAACTCGGAGCGTCACGAGTCATGGCGAGCGACTCGGCGAGAGTCATTTGCAGCGTGTCGAGGCCGCGCCCGGAACCATCCGTCAGGCCGCCGACAGGCCATCAGGGCGGCGGATAAACTGGAGCGACACGTCTAACGATTCAACACCGAGCGGAGGGGCGGGGGGGGGGGAGTGGCGGGAGGCGGGGGAGGGGCGCGGCCTCGGAAAAACGCGCACGTGCGCGTCCAGATGAGCGTCAGGAAGCATCACGGCCGCGCCCGCTGATGCCGGCGACCAATCGGGCTCCTTAATTGGGCTGTGTGCCTCGGCGGCTCTTTGATTTTCCTCTGAAGAGGTAATCACCCCTCCAGACGGAGGAATATGCCCAATGGCCGCGGCTTCTCATTGATTGATGTGTTTCCCATCAGGTTCGGATCGGGCCAAATTACACGGGAGTCGTGCCTGGGCAGCAAAAGCCATCATGTTTACATGCTCGGCCTCACATCCATCTGAACCCGATCTGATCGCTGATCGGAGCCGAGGCCCATCGCTGGGTTGCTTTCTTTTTCATTCATTCATTCATTCATTCATTCATTCATTTATTTATTTTTCCTCTTATCGTCTCCTATGGATCTTTGATATACTGGCCCATGTGTAAAAGCTTCAGGAGCTGTTTATTTAAAATTCGGCCCTGTCTCTTCAAGGTGAGATTTGCACAGAGGGGAGGAAGGGAGAAGGCGGGGAGGGGGTAAAAAAAAAACAAGGTCAAAGCATCTGCAGCGCCTCCTGCAGCCGTGCTGAGTGTCCTTGGGCAACCGGAGGAGACAATCAGGGGAGGTGGCCGTATCACCAGAACGAAGGAGATGAGGCGCGGCCGCATCTTATCTGCCGCCAACAGCCCCGCTGCATCACTTCCCCGTGTTTACATTGGTTTTAAGCTTTATGCACTGTAGCGCCCAATTTAGTTCAGCAAAAAAAATAAATAAATAAATAAATAGAGGAAGAGAAAGAAAAAAAATCAAATGGGCTCTGATTTTAGAGTCCAATCAGTAAGAACCCTAATAAGAGAGGGAGCGCAGCAGAGAGACATTGCAGTGCTCATCTTTTTCTGCAGCTTTTCGCTCTTTGCACTAAACAAAAGCCATGATGTCATAAATCTGCACTGCTGACACGTTTTCAGTCGTGCTGATAATGTGAAAAAAAAAAACATTCTGCGTTTAAAAGTGTGAACATTTTTTTTTAGATCCTTAGGTCACCCAAACCTCAGGTGAGCAGCCTCATCGCCAGCTGTGTAGATCTAATTAGCCTTCTGTTTACAGCCTCCTGCAGTCATGCTGGGTTTTAACTTCCTGCTAGAACTTAAATGACAACGTTTTTTGAGCGAAAAAAGGGCAATACGTGGCTGTGGGTGTGGGCACAAACCTGGGAGAGGTTTCTGCAGTGCCCTTTGTGACATCACAAAGGTTTTTTGTGTTTTCACACACACTTTATGGCAGGCCGAACACAAAAATTGTGTTAAAAAGCTACTATATCTTCTCATATCGCAGCATTTCCATCACACACCTAAACAATGTGCCGCAAGTGCCACAATTACAGGTTGATACTCCACCTTGCGTTGCTGTTCCCAGTGCTGTACTTATGCCATGCCATTCATAACAAATAGCAGATACTGCCCAGGCTATGATTACATCCCATTGGTCTGCTTTTCAATGCAGACAGATATGAACCACGAAGCAGCAGAGGGAGGTAAAACTGCGATATCTTTAAAAATAAAAAAAAATAAAAAAAAAAAAACACTGAGCAAACAGGGAAAAAATTAACTTGAAAAGTCTTGAGAAAGTGTGAAAATAGATAGACAGATAGATAGATAGACAGATAGATAGATAGATAGATAGATAGATAGATAGATAGATAGATACCTCTATCTTTGAAAAAAAACATTCAAGTTGGATTCTGATGTTTTTTATCAAGTCTTTACTTGGTGGTGGAAGGAAAGACCAAATTGGCTCCGTTACGGCGCCAATTTGGTCCTTGACCAAGAACTGAAGAATCTGGTCTGCAGTGGCTCCTGGGCCGCAATGATAAGCCAGTATAAAAAACAGATAAAATAAAATAAAATGGCATGAAAGTGATTAAACATTAGAAACTCAAAAGTGTTATCAACACGCTCTGGTTACAATGGGAGAGCGGGTAAAAAAAAAGTTAAGCTGAGACCTAAAAAAATAAAATAAAAATTTTCAATCCAACTTCAAAGCTGTCCAGCATTGGAACCAATTCTTAAAACTTGGTGCCAAAATTCGTTACAGGGGTCCAAAGATCAAAGATATCCTTATCGTTGGAGACACACACACACACACACAGACACACACACACACACACACACACACAGGGCATGGTGACGGTGGACGTACCATGAAAGCAGGTTTTCCATCTTTGAACTTTCGGACCAGCGAAATTTTGAAGAGATCCAACCCCCTCCCCACCACCACCCGATCTGACCCCTCCTTTCGACTAATTGCACCTTTCGGAGAGCGCGTATGTAAAATTATTCACGCACGCACTGCTGACCACTTCCAATTTCTCTGGGTAAAAAGCATTAAAATTGACCAGGGCAGCAGCTCTGCATTATTGATGGATTTATTGGAAAAGGAAACTGTGGTCAACGGAGTCTCCGATCAATGGAGCGTGTAGGTGGATTTGCACAGATCAGCCCTTCCTCGGTGGCATTCCTGAGCCGAAATAGGTTAATTCAGTTATTCCTTAAGCACACTGTTATCTTTGGGAGACGGATATGCAGATGAACGTCAGAGTCTTTTCAAAAATTCTCTTTTCCCGATCGCTGTTTTGCGCCGTCGGTCCCTGCGGCTTCTGGCCGGCTGCACGCTGAGACAAGGCTCCCTCGCTCCCTCGCCTTCATGTTTTAACAATGCTTTCATGAGCACATATTCATCATGGGACGCGCCGGCTTCATGTGCCAGCTATTTTCCTACACTAAAGAGAGAGAGGGGGCAGGGGCGGGGGGGGATCAATTTTTTAAAAGAAATGTACGCAGCACCAAAAGAGGGTCATTTGGGAAGTGAAGAGAGTGCTGCTTGTAACGGGTGCTTTTTGCTTTTTCACCATTAAAATGTCAATCCCCTGGTTTAAGGGTATTTACACAAGCTGGGCTTCTAGAATTGTTGTATCAAATTAACATCAACGTCTTTG